>NC_138780.1:24365540-24693040 GCF_965119305.1 Pelophylax lessonae
GGGCCTCACGTGCGGCCCCTGACATCATCAATGGGGGGCCTCAAGTGCGGCCCCTGACATTGTTAATGGGGGGTCTCAAATGCGGCCCCTGACATTGTCAATGGGGGGACGCAAGTGCGGCCCCTGACATCATCAATGGGGTGCCTCAAGTGCGGGCCCTGACATCGTCGATTGATGGACCTGTAGATATATATACTGTATTTATTGGTTGAACTAGATGGACTTACTGTATGCCTTATATATATATATATATACAGTAGATATAAAAACTATATATATATATATATATATATATATATATGGTTTTTTTTTGTTTCTTTTCTCCATTTGCCAGCAACTTTGGCTTTTTGCTGGTTGTTTTTGTCAGCCATTGCACTGTTTTTGGTCTCAGCAGGCTGCTCTCTTTCTCCTCCCCCTTTTTAGTCATCCCCGCCCATTCAAGGGGAGGTGCTCAACGTCCTCATTTCATGTATGAGAGTTTAAATTAAGTGGAAGGAAATTGTGTGGTTTGGTTCTGATGAAGTGTAGGTTACCTTCGAAACGTGTTAGCCACAAAGGATCCTGAGGAGGTCCCCCTGCACTCTAGAGTGTGCCAAGTCTAGGACTACTGGGCTATAGATGAATAGCTCCATAAACAATTTTAACTAACGTTTATAAGTATTATTCTTATTGATCTTAAATAAATGCTGTGGGATAATGCACTAGGCCGGTGCGCATTCTTCTGTTTGTTTTTTGTAGTGTAAACTTGCTACAGGAGATGGTCAGAGAGTGTAGACATGCTGTAGGAGATAGTCTGAGACTATGGGCCTACTACAGGAGATGGTGACATACTGCAGATATGCTGCAAGAATTGGTCAGAGAGTGTAGACATGCTACAGAAAACGGTCAGAGACCACGGGCTTGATACAAGATATGGTCAGAGAGTGTAGACATGCTACAGGAGTAGGTCAGAGATTACAGGTCTAGTTACATAGTTACATAGTAGTTGAGGTTGAATAAAGACTATAGTCAATCCTGTTCAACATGTGTAGGTGTGTGTGGACGTATTCATTTCTCATACCCCTGAATGTTTTGATCCTTAAGATGTACGTCCAAGGGTCTTTTAAAAGTAGCCATACTCCCTGCAGTAACCACCATTTGTGGTAGAGAATTCCACAATCTTGTAGCCCTTACTGTAAAAAACCCCCTGCGTAGCCTGAGGTTAAATCGCTTCTCCTCTAATCGCATTGTATGGCCTCGTGTCCTCATGCATTCGTTTCGACTGAATAGCTTTATTTCTATTCAGTCACAATGAATGCATGAGGATAGGAGGCCATACAATGCGATTAGAGGAGAAGCGATGTAACCTCAGGCTACACAGGTGTGCTACAAGAGATGGTGAGAAACTGAAGACATGCCACAATATATGGTCATGGAGTGTAGACATGCTACAGGAGATGGTCAGAGGATGTGGACATGCAGCTGGAGATTGTCTGAGACTACAGGCCTGCTAGAAGAGATGGTCAGATACTGCAGATATGCCACAAGAAATGGTCAGAAAGTGTAGATATGATACTGGAGATGTTAAGAGACTACAGGCCTGGTACAGGAGATGGTCAGAGACTGCAGACATGTCACAAGAGATGGTCAGAGAGTGTAGGCATGCTACAGGAGATGTTGAGGGTGCTACAAGACAGTGCTGTATTTTGGCCTAGGCCAACAAGGCCTAGGCCTAGGGCGGCACTTTGCAGGGGGGCAGCAAAAAAGCTACCCCCTCCACCTGAGACTCTATTGGCCGCTGGTTGCTAGAGCCGCCTCTCTCATCCCCCCCTCTCTCTCTCTCTCACCCCCCCAACCCTCCCTCTCCCTCTCTCATCCCCTTCTCTCTTATCCCCCTCTCTCTCTCTCATCCCCCCTCTCTCTCTCCTCCCCCCCTCTCTCTCTCCTCCCCCCTCTCTCTCTCACCCCCTCTCTCTCTCTCACCCCCTCTCTCTCACCCCCCTCTCTCTCATCCTCCCTCTCTCTCTCACCCCCCCTCTCTCACCCCCTCTCTCTCATCCCCCCTCTGTCTCTCATCCCCCCCTCTCTCTCTCACCCCCCCCTTTCTCTCTCTCTCTCACCCCCCCTCTCTCTCTCACCCCCCCTCTCTCATCTCCTCTCACCCGCCCCCCTCTCTCTCTCCCTCACCCACCCCACCTCTCGTGAGATCTCAGGGGTTCATGCTGGGACTTGTAGTCCTTCAATTTTGGAGGGAGTCACATCCGTTAAAAAAGGAGTGGGGCAAATTTACATAGGAGGGGAAGGGGGTGGGGGTGCCCAATTTTAGTCTTGCCTAGGGCAGCACAAAACCAAAATACACCACTGCTACAAGATATGGTCAAACAAAGCACCCACACGTGTACAGATGTATGCTTCAAACGCACACTGCCTAGGCTTTTGCATACTATCACCCCTTTCGTCTGTGTGCATGAGCCCCAAACAAGATTTATGTTTAACCCGTAACATGTTTTATGAACAAAGAAACATGGATCAATCTTTTTATACTCACATTAGAAACCTGGCCAATGGTCAAACCTGCACATTGGGATTTTGTTTAGTGAAGCCAGAAAACTGAATTTTACTTCCTCTTTGTTTTAGGCAAATTAAATTTATTTTAGTCCTTTAGGCAGAATGATTGCACAATATATTGACTGATTAGACAGATACACCATTGTACGATGATAAAATCCTAAAGTAAACATTCATTCTTTGACTTGAGTCCAAATATATTTTTATGGGACAATTACTAGTTGTATTTATCTAATGAATGACCTTCCTGGTATATACTGTATAACCAGGCATATACATGTAGGTAGGTAGATGCACTCTCAGGACTTGAAAGGAGAAGCAAGATGCATTTAAAGTAGAGCTATCGGCAAAACTTTTTTTTAAATTTTTGAATAGAGCAAGGGAGGGTTATACCCCCTGTCAGATTTTTTATCGCCATCTGTGTCCCATTGCAGAGATTTCCCATCATTTCCTGTCCCATAGCCAAACAGGAAGTGAGAGGCAATCTCTGTAAATTAAGGGAATTTCTTGGGGACTCCCAGGTCACCAGAACTAGTGTACCCATTGGAAGACTTTCCTTTTATTACTTTTCAGGGGACAATCCAAAATTTGGGTAATTTCTTTTACTTGACTAGGGGAGTTCAGATCCCACCAACACCACCCCCCCCCCCCTTAGCTTTAAATGACAACACTAAATGGCTGATGCAGCCTTTTATTAAACAAAACCATAAATAACAGAAAAACATAAAACAGATGCGATTCGGCACTGCGTGACTTTAATGGACAATTGCACGGTCGTGCGACGCTGCACCTAAACGAATTTAACGTCCTTTTTTTCCCACAAACAGAGCTTTCTTTTGGTGTTATTTGATCACCTGTGCGATTTTTTGATCATGCGCTATAAACAAAAAAAGAGCATCAATTTTGCAAAAATAACAATATTTTTCACATTTTTTTATATGAAATTCCCCCCCAAAAAAATGTCAAAATCAAAATTTTTTAACATTTTAGGCCAATTTGTTTTATGCTACATATTTTTGGTGAAAAAAAAAAATCGCAAAAAGCGTATTTTGATCGGTTTGTGCAAAAGTTATTGCGTTTACTAACTACGTTAAAGATTTTTGTCATTTTTGTTAACGAGTAATGGCGGCGATTTCTTTGCGGGACATTGCGGCGGACAGATCGGACCCATGACTGACATTTTTGACACTTTTGGGGGTACCAGTGACATTACTACAGTAATCAGTGCTATACATATGCACTGTTACTGTAAAAATGACACTGGCAGGGAAGGGGAGAGGGAGGGGTTAAGTGTGTCCCTAGGGGCATGTTTCTAACTGTGATTGGATGTGGCTTGATGTGTAAGAACAGAGATCAACGGTCCTACATAGCAGAACCGTATGATCTCCATTCATACACAGGGAAGAATGACAGGCGGCTGTGTTTATATTAGCCGCCTGCCTTTCTCCCGCTGTAACGGACAATCACAAATGCCTGGCGGACATCGCGCGGGAGGGTCCGTGAGCGG
Organism: Pelophylax lessonae; assembly: GCF_965119305.1. Classification (NCBI taxonomy): domain Eukaryota; kingdom Metazoa; phylum Chordata; class Amphibia; order Anura; family Ranidae; genus Pelophylax; species Pelophylax lessonae. The sequence goes on from NC_138780.1 coordinate 24,369,595, forward strand.
GAGCGTGCCTCCGGCGGCGCGCGCTCGCTCCCTAGACCCTCACAGGCTAGCGATGTAGTCCTACGTCGCTTTGCCTGTGAGGGGCTGACCGCCGCAGTAAATAGTCGTGCGGCGGTCGGCAAGTGGTTAAAGGGGGCACAGACCGCAATAAAAACTGGCAGGTGTTATAATCCCTCTCCACTCTATCCAAAACTTAAAAAAAAAAGTTTTGCCTTTAGTTACAGTATACTATAAAAATTTTTAATATTCATCGTTTCGGTGGGGAGCAGCCCAACTTTCTCAACCAAGAATAAGTGACTTGGCAACATTTTTTAGAAGCAGAAACATTCAACTTCTTATTTTTCAAATACTCATTGAGCTTTTTGGGGACCAGTGACAATAATACAGTGATCAGTGCTAAAAAAAATATATACTGTCACTGTATTAATGACACTGTCAGGGAAAGGGTTAACATCAGGGTCAATCAAAGGGTTAAATGTGTTCCTAGGGAGTGATTGCTAATTGTGTGGGGGAGGCGCTTGTACTGTGGGAAGGCAGAGATCGAAGTTCCTGCTTAGGAGAAACACAGGATCACAGCCTTCCCTTGTCGCAAAACGGCAATTTGCCTTGTTTAAATAGGCAGACACTGCTGTTCTGCCTGTATCCCGAATGATCGCCGGGTGCTGGCGGACATCGAGTTTCTGTGCACAGGAGCCGCCACCCTACAGTAAATGTATGTGGGGTAGTCGCCAACAGGTTAAAGCAGTGCTCTCCAAACCGAGGCCCGGATGTGGCCCTTTGCTTACCTTTATCTGGCCCTTGGGGCACTATTTCGTCCACAGATACCTACAATGGGGCGCAATTCTCCCCACAAACACCAACGATGGGGCACAATTCCTCCCACTGACACCAACGATGGGGCACAATTCCTCCCAATGACACCAACAATGGGGCCCAACTCCTCCCAATGACACCAACGATGGGGCACTATTCCTCCCAATGACACCAACGATGGGGCACTTATGCTCCCAATGACACCAACGATGGACACAATTCCTCCTAATGACCCCAATGATGGAGCACAATTCCTCCCATTGACACCAACGATGGGGCACAATTCCTCCCAATGACACCAATGATGGGGCACAATTTCTCCCAATGACACCAACGATGGACACAATTCCTCCTAATGACCCCAATGATGGAGCACAATTCCTCCCAATGACACCAACGATGGAGTACAATTCCTCCCAATGACACCAACGATGGAGTACAATTCCTCCCAATGACACCAATGATGGGACACGATTCCTCCTAATGACACCCACAATGGGGCACTATTCCTCCCACTGACACCAACAATGGGGCATTGTTTATTCCCACTGATGTCTGGACCTTTTCTCCTCCCACTGGCCACAGTCCCACCCTCCTAAAGTCTGAAGGACCCTAAACTTGTTCTTTGTTTAGAAAGTTTGGAGACCCTGCTTTAACCACTTAAGGACCGGAGGATTTGGCTTGGCTGCTCAATGACCAGGCCCGATTTTGCGATTCGGCACTGCGTTACTTTAACAGACAATTGCGCGGTTGTGTGATGCTGTACCCATACAAAATTGATGTCCTTTTTTTCCCATATATAGAGCTTTCTTTTGGTGGTATTTGATCACCTGTGCGATTTTTATTTTTGCGCTATAAACAAAAAAAGAGCGACAATTTTGAAAAAAATTACAATATTTTTCACATTCTTTTATTTGAAATTCTCAAAAAAAAATTTAAAAATCAATTTTTTTTAACATTTTAGGCCAATTTGTTTTCTGCTACTTATTTTTGGTAAAAATAATCGCAATAAGCGTATTTTGATTGGTTTGCGCAAAAGATATTGCGTTTACTAACTACGGGAAAGATTTATGTCATCTTTATTGTTTTTTTTTTCACTAGTAATGGAGGCGATCTGCGATTTTTTTTGCAGGACTGCGACATTGCGGCGGACAGATTGGACCCCTGACTGACATTTTTGAGGGTACCAGTGACATTACTACAGTAATCAGTGCTAAAAATATGCACTTTTACTGTAAAAATTACATTGGCAAGGAAGTGGTTAACATTACTTGTGATCAGTGGGTTAAATGTGTCCCTAGGGGCGTGATTCTAACTGTCAGGGGGCGTGGCTTGTGAAGTAATCATAGAGACATGCGATCCTATATAGCAGGATCACATAGCCTCTGTGATCACTTCAGTGAGAATGACAGACAGCTGTGTTTACATCAGCCGTCTGTCCTTCTCTCTCTGCTGGGGGAGATCGCGAGTGGCCGGCGGCCATCGGTGCCGCCGGTCACACGCACTGGCTCTAGAAGGACATTTCTAAATAGGGGAAATTCTGCCGGTGGGAATATTTTTCTGAGACAATCAATTTTTTTATTCCAGATAATCTGGCTTATTTGTCTATACCTGGGGTATCTACTTACATCAGGTCAGTGCCCACCCCTGGTTTATAGCTACATTACATCTGATATGGAACATGAGTCACAAAATGAGGATTTCCAGCAATACTAGGAGGTGGGACTCTATACTCATTTATTGGCAAACTTTATAACACTCCCCAATATAATTAGTATATGATTTTTTTCAGTTGTTCATAAACACAAAGTGCCCCATATAATCTCTAGTGGAACCGCTTTGAAGCAGTCACAACATCAATGTACCATGTGGTTTTCCCTATGGCTTGATATTATCTAACGCTCAAGTTAAAGCTCTTAACTATTTGGTATGATATTAATGCTAATTGGCATATAATAATCTTTTCCTATGCATAATGACCACACATGTTGGTGAGATATATTATATAAACGTCAGTGCATGCATCTGAACACACCTCTGATATCTTTTATTAATTAGTCTACTTTGATACTATTTACTACCCTATGCCTGCTCCCGCACTCGTCCCCCCAAGAGAATTGTCCGGGTGTGCACTCAGTTACATGATTCTTTCATCTAGTCATTGATGGTGGCGGGGTATACTGGGATACACGGATGCTATATGGTGGTGACCATTCACTCAGCGAGAAAATATATGTTTTTTGTTTATGTATGTGTAACTGTGTCTACCTCTCTTCCAATGTAGAACCTTAGAGACTACCTCGTTACAGTTATATTCCCCTGAAGAAGCGACAGCGAAACATGTCGGGCATTTTCCGTTGGATCTAGCCGTTATGGCGTGTCACTTGAGGTTTACTAGTCAAAGAGCTGATTGATTTTAATGAATAATTCAATATCTGTAATGTCTTTGTGTATGTGTTTTCTTTTTATGTACAATTTGTAAGAAATTGGAAAAAAGCTTGTATTTTTTATAATTGGTGGTTTAACCTGTTATTAAAGCGGAGTTCCACCCTAAAATTAAACTTACCTCCATCTTCATGCCCCAGGTCACCTGAAAAACAAATGGATAATCGCAATTTTTTATTTTTTTTTACTTACCTGGTTTAGAAGAAAATATACTCACCTTACTTCCTCTTCCTCCCCTCGGCGGCCACGGCGATTTGTCACTTCCTGGCTTGCAATGATTCCTGGGAGCTGAACGTCATCGCTCCCAGGAATCAATGTGCCTGCACCGGCCCAAACATCAGTTCCGATGCGGGCGCCGTCATACCTTGCTAAACAGCTTCTGGGCATGCCCAGAAGCTGTGCAGGGATGACGCTGCGGCACCGGAAGTGACGACGGGGCCGGTGCAGTGCATCGTGGGACCGAAGAAGACGGAAGAGGACACAGAAGAGGACGCTCCGGCTTCAAGCTGCCCACACCTGAGATGGCAGCGCTGGACAATACTTTTTCGAGGTAAGTATTTCTTCTAAAAGGTAAGTGCAACACGGGACAGATCAGAGGCTATCCATTGTGGAATGCACTAGCCCTGACTGTCCCGGGGGTATTTTTATTAAAAAAAGCTTTCCCAGGGTGGAACCTTTAAGTACCATTAAAATCCCCTTGCTTGAGCCCTAATTTATGCCACAATGTGGTAGGACACAGTAGTCCTTGATTTTTCAATCAGTAAACACAATAACTTTTGCGCAAACCAATCAAAATACGCTTATTGCAATTTTTTTACCAAAAATATGTAGCAGAAAACAAATTGGTCTAAAATGTTAAAAAATTTTGATTTTTACATATTTTTTTTAATGGGAATGTTATATAGCAGAATGTGAAAAATATTGTGTTTTTTTTTCAGAATTGTCGCTCTTTTTTTGTTTATTAGTGTACAGCGTCGCATGTCAGTCGCAATCGTCAGTTAAAGTTACGCAGTGCCGTATCACAAAAAATGGCCTGGTCATGAAGGTGGGGAAAACCTTCTGAAGCTGAAGTGGTTAACTTGACTTGCAGAGTTTGACAGGCAGCAATGCCTGTTGGACTCTCCCATTTTGGTCAATGAGACTGTGCAGCAAATGCAGTAAAACACTTGGCACATCATTGCGGAGCAGTATTTCAATACAAATCCTTTTTGAGATTTAAAAAAAAACAAAAGGAAAAAAGCAAAAACTCATTCAGGAGGTTGCATGATTACCTCCTAAGTGGCCTGGAAAAAATGATCCACTGAGAGGTTTTTCGACTGCCCACCATCGCTCCGTTTGTAAGTGGACCTGGGGGAGCCCACTGGAAGCCCATTGATGGTCCCAAATATGGAATACTGTCACACACGGGTCGATCAAATCTACCTTCAAACTTATGCTGCAATGGTACATGGTACCACCGTCGAGACTAGCTAAATTAACCTGAGGCGCCTTGGACTGCTGCTTTCGGGGATGTGGTTCAGTTGGCACTTTGGTACATGTGTGGTGGGATTGTCCATGGATCAAAAGATTTTGGATGAAGGTATATCAATTGATCTACATGGTTTCTGAGGCCAGTATCCCTAAAATTACATATAAGGGATTGCTCAATTTAAAACCCAATTGGTGCTCTGTCAAACAATTTAAACTGATATCCTTTATTTTCACGGCTGCTTAGCAAACTTTGGCTAGAAATCGGAAATTGGAGGCTTCATCTAAAGCACAGATCAAAACTAAGACGATGTGGTACTTGATTAACAAAAAACTGGACACATTCCTGCAAGACAAGGTCAAGAATTTCAAGAAAATTTGGAACCCCTGGATCTCCAATTATTGGGGGGAACCCAAGTGACCTATTGTAGTTGCTTTAACAGGCATCTAGCTGCCATCAGGGGATTTGCCCTAGAGTATGAGATCCTCCCAAGCCCTCCTCCAATCCATCCCTTTTTCCCCTTTACTAACCTTTTGCTTTTTCCCCCTTTTTTCTTTCTATTCTTTTTTCCAGTCATTCTTTTCTCCTTCTACCTCTTCTCTTCTTCTTCTCTCTCTTCTCTTAATATCTTCATTTTTCTTCTTCTAAGTCTTCCAATCCACGCTATGTTCCACATGGTTCATTACTCAACAACCAGGGAGCGTTAAAACCAAAAATGGATACCAAATAGTCTCTGTTTAGCCAATTATGGTGTTTGTCACACATTTTTCATATTATGTAAAACCATCCTGGCCATTAGTTATCAGTGAGCACATTTTCTTGCTTCCTCTGCAGGCGACTCGCACCCATGCACAGGTGGGCTGCTCCCCTAGGTGAGACAGGTTGAAAGGCTTTGTGAGGACATCATACCATGGGGAGAATAGGGAGCTGCTCTCTAGACTAATTACCAGCAATAACATCCAAAGCCACCTGGGAGCAGTACCTTAAAAGTCTTTTCTCAAAAGTTGACATCAACCAGGTGTAGCCTATAGGAAACCTCCAGAGTTTCTGGAAGCATTCTGAACCTACATCATCCACCATACTGACTTTCTACTTTTTGTGCATGTAGGAGAACTGAAGTAGGAACACCACACCTATGGATTTGAGTCTGAAAATATTTTTTTTTAATTTTTCAAGGTTCAAAACAAAAAAATGCAAGCTAAGCAGCCAGGACATTTTGATCATTTTAGACTACACCCTTCATCAGGGCTTGGAAGTCTTGATAAAGTCAAAGGGTGGAATCTAGGGGTTAAAGGGATTCAAGGATTGGTTGATCCTGTTTCAAGAATGCTCATTAGCAGCTAGTTGTTGGACCTTGATGATGAAAGGAACACTTTTTGGATTCCTTGGTTTGGGGCTCCTACATCTCCTGGTTCTTACTCAGCATGCCCATGTAGGCCCTTGAGTGTATGTAAGCTCCCTACCCAGATACAACTCCTACCATTAGCTCCACACTACCTTGTGGAATTATAATAATTTGGGATCCAGTGCCTTCCACCTATCTCCTCTCATCTTCCTGTAGACCAATTACAAGTGTGAAGTTGACCCTCAATGGTACTCGTCCACTTTCCAACTGTCAGATAACTCTCTTGTTTTGGAATTTCATGAACATTATAAGAGAACAGATTCAGATTCCATAAACATAGTATAAGAAGGGGAACAAAGGAAGAGATCTAGTGCTCTCTGTATGGTTGCAGTAAACCGCTTTATTGAGTAAAAGGAAGGGGCCCTACTGAGGAAGTCAATGCCTGTGGTTGGGCTTCGACGTCACGTGTATAGGGGACAGAGCCTGCGTGCTGGAAGCTGTCTCTTCCTAGATACCGTTTATGCTGATTGCTATGCGCTTTGGAAGCGCCACCTTTGTGAGTACCATTCCTTTTACTCAATAAAGCGGTTTACTGCAACCATACAGAGAGCACTAGATCTCTTCCTTTGTTCCCCTTTTATGTCTATCGGTGAGAATCCCTCTGGATTGATAGGCTATCCATAGCCTTTACTATCTGAAGGTCCCTGTGTATATACAATGCTGTGATTGACCCAGCAGTGGGTCAATAGTGGAGGTGAGAGACCAATTCACCTGGTGGTGGGATTGCACTAATCACGAAAGCACTAATTAAGTTTTGCACAAGATTATTTTGGACGCATGGATTCACCGTTTATTTGATTGATTGTATGGACATTGGAACATGTATGGACACTGATTTTGAGTTTTATTACACTATGTGTGCACATGTAACATAGTGCACTACTTTTTTGGTTTATTTAGTTTACATTGTGTGGTTTAGACACTTTTAGTGTGTGCAGCCGGTCTTTATATCATTTGTTTATTGCACCATTCACTATTGATATATTTTGCGCTGATAGTTTTTGTTATATAGTATAAGAAGCCCTGCTCTTTGAGGAGTGTACTGTTCAGCGTCCACATGAACCAACTGGACACAAAGCATACTTGTTTGTCCTGTCCTGTGTCTTCTGCAACACTCCTTTATCTGCCAGTACGAGATGCTGCTAAGCACTAACATTTTCTGATACTTCATGACATTACTGACTTAGAGCAACACTTAGCATAAATCTTTATCAGACATAATCTCCTACTCAGTCCCCTGATGCCCCAGTGTTTCATCCGTGAATACCAGTATCTTGCTCACAAAATAGCTTAGACTTGAGGACTGCATTCACTGAATATGAGAGGCAACATGGCAGGAGGGCCGCCAAGGGAACATAGCACACCTTGCTAATGATATGCACACATTTGTATGTAAGTTACTGCAGTGAGATCTTAAATTCCTCATGCAAACCACATTTGCAAGGTACCAAAACCTTCCTGTGTTATACGAATAGGGAGGGTTCTTTTAAGCAACCCACCACCACCATTATAAACACATTCAAATGTAGAGAGGGGAGGCTCTTATAGAAGGAATAATACCTTGAAATTCCGATACCTACCAAGGATCAGACCTTTATCCTTCAACTATCACAAGGTTCGAGATGAGATTGGATACATTTATGGTTAAAATAACCCTTTGTACAGTGATGCGAAGAAACTAACACTTGGGTTAAAAAGCAGGCACCCAGAAGCCTCCCTGATGGCTCTTTTTTGTTTTTGGGAATCCCAAGATTCCCGAAACCCTGGGTATTCTATTATGCAAATTCTGGCCAAAGCCTAATTTGCCTGGCTATTGGTCCACCAAAGTAATGGCCAGCCTCACTAACCAAGGCTTGGGAGGAGGTTGTCCAGGGTTTAAATTAAAGCATGCCAGTGGTGTCATTAATTTGGTGGTATGAAGACACAATATTGCAACAAAGGTTTAGTGCCGGCTGTCTTTACTTATGTGGCTGACATTAAACAATTTTCATCCCAAACTTGGCCATTGATGAACCAGTAGCAGACAGTCTTGAAATTAGGAGATTTTAAATCATTTGTCTATTTTCTTATATTACTTCAGGACCACAGCAGTCCTATCTCTGCCCCTATTGTAATTAATCAACTTTATCTTCAAACATCTTAATTTCCAGTCTCACTGCCTAGATACAAGGATATCATCCCTCCTTACCTAATTTACTGGAATTATCAATATGCCTTGTATTGGCTGAGATCAGCTAATAAAAAAAATAATTACAACCAATTGGGAAAACCGAGAGGAAGGGAGGAAAGTTAATTTTTAGTTTACGCATATTCATTTTACAGTTTCTAGGGATTGCTGGAGATGTAACATAAGTAAGGGAGCCATAAGGAGCTTAGAACTGCCTCTATGCATGGGTGTTGTGAGACAGAATAGCAAGAGGATTAATTTGAGCGCCTTTAAAAATAAAAAAACACCTAGCCTTGACCTCCTCAAAGGGTAATCTTAACCCTTACCCCAATTACAAAATGTAACTATTAAATAAATTGACCCCTACACTTATCCTTAGTGTACTTAGCAGGGTGGATTTTATTAAAAACAAGTCAATTTAACCACTTAAGCCCCGGAGGATTTGGCTGCTAAAGGACCAGGGGTTTTTTTGCGATTTTTTACTGCGTGACTTTAACGGACAATTGCGCGGTCGTGCGACGCTGTACCTAAACGAATTTGACGTCCTTTTTTTCCCACAAACAGAGCTTTCTTTTGGTGGTATTTGATCACCTGTGCGATTTTTTGATCACGCGCTATAAACAAAAAAAGAGCGTAAATTTTGCAAAAATAACAATATTTTTCACATTTTTTTATATGAAATTCCCCAAAAAAAAAAGTAAAAATCAAAATTTTTTAACATTTTTCGGCCAATTTGTTTTATGCTACCTATGTTTGGTAAAAAAAATCGCAAAAAGCGTATTTTGATTGGTTTGCGCAAAAGTTATTGCGTTTACTAACAAAGAGAAAGATTTTTGTCATTTTTGGTGTTTTTTTTTTTAACGCGTAATGGCGGCGATCTGCGATTTTTTTTTCGGTACTGCGACATTGCGGCGGACAGATCGGACCCTTGACTGACATTTTTGACACTTTTGGGGTTACCAGTGACATTACTGCAGTAATCAGTGCTATACATATGCACTGTTACTGCAAAAATGACACTGGCAGGGAAGGGGTTAACTTTATTGGGAAGGGAGGGGTTAAGTGTGTCCTAGGGGCGTGCTTTCTACTGTGTAGGGACATTGCTATTGGTGTAAAAGCAAAGATCAACCGTTCTACATAGTAGAACGGTCAGATCTTTACTTTTACACAGGGAGAACTGACAGGCAGCTTGTTTACACAAGCTGCTCTGTCTTTCTCCCTTCACAGGAGCGATCGTAGTGTGGCCGGCGGACATCGAGTCCGCCGGTCACACGCACTGACTTGCCTGTGAACGAGCCGCGGCGGGCGCGCGCCTCGGCGGGCGCGCGCCCGCTCGCTATAGGCTCGCAAGTCAGTGACAGGCGAGTGACGTACCGATACGTCACTCTGCCTGGCCGGGGCTGACCGCCGCAGTATATAGTCGTGCGGCGGTCGGCAACCGGTTAAATCACATTTGAAATCATGATTTAAATCACTAGTAAAAAAGCTTGATTTAAATCAACTAGATTTAAATCATAATTTTTAAAGAGCAACTGTTATCTCTGCCCTGCAGCAGGTCCTCCTCTGACCCGCTGTTGACTCATCGACAGTCCTATTCACTTTAATGACACTGCAGTGACACAACAAGGTGAGGGACGTGGCGGCAGCAGGTGAGTGGATGCCCGCTAACAGGCGCTGCCATGATGGATCTGTTATGACAGGTGCTCTTTAAATGTAAGGACTTATTCTTACTGGTAGTTAGAATCTTTAATATTTGCAAACAAAATTAAGGTTTCCTATTTAGAATAATAAGCTGTCAGGTTAGTAAAACAGTGATATCAGAGCCGATTCAATCATACAGTTTGTAGTGTACATAGAATTGCAAAACAATGAGATAAAGCAATTTTCCTGAACTTTGTTTTATCTCATGGTAACTGTGAAATTGTGTGAATGCATCAATGCAGTGCATGTTATCTTAGCTTGCAGAGCTTGGATTCATTGAATGAGTTTACCAAAAATGTAGATATTGAGGAATATACAGCCTTATGCTACATAACTTAGCTCCATTTCAAGCTGAATAAACTAAATTATTAATGTATCTTAAATAGAAAACTATATTTAGATATTTTTTTTCTCCAAAAGCATTTTATTAACCACTTGCCGACCAGTCACGTTGACTGTACTGCGGCAAAGTGGCTCGATTCCGTCCAGCGACGTAGACCTACGTCGCTGGACTCCTCCCCCTGTAGGCGGCGCTCGCGCGCCGCCGGAGGCGCGCTCCCGCTGTTTTCAGTCACAGCGGGAGTCGGGCCAGGGGAGGAGCGGCGGCGATCGCCGCTGCTCTTCCCCGATCGTCGGGGAATCGAGTCTGGAGATCCGCCCGCTTGTGTAAACAGAGCGGGCGGATCTCCTAAGTGACAAACAGTGACAGATTGCAGGGTTCAGCATAGCTGAACATGCGATCTGTCCCTGTGTCACTCAGTCACCTCCCCCCACACACGTTAGTAAGTACCAGGCATACATTAACCCCTCCCTCTCCAATAAAATTAACCCCTTCCCTGCCAGTGTCATTTTTACAGTAACAGTGCATATTTATAGCACTGATTACTGTAGAAATGTCACTGGTACCCCCAAAAGTTTCAAAAATGTCAGTCAAGGGTCCGATCTGTCCGCCGCAATGTCGCAGTCCCGCAAAAAAAATCGCAGATATACTCGTTAAAAAAAAAAACACCAAAAATGACAGAAATCTTTCCCTTAGTTAGTAAACGCAATAATTTTTGCGCAAACCAATCAAAATACGCTTATTGTGATTTTTTTTTACCAAACATAGGTAGCAGAAAACAAATTGGCCAAAAATTTAAAAAAAATTAGATTTTTACATTTTTTTGGGGGGGGGAATTTCATATAAAAAAATGTTAAAAATATTGTTATTTTTTCAAAATAAACGCTCTTTTTTTGTTTATAGCGCAAAAAGTAAAAATCACACAGGTGATCAAATACCCCCAAAAGAAAGCTCTGTTTGTGGGAAAATAAGGACGTAAATTTTGTTTGTGTATGGCGTCGCACGACCGCGCAATTGTCAGTTAAAGTCGCACAGCGCCGAATCGCAAAAAGTGGCCTGGACGTAAGACAGCAAAATCCTCCGGTGGTAAAGTGGTTAAAGTAAATTTGATTTAAAAAAACAAATTTAAAATAAAAAAAAAATCAGACATAAATTTTAAAAAATTATTGATTTTTATCCACCCTGGTACTTCGTGTACTAACCTAAACCAGTAAGCTAACAAAACCCATAACCTTTTAGAACACCACCAAAATGTCTCTACAGTGACTGTGATGAGACTGCACAGCAATAAGATCTCATTACTGATATCTGATGATAGGATGGTTTATTAATTCTAGTTGACAGAAAATTAATTGGGAAAAGTGAGACTTCAGAATGAAAGATGACAAAGCCAGGATTTCCAGCAAAGAGATCTCACTGATGGAATTCCAAAAGAAACCAACACAATTCAACACATCAGTGGCTACATATAACTGAAATATTATTTTTCTGGCAGACTGAGACTTTGAGTTGCTTTTATCCTCTGCCTGCAGCAAGGTTCTTGTCATCACATCAGTGGGAAACTGGCAAGGTTGGCGACACCGCAGGCATTTTTCTTGTCTCTTGCTAGCAGTGCAAACCCTTTTCTTCCCCATTCTGTTCCCCAGCTGGAAGAGAACACAGTAAATGTAAAATGAGAATACGGCCTTACTGAACCCCAGCAAATTTTCACAGATGCTCAGCAAAAAAAAAAAAAACTGCATTAGAAGAAAGATCATATCAAGAGTCCTCAGCCCTGATACACACAGCAGGCTGCCTCTTGGGAGGACCTGTGCAAATATCAAAATACCTTGATGGGTTCCATTCTGGGCATTTCTAGGCAGACTGCATTTTCATGCATTTGATGCTGAGCCGCCATGATTTAACTGAAATCCAGTGAATGAATGGGGCAGTGAGGCTGGGGAGGAAAGGACTTCAAGATGATGGATGTCTCCCAGCCAGAGAACGATGCATGCTTTATCTAGGTTTGAGACCCCACTATGTGAAACAGCAGTAGGCTATGACACCTCTGCATTTTTCCTACATTAAGTCTTATGGGTTAGGCCTTTAGGCCGAGACTGGGGCAATTTTTGGTACTAGGCCGCACGGCCTGAGCATTGTCCACACGCCGGCACTTTTTATTTTTTATTTATCACTCTTCAAATTTTGTCACTTGACTTTACATATGTGTCTTTTTCCTTTACTCGTGGATTGGGATTGATAGGGTGTGGATCTTCAAGGCCACTGAAGTCTAGGGGGAGGTTGTGTGGCTTGCCTTTGGGGGGGGGGGGGGTCTCTTATCGAGTGAGCTCCCCACCTAGTACTTTCTGGTCAGCTTCAGCTGATCATGAGGAGCAGGGCCTTCAGGGCTTTTTGGCTAGGTGGGCCTGATTGTTCCTTACCCCGGTCAGGGGTCTGGGATCCTGGAGGGCCAGGGAAGGGTTCTTCTTCTTTGGGAGGGGACAAAAGATACACCCTGGTGCACTTTTTGCTTTGGTGTTTTTTTTTAGACACCACACTGTGGAATCTTCACATTTTGTCACTTGACTTTACATATGTGTCTTTTTCCTTTATCCATGGATTGGGATTGGTAGGGTGTGGATCTTCAAGACCACTGAAGTCTAGGGGGAGGTTGTGTGATCATCAGGTTTTTTTCCTCCCGTGCCTTGGGGGGTGGGTCTCTTATCAAGAGAGGGTTCCTCACCTAGTACTTGCTGGTCAGCTTCAGCTGATCATGAGGAGTAGGGCCTTCAGGGCTTTTTGGCTAGGTGGACCTGATTGTGCCTTACCCCCGTCAGGAGTCTTGGATCCTGGAGGGCCAGGGGAAGGTTCTTCTTCTTTGGGAGGGAACCAAAGATACCCCCTAGTGCACTTTTTTGCTTTGGTGTTTTTTTTTTTTTTTACACCATACTGTGGGCTCACAAAACAAAAATGGCGCAGGCTCTGACATGCAGTTTCTAATAAACCATTTTCAGTACAGAAGAGGAGCCCGTGCAACTGTGCAAGACTGTAGGGAAGACCAGACTTTCAGACTTTTCAGTGGTGTGGGAGGGCGATATCAAGATGAGTAAAAAATGGATGTATGTATTTACAGAGATGAGAATTTTGAGAGGCGGATAGAAGAGAAATTAGTGAGGAAAAAAGCATTTAAGGGTCAAACTTTATATCACATTATAGGCATGCTTGCATATAAAGCAGGAAGAAGAAGCAGAAGTAGAAAACTCTACCTATTCTTGACGATCCAATGCTTTGTCCCCTTCAGATTTCCATAGCCAACAGCCAGGATAGCATGATTGATCCCCTCGGGGTCACAGTTTTTGTCATAATAAACTCCTGCAGAGATAACACACAAGTTGTTGTAGGTGAAACAGAAGAAAAACCTTCCTTCTCCCCCAATACAAAACCAACAGCAATTTTCTGATTTACAGTTGGCTGAAAATGATTACTGCACTTCCCATGTGGTTAGCGGTTTGCCATCTTTCAATTTATTTGGCAAACAGCAAGAAGCAAGAATTGACAAATTGCAGGACCTGCAATTGAGATTTTAATATGTTGTTGCAAGACCAGTCAAAGCTGGTTTCTAACTGGTTGATATGGATTACAGCGTGGTTTGCTGTTTTAGGGCACCAAGCTGCTGTCTTTCAATGTAAGGCTTTTATTACTAAAATGCGTGCAAGTATATATATCCCTAACGCTTAGCCTGACCCTACCACCAAAAGAGACTAGGTTCTCTTGAAAAACATACTCAGCTTTCTATGTACCTCCGCCACTTATTCCATTGGAGTCGGTTGTCAAGCCCAGTTGAAGCTCTGTGTTGAATGCTATTAGAGCATTCAAAGAGTTAGTGTCTTCTTTTTTTGCTCCATGCCTGGTGACTGGCAACTAAGGCCCAAGCACTGCATCCTGGGAGGTCACATGCTCCCCTATACATGAATGCATTAAGGATTTTCCAAAGGCTCCGACACAGCAACAACATGGCAGGGGAGTGCAGCAAAGATGCATTTCAACAGGTGGGAGGTTGTACTTTTAGAAGACTTGCCACTTTGCCCAGAATAGGAACACCTCTCCCCAAACCCCTACCCCTAACCCCAAAATAACCCTTCTTTTATCCCCTAAAATTAAATTTACCTCTGTTACCCTTGACTTGATGTCAAATCTGTATATGACATGGTAATGAAAAAAAAAGCAAGCAAGACAAAAATGTAAAAATCACAGCAATCTTTCTTTAAAGTGTACCATTTTATCATAAGGCTCCGTTCACATATACTGTATGCAAATTGCATATGTTTTGAATTGCCTCTTCCCCACAACTCAGGCTGGTGATTTTGGGGGCAGGGGGCTTATCAGAATCTGGAAGTCTCCTTTAACAAGGGGGCCCCCAGATCCTGCCCCCCCCCCTTTTATGTGAATGAGTATGGAGTACATTGTAGCCATACTCATTCACAAAAAAAAATGTATTATTAAAAACAATGTACACTGGTGTAGATCCATTGTCAATTATGACGCCTGCCGCCACTGCCGACCCGAAAAAGAAAAAATCCCCGCTTGTGCTGAAGGCTCCTGCCGTCTGAAAGTCCTTAAATAGCTAAGGGACGGGGACACCTGGTGACATCACCAGACGGCACTGCCCCATTGTGACGTCCTCAACCGGTGCATGCTGGGTAGGTGATGCCACAGGGGGTGGGGCCACCAGGTGAAGTCGCCGGGTGGCCCTGCCTCTTAGCTATTTAAGGACTGTCAGATGGTGGAACTGGCAGACAACAGAAGCCCTTAGCTTTTTTCTTTTTTGGGGTCGGCAGTGGTGGCGGGCTTTGTGAATGATGATGGATCTACACTGGAGATTTTTTTTCTATGAAGGGATTGTGAAAAACTGTCTCTGTTTTTTTTTTTTTTTTCTTTTTGACACTTTTTTGGTGACTGAGGAGGGGTACAATGTACCCTTTACTCATTCACATAGGGGGGGGGGCCTGGGTACTGGGGGCCCCCTTGTTAAAGGGGGCTTCCAGATTCCGATAAGCCCCCTGCCCCCAAACCCCCACAACCACAGGCCAGGGTTGTGGGGAAGAGGCCTTTGCCCCCTTAAGGGTCTCATACGGATTTTGGGGGAAACCCCACAACTTTTTTTGTTTAAATTTTGGTCTTGTATGGATTGCAGGGACCCCTGTGCTGCTTTCTCACAATTTCATTTTGCTGGCAATGTTTTTACATTCAGCTGTCAGTGGGGAATCCCGCTGACAGCTGATTAGTCATCTATTGTTAAGGAAGAGATGGCCAGCTTCCTGGCCCGCTCCTTAACACCTAGCTTAAAGACGCTGGTGGCCGCCAAATCAAAAAATTCACATCTGAACTGCATCTACAGTAAATAGCAGCTGAACAACTGCTCTGGAAGTTTGCAGTAAAAACTGAGGAATTTGCACCAGACATGTGTTAACCTAGCCTAAGTCAGTTAAATTATTTACCATTTTATATGTTTTTTTTTCTGATCGTTTACCTGTGTTCCCTGGATATGTATTTCGCATTTGTAAGTAAAGCATTAAGCTCATAGTGTATAGACCAGCCTTTCTTCCAGAAGAACCCTTGAAATAGTTTTCATGTCCTGGGGAACACTTACTAAAACTAATTCATAGGGGGTCAATGGGCAAAATATCCCATACGTTGGTCAATGGTAAGAAAACCCTTGTTATAGTGGTGCTCAAAATTGCACCCTTACAGACAGCTAAAAAGATCACTGGTGTAAAACCAATGACTCTGCCAAGTGGCGTTGTCCCAGAACTATGCCGGCACCATCACATGGAAGGTCAATCAGCCGAAGAACTCCTAGCAACCTCTGGAGGAAGCCCAGTTGAAAATAGCCGCTATAGGCAATAGTCTATAGCAGTTTTTCTGAATTTTAAAATGAGTTCTTTGGAATGTTTGGATAGAAGAGGTAGGTTGGGGAGCAGTTTTGACAATTACATGCTTACAGCAGAGAATTCTGAGCAGTAATTTTTTAAAAGAAAACGAGCACAGTTTCACAATGACAACTGTTGTATGCTTATGTTGCTGTTTACTTGAAATCGAAAATTAAAAGATTGCAAAAGAAAAAAAAGGAGCAAAGAAGTAAAAAGGATAAATACAGTATATGAACAAAGTGAAAGTGAAAAGCATTAAATATAGATATATACTGCCAAGGCCATAAAATACACAGCTAAAATATATTAGGGAAACCCAAGAAAGTGTCAGCAAGGTCTCAAAGAAATTGGTAAGAAAATAGAGAATCACAATTTTACAGGAGATAAAATGTTCAAAGGCCTAGATGACTTGGCTTAAAGAGGCCCATGGACCATAGATCTTTGCTATTAACACTTTTGTAACAAGGTGCTTGTAACAGCTCTTCTTCAGATGACCCCTTAACTCCTAGACATGTCGACCAACACTAAACTCCAGAGATGTCACCCTGTTTTTACCCTTCTCACCTTGCATGATGTACAAATTCCCTCTAATTCCTATCCCCTACCAGAGGCGGGATTGGCTCTCTTCTGTGTGTAGTTTTCCAGATGATCTATGTTTTCCAAGACAGTCTAGAAATGGTCATATGTGTAAAATCTATAGTTTCAGAAGTGTTTTGTACAGAATCAGCAGGGTTTCATGCTCGCTGCAAAATTGCCAGCAACAATTGCCTTTCATTCACCTCTATGGTTTTGCTAGAGATCACTGAAATACCGACTTGAATCAGAGCACAACCCAATGCTATAGCACCATCGCCATCAACTCTAGAGATTAATTTGCTTACTGCATATGCAATTTTTAGCAGCATTTAATCTCTGCTACAAAATCGTTGATGTGACATCAGCCTTTAAACACACCCATTTATTCAAATGGCACACATACTGTAATGTGCATTATGTTCCACTTTGACATGGTACATGGAGTATGTTTGTCCCCCAAAGTGTTCTTTCCTTGTGGCTTATGTATTTATATTCCTAAGCATAGGTTATATTCTTCCCTCGCTGTGGGATATGACACAATGCCTTCTTCGTAGGTTTATTTCTCTCACCTTTATTGTAGAACTGAAAGGAGGGTTGGCTAGCATCAATACTGATTGACACAGGGCCAACCTGTGCAACTGCTCTTTTCAGGGCCTTCTCATCACCTTTTGGGATTTCTTTGAAACCCTTGCAGCCCGCAGCTTTTCCAGATGGCTTATAGAGACAGCCTTCATCCTAGTACAAATAAAATGAAGGCACCAGTAAACCTCAAATAAATATCTATAATAGCTATAACCATATACATAAGGGATCCTCAGACTACGGCCCTCCAGCTGTTGCAGAACTACACATCCCACAAGGCATTGTAAAACTCTGACATTCACAGACATGACTAGGCATGATGGGAGACGTAGTTCCTGAACAACTGGAGGGCCATAGTTTGAAGACCCCTGATATACAGTATGTAAAGGTGAAACATTGTGTCTTGACAGCAACAGTTTAGTTGTGTTAGATATTGGTGCAGAACTGCCCGATTACATATCTGATACAGTAACTACATAGAATGAAGGGAAATCTCTACAACGGGTTACAGATGGCAAAATAATCTGACAGGCTTTTAACTACTCCTTAACTTACCAAAAAATTAAAAAAAAAAAAATTGGCTAAGATATATCTTAACTGATAGCTTTAGTGTTAGGGTTTAGGTTAATGTTAAACTTTAACCACTTAAGCCCCGGAAGATTTTACCCCCATTCCGACCAGGGGGTATTTTGCGATTCGGCACTGCGTGAATTTAACGCACAATTGCGCGGTCGTGCGACGCTGTACCTAAACGAATTTGACGTCCTTTTTTTCCCACAAACAGAGCTTTCTTTTGGTGGTATTTGATCACCTGTGCGATTTTTTGATCACGCGCTATAAACAAAAAAAGAGCGTCAATTTTGCAAAAATAGCAATATTTTTCACATTTTTTTATATGAAATTCCCCCCAAAAAAAATGTAAAAATCAAAATTTTTAAAAATTTTCGGCCAATTTATTTTATGCTACCTATGTTTGGTAAAAAAAATCGCAAAAAGCGTATTTTGATTGGTTTGCGCAAAAGTTATCGCGTTTACTAACAAAGGGAAAGATTTTTGTCATTTTTGTTGTTTTTTTTTTAACGCGTAATGGCGGCGATCTGCGATTTTTTTTGCGGTACTGCGACATTGCGGCGGACAGATCGGACCCTTGACTGACATTTTTGACACTTTTGGGGTTACCAGTGACATTTCTACAGTAATCAGTGCTATACATATGCACTGTTACTGTAAAAATACACTGGTAGTGAAGGGGTTAACTTTATTTGGAAGGGAGGGGCTGTGTGTGTCCCTAGGGGCGTGGTTTCTACTGTGATTGGCTGTGGCTCTAGCTGTAAGGACACTGATCAACGGATCTACATACCAGATGTCTTTGCAGCGAGGAGAATGACAGGCAGTTTGTTTACACAAGCTGCCTGACATTCTCCCTCTCCCCCGCCGATCGCCGAGTGACCGGCGGACATCGGGTCCGCTGGTCACACGCGCGGGGGGGTCCGTGACCACGCGGGAGCGGGAGCGCGCCCCGGGGGGCGCGCGCTCGCTCCCTAGACCCTCACAAGCAAACAACGTAGCCCTACGTTAGTTTGCCTGTGAGGGGCTGACCGCCGACGTAGATAGTCGTGCGGCGGTCGGCAAGTGGTTAAGGCAGTCCTTCACTCCTCAAAGGGACTTTAAAGCGGAGTTCCAGCCTCAAATACCTTTTTTAACTAAAAATACCCCTATAATACTAATCCATCGCCCTTTACAGAACCGCTATTCTCATACATACAAGGTGTACAGTATTGGATTTTAGTCAAAATCTTACTTTTAAAAACGCTGTCTGGGTGTGGCCATTTTGGATGTGGGCATCTGAAGCCACAGTGTAATCTGCTGTGTCCTTCTTCCTGATTCCAGGGAGTGTTCTGGGAGTTCTTCCTGATTCCAGCCTCCTGGGAGTGATGACAAACAGCTCCCAGGATGCAAAGGCGGAAGTGATATCGGTGGCCGTGGCCACAGAGGGGGGAGAAGGAGGAAGTACAAACAAAAATGCCCTGAAAATAAGGTAAGGGACCCCCAAAAAAATGTTAGAATGCCCAATAGTTGATCAGCATAGCGAGCACTCCAGGAATCACTAAAGTTGCAAAATAGGCCGGAACTTGGCTTTAAGTCCCTGCCTCCAATTCTCCAACATAAAATATTGGTGCGCCATTTTCACATAGGCATGAATGACATAGCCTGCTCCCACTGCCTCCTGGGAAATCTCAGCAAAATATCAGAGGAGGCTGCAGGAGCAAATCCATAGAGGGGCTGGAGGGTGGAGCTGGAGGTGCATCATCAGGGTCAGTTGCCTGAACCCGGAAGAGACAGCCAGCTCCTGATGACTAAAGAGTCATAGATTACGGCAATGGTAGAAGAACAGCAGATCACTGAAGGACAACATTCATTGGGCCGGTGAGTATGTTTTAATTTTGGGTAAAGTGGGGAAAGGTTAGTGCCCTATCAGTTTTTTTTTTTTTTTTTTTAATCCCCATATGTGTGCTGTTGGGTAGATTGCACTTCACATCCTGTCCTGTAAGCATAAAAGGAAGTGAGTGAAAATGTATTCAAAGTGAGGGAACATCTCCTCCATTTCTTTTCTTTTTTTTTGCAGTCAAGTGATATAGCTTCCAGGACTTCAATGGAAGCATGAGTGAAAACAATATTATTTATTTCTTACATTTACAGTATATACCATTGAGTGCGTGGGCAAAGCAGAGGTTTTCCCTAATTTGGAACTGGACCAGGCTATGGATATTTAAAGATTTACACATTCCCAACAAACTGTAAAAACTTTAAAAAAACAAGCTCTTTTTGACCTCTGTAGCTGTAGGCAGCGAGGAGGAATCATTCCTCAAACTTCATAGATCAAAGCACATTTTTAAAATCTCTGCTCATTTAGTTTCTCCTCCTAGCAGTGACATGGCGGTCCACCAACCTTTTATTCTCTACACACTTAAAAAAATGTCTTGAATTATTTTTACTGCTCTTGTGAACTTTAAAGCTACACTGCTCCACAGTGGATGCAGCTACCAAAGATCAATGTGGGCTTGTTTAAAAGCCTATTTACTGGCAGCTACGATTCTACTTTAAGGGTGCCTTAATACCAACCTAATGCAGTAACACCAGTGATTAATGGCAATGCTGAGATTTTGAGTGGCACCCCAAAGCACCTCCAAAACAAAGCTGCATTGCATTACAGTTTGTTGCAAAACATGCAGCAAGACCTATTTTCTGTGCATTAAAGCACATTGCACCCCAATCATTTTGAATGGGCTGACTAACAAAGTATGCCCCTAAGTGTCTTAAAGCATGAAATGTGAGTGGGCTATATAAGTCAAGTATTATTAAATCAAGTCTATGGCCAGCCTTATCTCTGACAAGAAGACCCCGTTCACACTGGGGCGACCTGTCAGGCGACCTTGTCGCCTGACAGGTCGCGTAGGTCGCCTGCCATAGAGAAGTTGTGGACCCGTTCTAATAGTAGCGACACAAGTCGCTCCGACTTAGAAAAAGGGTCCGGAGCTTCTTTGGGGCAACCCGGAGCGACCTGCATTGACTTCAATGATATGAAGTCCGTGCCGGCCGCTCCGAGGTCGTGGTGCGAGCTGCGCACCGCCACCTGTGAGGTCGCCCGGCAAGTAGCGTCGCCCCCAGTGTGAACGGGGTCGAAGAGTAACACAGGTTACTACTATTGTGTACATTACATACTTTTTAACAAAACACTCTTTAAATCGGTATGGGTAACATCCTTTGTTCATATTATAATGGAATTTTTATGCTACCTATCTAGCCTCGCATAAAGCAAAGGAATGGGTCAACCCCTACCCAATGACATAAACCATAGGTAAAACATACCTGTCCGATATAGGGATAAATTGCATCTGAGTCAATGCCATTGTTATCCCTTACATAGCCAAAAGCATTGGTCATGTATCCACCCTGACAGCCATAGTTATCTGTATCACAATCCACGAGATTCTGGGGACTGAGGGAGACCAGGTCTCCAGTCTTCTTCATGAGCTGGCCCTCCAAAGCTCCTACGGAACTAAATGCCCAACATGAACCACAGGCACCCTGCCAAGAAAAAGAGGTTGAAGTCATGATTAATATTTGCATCATTGATTTATATACCAGTATAATCTCCTAATGCACCAAGTAAAAGTGGTGAATAGTACAGATAATGAAAATACATAAAGTGTTATGAATGGAAATGTGCATACAGAGTTAGAGCAAGAACATAGACAGTAATAACAAAATGCATCAGAGTCCTAAAACCTACATGTATGCATTACATAGGTAACAGGTAGGAGAATGGGCAAGCTGTATATTAGGTACAGTGTGTGCCTTGCCATGCTGTGGAGAAGGAAGCAGTGCTGAATCAATGAATTAAAGTACTTTTAATAACAAATACTCCAATATACCTTCGCTAACCCTCCTGAACTAATTTGAGCCTACAGTAAGTGGGAGAGCCAAGGGTCCCTCCTTGCTTTCCAGAATAAAATCATTTGGCCATTCTAGAGTATTCAGCCCTCATGAACTAGAATAGGGCCATATTTAGAGGCCAGAGATGTTCAGAGACTGGCTCTATACAAGTCTATGAGGGCTTTTGGCACAGGTATGGCCAGTAGTGAAGAGGATTTCCTTCTGATTTTGTGGTGGGTCTAAGTTAGTGGTCATGAACTGTATCCATACTAAACGCCTGAATTCCAAAGATCTCAGATCATGGACAAATGGGCTGACCTAGACATTTACCTGATTTTGTACTGGTGTCACGTATCCCTTCTTTCTGTAGTCAATGTATTTTGGGATTCGGGTTGTCCAGTCAGGCTCGTAGGTATTGTTGGACTGCCGATTGGATGGAACTCTTAGTCCAGTCATAGTCTGAACTACTTCCTCACTGGTCTGCCAATAAAAGAGCACACGATACAAGGGTGAAAAAGTGGTCACACCGGTCAATCAGATTTTGTATTTCTAATGCAAAACAATCTTATTGGTCGCTAACTGAAGCAGAGACACACTCTTCCTTCCTTGCTCTCTTTTTTTCCTTTTCAATAACACTTACCCCTGACTTTCTTATTTATTTGCAAACTTTAAAGCATTCTTCTACAAATATAGGTTGGCATTTGCCAAAACAATTACCCAAATGGCCCCCACCATCTTCATCAAACCATTGGATATTAAAATGAGCGTGTATTGCATTTTCTTACGAATCCATTGCTGTTCCCCATTTACTAACAGAAAGAAGATGATATACAGCAAAACTGCATAGGGAAGCTATGGAGTCAGCACAACGTGAAGGATTCATTCTCTATGCTTCCCCTTAGTGTGATCATGTGAATCACCAGTCATAAATCACTTAAACAAAGGCTGAAGTGTCAGTGCAACTTCCCACTGCAGTTTCGTTGTAGATCAACTTCAATTTGCCGACCTCCCATTTTAGCTGGTGTGATCGACATAGCTGTAAATTCATTTCTGGGCATCAAAGTGGGAAGAGGAACCATCCCAAGGTCTCTTTCAGACTGGAGACCAGTGCACAGTAGGTACGACCTTTGTGATCCCTATTCCTACATCCCTTGTACAAACTGCAGGTTTGTAACATATGTGTAACGGTTAACCACCTGCTGTTGATTCAGTTAGCTACATGCCCAGCTCAGCCAGGCCATCTCCCTTTCTATTTAAAGGATAAGTTCATCTTTGTAAGCATGTTACACGTTACACCCATATTTATGGTGTAACATGTAACGTGCTCCCGCAGTCATCCCTCCCTACCCCCTTTCCTCTCGATTCTCCCCGTGACAGTGGGCTGGGGTTCTTCTCCCTGCACACCCTGTCACGGCTGTGAATGAATAGACTACAAGTACCGTCTGCCATCATAGCAGACAGCCTGTAGTTCTCAATGAACTGCAAGGGTGCTGGTGAGCACTCTCATAGTTCATTGATTTTCCTTCTCTTCAGTAACTGTCTGCCCATACGGGAGGTACAGACAGACAGTTATACTGAGAGGCTGCAGGAGCCTGGCGCTGAACCCATGATGTACTGATCACAGGCGTAATGCTTTTCAGGCTCCTGTGGAAAAAAATAATAGACACACTTTTTTTCTCTGCCGAAATATGTGCATTCGTTATTTTTTACCTAAAAGGTAAATTTAGCCTTTAAGCTGGAAATTTTCCACTAAGGCATTGCCTGAGCAACAGCTAGTGTTCCTAGCAGCTGGTCTCCCAGTGCCTTTGTATTTACAAGATGATTCCTAGTGTTCCCCAGTGCATCCTAGTGGGGAAGATTGCTGGTGACCTTTTGTCCTTGGCTTTCTGAGACGATTCCAAGTGACCCCCAAGTCTCCCAGGGTTCTACTTTCTGAGTGACTTCTAGTGACACCAAGGTTTCTAGTGTTCCTGTACTGGACCTCCCTGTGTCTCCCAGTGCCTTTCAGTGTGATCTGGGTACCCCCAGTGTCCTTGTCTCCCAGCCTGTCCCTAGTAACTCTCAGTGTGTTCCCGCATATAACCTGAGTCAGACAATTGCAACTTGAGAATCTTCTGTAGCGCAACCCATCTCCATCTTTACTCTAGGATCTCTGGAGAAGACAAGGTGGTTCCCTAGACTCTACACATCAGCCCTTCCAAGGGCCCTTACATTTGCTATACATATGGGAAGCTGGGTTTACCCTTGTCATTACCAGTAGGTATCCTCCCTGTCCTAAACTTCTTGTGCACCTCAACTGTATTCTGTATACCTGCATTACCTGGGACCCCTGCGCACCTCTGTGTTCTTCATACATACCTTTACCCCTGTGCTCCTGTATGCTCATCATCCTACTGCTCTAAGATTCTACAGTACTCCAATTCTCCCTATAAGCCCTGCACTCCAGTATTCCATGCCCTTCCTGCCTTTAAGACTATCACCCAAGTGCTGCCCAATAGTTCAGTATTCAGTGCTTTGTAGATTCTCAGCTCTAGTGCTTTCCTGATCAGATGTAACCTGCATGGATTTGCTTTCTGAGCACACCTCCATTCAGCATGCAGGCTGCATGGAGGGTCCACAATCCCAACCATATTTGACAGTCCCATTCATGACTATCTCTGTTAGAAAACGGTTAAAGCAAATTTGTCAATCTTAAAGAATCTTAATGTGCTGGCACCATTTGAATAGCTGTGTGGCTTTGAGGAGGCCACACAGAAGCTTTTGAGGAGGCCAGGCCACAAAGCAGCTATCTTGCTGGATCTTAGAGGAGAGTGCAGACTTGAAAACTGGGAGGGAGTGCAGGGCAGTTAGCTTGTCTATCTGTATTATTTACACCAATGTGTTAGGTAGTGCTGGTTAGGCGGGTGAGTGATGGTGCTGCCTGGGTTATGTAAGTTAATTAGCACAACATATGCTTGGTACCAATAATTATACCATAAATCGATTCATATCATATGTGCTAAAGTACTCCTTATACATAGTATTAGGTGCAGTTAATGCAATAGTGAACAATAAAAACAATATCAAATGTGCAAAAATTAAGTGCAAATATGCAGTATTAAAGTGACTGTTGTGCTATTATGCATGAGTTACCATGCATGTGCCATAAAAGTGCACTGTGCTGTGTGCAATTACCAAAATGGTGAGGGCAGCAGCCTAAACATTTATTCGTTTTTGTTTGCTTTACACACCACCTCCAGTTACCTATAACAAGGCAGCGCCAACACTCACTTGCACACATCACACCATTTTATATTTAAACCAATGCTTCTTATATTTGATATCACATAGGACATATGTGTGCTTCTGCCCTCCAGACATAAGACAGACCATAGGAGTCCCATATAGTATGTGGCTTAATATTGGCCTCTCACCATGTCTCCCAGGTGGTTCATAGCCAGATCATAAGTGTGCTTCCCTTGGGAGTATTCTATGTTATGGGAAGTGATCAGCTTCAAATTCTTATCCCAGATCTGCCGTCTCTTCATCTCATCCAGCTAAGGAGAAAATAAAACACTGCAAAGTTATAGGTGTGGCAATATGTTTTTTTTGTTTCTTGTTTCTTATCTCTTGTTTTATTTTTTTATGTATTTAAAACATGGTGGCATAAATCAAACATAACATATATAATACAGTGTGTCAGTAGCATTAGCGCACCAGTCTTTTGTTTTTATGAGTACCCCCTCTAATATAGTTTGTTATATGAAGATCTGGCCAAGAGGTCTGGTGTTTTTCAAATTTCTTATACTTTTGAACTATGGTGTTGGGAGAAGACTCTTGAAAGTCCCTTGGATGGCAAAAAGATCAAACGAGTCACTCTTGAAGGAAATCAACCCTGAATATTCACTGGAAGGACAGATCTTGAAGCTGACACTTGAATACTTTGGCCACCTAATGCGAAGAGAAGACTCATTGGAAAAGACCCTGATGCTGGGAAACAGGGAAGGAAAAAGGAGAAGAGGACAACAGAAAACAAGATGGATAGATAGCATCATTAAAACAATGAACATGAAGTTAAGAAAAACTCCGGGAGGCAGTGGAGGACAGAAAAGCCTGGCATGCTAAGGTCCATGAGGTCACGAACAGTCAAAAAAGACTAAACGACTGAACAACAACAACAACAAAGAGGGTAAATACCTACCTTTCCAATTTTCCCTTGCTAGCACCGCCAACTTTTTCTGATCTTCCTTCGGCCTCTTCATTGGCTGGTGGGGAATGACATAATTCCCGCATATGCACAGGAGACAGTCATTCCATAACTCAGAGACAGGCCTGCCATGGTAAGCTGAGCTGCATATGCCCAGCTCAGTTTACAACAAGCAAGCAGGTAGGGGCATTCTCTGATTAACACTGCTGCTGTCCAAGGGTGGCTATGTTGCTCCTCCATAGATACCATAGAGGAGAGAATATAGCCACCCTAAAACAGGAGGTGTGTTACCTGTTGACCACCAGATACAAAGCTTTAAAAAGGAAAGCTGAACAGCCACCACATCCAATGATCGGTAAGCTACAACATATTTCATTTTGGTTTTGGGTTTAGTCAAACCTTATGAAATAAGTAACCACGATAAGTCATTTGTGGGAAAGATAGTTTCTCGTCCCTGTTGTTGTAAACATGGTACTCAAGGTCACGAGGCAATGAGTAATCATTTTTGATCACAAAAACATGTTTAGGTTTACTGACAATAATCTAGATCTACCCCTGTGGCATAACCCTATGTTTCCTCATATCCCGAAATTCACAGAGTATTTATTTTGGGAATATAAAGGTCTTGTTACACTACAGGACACATATACAGGGAGTGTTATGACCTCTTTCACTGATTTACAAAGAAAATATGAACTCCCCTGTACAGCTTTTTAAAGATCTCTCCAGTTGCGTCATGTCTTGCAAAGTCAATTTGGTGTTACTAGCACTAAGTTTTCTGACTATCCTATGATGGGGGTGTCAAGGTCACATGGTCCTAAGGGCTTGATCTCTGCGGTCTACTCCTATTTATTGGCTACCTCGCTTAGCCACTTCAAGACCAAGCCTATTTCTGACATTTGTTGCTTACAGGTTAAAATCTGTATTTTTTTGCTAGAAAATTACTTAGAAGCCCCAATGATAGTATATATTTCTGTAGCAAAGACCCAAGAGAATAAAATGGCGGGCATTGCAATATTTTATGTCACACTGTATTTGCACAGCGGCTTTTTAAACGCATTTTTTTGGGAAAAAAATACATTTCAATTAATTAAAAAAAAACGAAACAGTAAATTTAGCCCAATTTTTTTGCATAATGTGAAAGATGATGTTACGCCGAGTAAATAGATACCTAACACGTCACGCTTTACAATTGCGCACACTCCTGGAATAGGAACAAACTACAGTACCTAAAAACCTCCATAGGCGATGCTTTAAAAATCCACCTGTTTAGAGTTACCAAGGAGGTCTCGTGCTGGAATTATTATTCTCGCTCTAATAATCGCGGCAATACCTTACATGTGTGATTTGAACACTGTTTACATATGTGTTTTCTTTGGCGCGCGCGCACGGAGGGATGAGGCGCTTTGACAAAAAAATGTTTTCCTATTTATTTATTTATTTATTTAAAACTGTCCCTTTAAAAAAAAAATAAAAAATCCTGATCACTTTTATAGCTGTCAAAAGGAATATAAACATCCCTTGTGACAGTAATAGGCAGTGACAGGTACTCTTTATGGAGGTATCAGGGATCTAAAAGACCCCAAACCCCTCCTCTGCACTTCAAACTATTCAAAACGCTAAAATCTGCATTTTTAACTACTGTGGATTTTTTAAAACTGGCGCCGTGGTCTGCCGAGTAAACCGGAAGTGACGTGAGGAAGGTGGCTGGAGGGGGGGGGGTCTCCTCCCACTCCATGTAATGCCAGCCATGTTGAGCTTGTTGGTTGCTGTACTCATGTGTTTTTTTTTTTATATTTCTGTCAAAAAAAAAGAATTTAACTTCTTGCCAACCAGCCGCCGTGTATTTACTGCGGCAGTGCGGCCCTATTGCCTGAAACTACGTACGTCACTTCGTTCAATAGCCACTAGATGGTGTGATCACGCTGCCGGAGGTGCGATCACACTGTGATTGGCGAGAGGGGATATCAATCAGCAGGTCTGGTGGACCTGACGTCCACCAGCCACCCGCGACCATCCCCGGGAGATGCAGAACAGCGGTCTGCCTAGGTAAACAAGGCAGATCGCCGTCCTGCAAGGGGACAAGACAGAGATCTTGTGTTCCTGCTCAGCAGGAACACTGATCTCTGTCTTCCCCCAATCAGTGCACCCCCCCCCCAGTTAGCAGGCACCCCCTAGGGACACATTTAACCCTTTGATCACCCCTGATGTTAACCCTTTCCCTGCCAGTGTCATTAGTGCAGTGACAGTGCATTTTTTTTAAGCACTGATCACTGTAATGGCGTCACTGGTCCCCAAAAAGCGTCAAGTGTCAGTTAGATGTCTGATTTGTCCACCGCAATGTCGAAGTCCCAGTAAAAATCGCTGATGCACGATCACAGCTTCCTTTCTCACCATGTTTCACCGTCAACTATTCTGGGATTGTCTGCTCTTACTTGCTTACTCTCTGTGCTGGCCCAGCTCCTCCGTACCCCCCCCCCCCCCATTTTACATAACCCTTAATTCTACTGGGGGGTGAAGGGAAATACTACAGAGGGTCACTAGACTGATGGCTCTGAGTCTGCTAGGGCTGCTGCCATCACGTCCAAGATGGTAGTGCCAAGCAACAGTCTCCAAGCTTTTGCATGTCTACATAAGGGAGATTTTTAATGCATAAAATACATTCAAGTCACATAAAATCTAATGGGAATATTTTTGTTGAAATGAATGGTCTGGCAATAGAATCTCTTTAGGTACTTTTAGATCACTGATCTGGAATGAAATCACAGCGGTCAATCTGCATACCTTCCAAATTGCTCTGAAAATTAGAAGTTTTTGTGAAAGAAAGATAACCAGACAACTAATATTTTACAAGTTCCTACGCCAACTTATTTATTTGTCTTTGCACAGATGTACTTTATAATCCAAAGCTACACTAAACAGGGTTTCAAGAAAAAAAATCACAGGAGTCTGGTGCAAAATTTAAGGTCAGCCAGTTCAGTAGGAAGCGGCTGAGATTCGAACCTTCAATGGGTAGGATGAAGGTACCAAGCTGATCAATCGATCATCTTGGGTACAACCAGCCTGCATTCTCTCTTGCGATTATCGATAGCAGCTGCTATAGCTGCTAAGGATAATCAATGTCTTCTCCCGGCCAGGGGGGGAGGCGTCCCCACTGGGAGGAGACAGTGGGAACAGCTTTTCCCCCCCCTCCGCCATCCCCCCCTGCCAGAAGAAGACAATGGCCTGCCAGGAGGAATTCCCACATCAACACAGTCTGTGTTGATGGGGGAATCAAGCTAATTTCTTTCCTGCAACCCGTGGTCAAAGAAATTTGCTCTGTGTATGGCCAGCCTAAGTAAACTCCTGCACCCAACCTCATACAAAAAAGCCTTCAAATGTTGTGTTAATTTTAGATCCCTAACTTTAATAAGACTTCTCCTGGTCCTTCAAATAGCTGCGTTTCTCAATAGTTCCCAACCTGAGCAGGAGACAGAAGAAATTCCTTCCTTTAAAGATCTTTGCTTACCAGCAGATCACTGCTTCTGGGCTTGAGCTGTGACAAGGGATGGGGCCTATGTGGAAGCAGAAGCAACCTACATGGCTTCTGCCTACAAATTGGTCCTGCTCGTGACTTAGAAAAGATCTGTTGGCAAATAGAAAAAGATCAAAACCCCTAAAAGCTTAAGCGACATCAGTGTTGCCAATAACAAAAAATTCCAAAAGCAGTTCTCTACAAAAGAAGAGATATTATACAAACCACTCTGGCAGGCCATGTCTCCAATTTTTGCTTCACTAAAGCCTTCTTCAGAAGGAGTGTTGAATTCTTGTATCCCCTGATACGAGTGCTTTGATTCCATCCTCTAACCCACAACTACTGTTTTCTATAGTGACATAGGGGCAGGAAAATGGAATCATAGCGTGTCTGATGGGGGATACAGGCATCGGATACTCCTGGAAATGTCAATTGCTGACGATTCTAAAGGAGTCTGCAGCTTTGAAGAGTGCTAAAATTGATTACATGGGCCACTGCATAGGTAATTATTATATCTCTTTTTTCCAGGGAACAGTTTTTGGGGATTTTTTCGGTGATGTCGCTAAAGTATGCCTTTATATCCCAGTGTTTTAGTGCAAGGAAGCAGTCTGGATAAGGAGGAGCAGCTATAGATGGATCTGAATGTACTTTAAGGTCTGCTTTAAAAGCCAACTAGAGGTTCAAACAACTCTAAACAGGAGAAATGCAGCTTTAGAATATAATGTAAGGACATAGCTGGTAAAAAAAATGTAAGTAGTAGTGATTGGGTCCACCCACCCTCCTCCAGACCCAATAGGCCCTAAGTGATCTTATAGGCCAAAAATCATTAGTTTCAGCATAAAATTGTCTTAATCACGCATTTCAGCACCCTAAATTTCTATCTTAAATTGGAGGCTAAGCTTAGAGGCATGGACCATCGCACAGGCAAATATTATATCCCTTTTTTTGCAGGGAACTGTTTCTGAAATTTTTTTTTGGTCGTGCCGCTATGTATTTTTCCCCAGTGTTTTAGCGCAAGGGAGCCGTCTGGATAAGGAGGAACAGCTATAGATATGAGATATCTATAAGTAAGATTTGCTTTAAATGTTAAACAACTTTAAGCAGAAGAGAAAAAAAGAGAAATGCAGCTTTAGAGCATGTAATGTAGGAACATATCTGGTTAAACAAAAAGAAAAAAAGAGTAGTGGTGATAGTTGCCCCTCCAACCTCAAAAGCCCTAGGTGACCATAGAGAGACCATAAATCATTTGTTTCCAGCATTGAATTTTCTTAATCATGTATTTCAGAATACTAAACTTCTATCTAAATTCAAGGCAATATTGGCCTGGTTGTTTTCTATTTGCAGTAGGTTTAAGGTCTGATGTAAGGTTATGCTTTGATGTGCAGGGGTGTCCAAACTACAGCCATCCAGCTGTTGCGGAACTACACATCCCATGAGGCATTGTAAATTTCTGACATTCATAGACATAACTAGGAATGATGGGAATTGTAGTTCCTGAACAGCTGGAGGGCCATAGTTTGGACACCCCTGAGTTAAGGGTTGGAGTGCCTTCATATTAAAAGTGCAGGTTATGTTCAGGAGTATGTTTAAGTTAAGGGTTAGTCTTTAAGCCCAACTCTAGGCTCACCAATTTTATAGGTTCCGTTTAACAAGCCTGCTCTTAGCTGCTCTTTTGAGAAAAGCCTGCTGTTTACATAGTACAGTAGCTCAGGATAAAGTAATGTGAGTCCTCCCCCTTACAATTTTGTTGTTGCGCAAAAAAAGAGGATCCAGAATATTTGAACAATTCGTTATAAGTATATATTTACTGTTTAAGACAATCACTTACTTGGCTGTTATACTGTTTGCCATGGGTCTTCTTCCACATTTCCCATTCGGAGTCTAGTATGTCATCCCAGTACAAGGTGCCCCTCACCAATGGAAGTGCAATACTAAGTAGGTAAATCCAATACATTGTACTGCAGAAAAACACTTATTGTTATTATTATTACATTTATATCTGGCCTTATACAAAATATAGTAAGCGATAGCAGCCAATAAGAACTACCCATGAGCTACCACTACTGAATTCTTTATTCTCAAAATTCATCCAAACGTTATCCTGTTTGTCTTCCATTTTCTAAAACACACATAGATGGTCAGTTCATGGTAAAATATTATTTTACTTATGGGTGGCAAGATTGAATTAAATTAGGCTGTTTTTTTTTTTATATCACCTAGGGTTTCCTTTGACAAAATCTGGTTAGCAAAGTATCTGGCTGTGTTATCCCACCTGACAGCTCTACTGCTGTCAATGAGAAGGTCAAAGGTCACTTACACTTCTCATTAGGCGGGAGGGTAGGGCAGAGATAGGGATGCGCTTGGGTTCAGTTCCAGAAGTTAACTGTCGTTTCTGGGCCAATGAGTTGTGGTCAGAAGATTCAGTGCTCTACATGGGGTGGGGATTCTTGTGATATCATTTACCTAATATAGCCAAATGATGTCATGAGTATCACTGCCCCCTTTGTGTATTCTAGCTGCAAGAATCCCATGCCCATAGCTCATTAACCTGGCAATGACAGCTACTGTAATTTCAGGGTTCAAATAAAACCCATTTCAGAGAGAATGACATCTAACTACATGGTTCCATTAAAGTCCTAATCGAAGACCATCACTAAGGTGACTCATTCTCTTAATACAGTAGGGAAGTCACAGATGATCCAAACCTCTCCTACCTCAGGAGGATAAGTCACAACTCACTCACACCTTTTCTACTGCAGGAAGAAGGTATTTTGTCCCTCATACATTTGCCAGAAGGAAGTCTCAGCTCAATCACACCTCTCTTACCCCTGTCTGTGGAATGACATAATAATAAAATATCCAAAAGAGACAAGGTGATATCTTTTACTAGAAGCCTGGGTAGAGCAGGGATTACACGAGTGGAAATACATTTCTAATATCTACCCTATCCACACCTGAAATATCAAATTGGGCAAAAGCAGTAGTTGCCATATTGCATACTATCCAACATTAGGAGAAGCTACAAAGATGCCTCTGTATTATTGCTCATTGTCCAGGATGGAGCACTTAAGCTATCCAGTTGCCATCCACTAAGCAAATATTCAGCCTTGTTTGAAGTATGTATGGTTTGATGAAGTACAGCCACCCTCCATGTCAAAACCCTTGTTTGATCTTCCCAGATTTAAAAGTGATGTATGATGAGCCTCAAAAGCAGATTGAAATCAGTATGAACCAGATGGTCGATATTATAGGCAATCAGCATTTGCTGAAAATGGACAGCAATACCTGCCACATTACATCCCTTGGAAAAAAATGTTACTCTAAGATGTCAGTAGGTTTTATATATTTTTTTTACTCCAAAGAAGCAACTAGAGGACAAATCCCATTGTTTGGTTTCATTCTGGCTGCCAAAAGCAAAGGACAGAGTCTGGAACTCCAACAAGGAAAGCTTGATGCTAGAGATACAACTAAGTGAAGTGCATATAAGTCATAGGCATCCTAATCAATATACACAGGCAGCGCTATGACCCTAGTATCTAAGGTCTTGTAAAAAGGTCTCTGAATGGTGTTCTATGGGCTTCTTTTTTACTCCCTCCCATGCACCACGTTCTATGAGGAGAGTTTAGCCGCGAGCAGGGTTCTCAGATCTGGGATATCAGGATGGTCCGGACGTGTCAGCTACCCATGTACAGGCTTTTCTGTTAACGAGATCTGGTAAGAGTATCCAGTTTGGGTGTTTGCACGAGGTGAGGTGGTGGGACAGAGTCAGCTGTGTTACCATATCGGAGTTATACCCCTCACTGGGATCCCGCATGAACCTGCCAGTGATGGACTTGTTTTATTAATTTTAATATTGGACTCTTTTCTCTTTGTGTATGTGTCTATCACACCATTCAGAGACCTTTTTACAAGACCTTAGATACTAGTGTCATAGCACTGCCTGTGTATATTGATTAGGATGCCTATGACTTATATGCACTTTACTTGGATTTTGTTATATTAGGTAGCAGCTTGCTGAGTCAGTGTTTATGAGACAGAGCACACCCTTTGATTGGTAGTGCAAAGCGCTGGGTGATTGAGGTGTTAAGCTTTGCTTGGTTCTCAGTCCTTGTCACATAGAGATACAACTAGCCAATGGTTTAATCAACCTCTCCTCCAAATCCCCTACTGAGATATTAGTTATGTAAAGCTAGTTAGTCCTAACTATATTATGGCAGTATATTAGAGTACATTTTTTTTTTTATACTGCAAGTTTGAGAATGAAAATCATATAACATTTGATTGATTATGAATTTGTTTTTCTCCTAGACCTGTTTTTGAGCAGAACTTAGAAATAGAAACATTTCATGTAACAGCCGGTTCACACTGATCCGACTCGAAGTCGCCCCGACTTCAGGCGACAAATGAAGTCGCCCATGCACCGCGACTTCGGCGCGGCTTGCAATGACTTCCCATAATGGAAGTCAATGCAAGTCGCACCGACTTTGCAAAAAAGAGGTGCAGGAACCTTTTTCTAAGTCGGAGCGACTTGAGTCGCTCTGATTAGAACGGTTCCATTGCACAGCATGGACCGCTACTTGTCAGGCGACCAAGTCGTCTGACAAGTCGGATCAGTGTGAACCGGCACTTTAAAGCAAAGAATACAAACATTACTTACATTGTAAATGAAATGCGCTCTTCTTTCTTTATGTCTGTACCTGTTTCAGAATTTCCTGGCTGATCGCATCTTGTGATTGCTCCAGTGTTTTATACAGACCTTTATAGGGAAGTGTTAGTGGAACAGTTTGGTCCAGGAGATCTTGAGTTTGCTGACTCATGATGGAAATGGACAACTTACTCATCTGACATACACACACATTAATTAAAGTCAATATTAACAATACAGAGCATCAATATTCACATTAAGAATTCTTTCCTGATTTAGGTTTTATTACCACCACT
Organism: Pelophylax lessonae; assembly: GCF_965119305.1. Taxonomy (NCBI): domain Eukaryota; kingdom Metazoa; phylum Chordata; class Amphibia; order Anura; family Ranidae; genus Pelophylax; species Pelophylax lessonae. The sequence goes on from NC_138780.1 coordinate 24,404,079, forward strand.
CAACCAAAGGGCACACTGAAGCAATGGCTTTAATACATTATTGCTAAGCCGGGGGGGGGGGGGGTTGTAATCTTTAGGCCTAAAATATTTTTTTACCGGGCCAGTTCCACCATTCCTCTCCTACATGTAAAAATCATAATTTTTTTGCTAGAAAATTACTCAGAACCCCCAAACATCATATATATATATATTTTCAGCAGAGACCCTAGGGATTAAAAATGGTGTGAATTGCAAATTTTCAAACACAATTTTTTTTTTAAAAAGAAAACACTTTTTATGAATTAAAAAAAAAAAAAAAAAAACAGGAAATGTAGCCCAATTTTTTTGGATAATGTGAAAGATGATGTTACGTTGAGTAGATAGATACCTAACATGTCACACTTTGAAATTGCACACACTGGTAGAATGGTGCCAAACTTTGCTAATTAAAATCTCCAAATGCTGCGCTTTAAAGATGTTTACAGTTGTAGCACTGTCCCCGTAGGGCTTGCTGTGTGATGACTGCTTGGACCTCCTCTGAGTACCTGCAGACAGTTACTAGGAGAATTTTCACATGTCCATCCTTACTACCAGTTGCTCTTTACTCAATAAACAGTTCAGGGATTTGATTTTATATTTATTGTGGAACTTGGATGGGAGAAGGGAATAGTGGGATACTCCAACTTGAACTATTCGCAGTAGATAAGGATAACTCTCACTTGGCCTCACTGGGGTATTTGTGGAAGCAGACACACTGCTTTGACCCTAATGCCACTTGTATGGAAAAATTAGGTATTCTTGCTCTCTATAGCAGCAGACTTGATGCAACTACATTATCTTCAGGATACTCTCTAGCATCCCCTTGACTGACACCCGTCCACTGACTCTTCTAGCAGATGGGGTGGCCCTCTCGGGACAGGCCCCTTGACACAGATCTGTACTCACTGTAGGCAGAATCAGATCCTTTCCATTGTCTCCTTTCCAAGTCAGTTCTGCAGGACATCTGGGTTCAGCTCCTCTCTGACTCTTTAGGCCCTCAGGTTGACCACCTGAGGCCACATGGCAACTCTACAGAGAAGGAGACAGCCGCCCCCTTTCTTCTGGACCCCGCTCTCCAGCTAAAAGACCTCGAGCACATGCGCCCTTGGCATTTATACAGTATCCCAGCATGCACCGAGGTACTTTCCTCTGCCAATTACCAGGATTGTAGTATATGCCTGTGCACTCATTTGTCAGGTTTCCGCCCACTGTCCAATATGCCTCCATATTGGACCAGTGTGAAACATTTCAGACAAACTGAACTGCACCTGAGCACCATGAGCAGACTTCACTAGCAGATCCTGCTCTCTGGTAGGCAGAGAGCAACATAAATGTACCTGGCAATCTCTCTGGTAAGCAGAATGACCCAAAACTATACTCTCTCTTCTATCACCTACCTAGGAGGGTGCTACACAGGTTACAGAGGAGATCTTGTGCTAAAATTGTTGCTCTCGCTCTAACGTTCCTGGCGATACCTTACATGTGTGGTTTGAACGTTATTTACATATGCGGATCCGTCCTACGTATGCATTCACTTCTGCGTGCGAGCACTTGTTGGGGCGGGGTGCTTTCTTTTTATTTTTTTATTGTTTATTTTATTTTATTTTTATTTTTACACTTTCCCTTAAAAAATGTTTTTAATCGCTTGTAAACATCTCTTGTAATAGAAATAGGGCATGACAGGTCCTCTTTACAGAGAGATGAGGGGTCTATAAGACCCCACATCTCTCCTCTAGGCTGGAAAACCTGAGATAAAAAATTAATAAAACCATCTTAGACTTTTCAGCAGAACACATGGCAGTGTTTACAACTGTCAGGGCCGGATTTGACGTCGTAACGTCGCGCCAGGGCCTCCGAGAGTCATAGAGATGACCGTGGACCATCTGGTCCTCGATCAGCTCTATGGTAAACTTCCGCTATGGTAGCTGGCTCCTACAGTAGATTCAAAGCAAATTTGATTTAAAGCAAGCCCTGCCTTCATGGGTTAGTTCATCTTTACCAAAAGAATGGCCTTTGCAGGTAAAGGACACCTGTAGATAAAAGCAAACTGTTAAGCTTTGACCAACGTTAAATAATGCCCTTGGTTTAGGTGCAGGCTATTTAGATACCTCCTGAAGCCTATCCAAAAAACTCCCAGAAATGGCATTATACCATCATGCCTTGTATCTAGGACATTGCTAACAGACTCTCAGCAAGATCAAACCCCCTCACACGCAATCTCTACTCCCTATTACAGTGGCTCTGAGCTTAGAGATGTTGCAGTAGAGGAGATAATAGAGCTGGGGGTTTGAGAGCTCACACATGGGAAGATTGGGGTGAGCAGTAACACCAGGGAGTGTCTTAACAACATTCCTACCAACAAGTAGGACAGGGTGATAATGCCACCTCTGAGAGAGCTTCTCAGCCAGGCTACTGTGAGTGGATGACCTACACCTATACCCAACTTTAGTCAAAGCTGCACAGTTTGTTTTTATCTACAGGCACCTTTTTACCAGCACAGGCAGTTTTTTTTGGTAAAGGTGAGCTAACTCTTTAATGGATGAGCTACACTATATTACCAAATGTATTGGCCTGCCACGCACATGAACGTTAATGTCATCCTGGTCTTAGTCCATAGGGTTCAATATTGAGTTAATTTAGCTATAACAGCTTCAACTCTTCTGGGAAGGCTGTCCACAAGGTTTAGTAGTGTGTCTATGGGATTGTTTGACCATTCTTCTAGAAGTACAATTGTGGCATCAGGCACGGATGTGGACGAGAAGGCCTGGCTCGCAGTCTCTGCTCTAATTCATCCCAAAGATGAAAATTGTAGCAAATCCAGATATGCAAGTGAAGCACAGGGGTAAGGGAATTGGAAAGATAAGGGAAAACTCAAGCATATCTGGACAAAAGGGGATTTAATTGTGCCAAATAAACACTGAATGAAACAAGAAATATATAAAAGTATCAAAATGTATTTAGACATAGTAGTTATAACAAATAAATTTAAAAATAGAGATAATCATACTCATTGTACACATTTCAATACATATCTCTGTAACGCTCCTGCGTTTTTGTAGTAGGCTGGATATGCAGCTGCAAAATCTCCACTCAGTAGTCATGTAGAGATGTGTTGAATAACCAGATCCAACTCTCCAGACTCATCAATGTGGGCCTGTCAGCTTCAACATACAGAAATATACACACTCAATAAGATGTTCCTGGAGTGGTGGAATGTATATGACAGTATGAAGGTGTTGTGCTGAAGGGACAGGTGTGAACAGTGATAGAGATGGTAAGTACTTGATAGGTTTGTTCAGGAGAGTACTAGATGGTATCAGGTAGAGTGCAGATAGGTTAGTAATTGAGTATGGTGACAGGTGGTAAGGACAGCAGATGACAATTACAGGATAGACTAACCCAGTGCAAGGATAGATGGTAGTAGACTTAAGAACTAGTAATCTATGTAACAGTGCAGATGATAGATGGTAGTAGACTCAAGAGCTAGCAATCTATGTAACAGTGCAGATGATAGATGGTAGTAGGCTCAGGAGCTAGCAATCTATGCAACAGTGCAGATGATAGATAGTGTAAGTAGGTTATGGAGGATTCCCCTGTGGGGTACTTATCACTAGTAAATGTTAGTAGTAGAGGGGTCCAGTAGAGAGGGGAAGATCCGGTAGCGAGATACAGGGATCAGTAGCGAGGTTCCGGTCTGCTCCAGGTAGAAGCAACCAGCTGGAGGTTCCGACAGCAAGACAGGCTTGAAAGCATGTGGATACACAAGGCAGGTTAAGTGAAGGGTGGAAACTGCAGCTCGAGAGTGATCGGGTAGCGAGATACAGGATCAGATATGAAACAAGTTCAGGTAGCGAGATACAGGAGCGAGTAACATCTGGTATGCTGCTTCACTGATGGCAGGTTGAACCAACGATGTGAGTCAGAACGCCGGCGGTTGAAATAGCCGCTCTGGGGCGCTCAGCGATGACATCATCTGTCTTAAAGGTGTATGCGTACCACCTAGTAAGAAAGGTGGGACGCATATTTGGAAGGAAATAGATTATTAAGGGTACCAGAGGTACCGGAATCTTAAGGTACCCCCCCTTAAGGCCGGCTCCGGAAGGCCTATAGCACTGGTTTCTCTGGGTATTTCGAGTGAAACCTTCATATAAGCCTAGGTGCATGAACATCAGTGGTATCCAACCAGGTGTCGTCTTGGGGTCCATAGTTCTTCCATCTTATGAGATACTGGAGTCTTCCTCTATGGATGCGAGAATCCAAAATCTCTTTGATCTCATATTCTTCTCTGCCTTCAACTTGTATTGGAGGTGGAGGCAAGATGGTAGGCCTTATTCCTTGGTTAGGAACATGGGGCTTCAGTAGCGACACAGGGAAGATGGGATGGATCTTAAGATCTGCTGGTAAGGTGAGCTGTACTGCAGCTTTTCCAATAAGTTTCTTAATTGGGAAGGGTCCCAAAAATAGAGGTCCAAGTTTTTTGCTAGGGATTTTTAATCTTAAGTTTCTTGTTGATAGCCAAACAAGGTCCCCAATAGCATACTGAGGAGAAGGTCTTCTACGAAGGTCGTAGTACCTTTTTTGTTGACTATGAGCGTGTGATATAGTGGTATTGAGTAAACCCAGAGAGTCTTTTATTTGGGTAAGGTAATCCGAGGCTACTGGGTTACTTGATGGCAGGATGCGTGGTGGAAGAAGAGTGGGATGAAACCCATAATTCAAGTAGAAGGGACTTTGCTTAGTAGTACTGTGGGTTGCATTGTTGTAAGCAAATTCCGCCAGAGGGAGGAGATCCACCCAATCATCCTGTAGGTATGATGTATAGCAACGTAGATATTGCTCAATGCACTGGTTGACTCTTTCAGTCTGTCCGTTGGTCTGAGGATGGTAGGGAGAAGTGAGCTTTCGCTCAATCCGTAATATTTGACAAAGTGCTTGCCAAAATTTAGAGATGAACTGTGAACCACGGTCGGACAAAAGAGTCTTTGGAATTCCATGCAACTTGAACACATGTTTCATCAGTAGTTCCGCTGTTTGTTTAGACGAAGGTAGTCTACGGATAGCATTGAAATGTGCCATCTTTGTCAAGTGGTCCACTGACACTAGAATGGTATTAAATCCCTTAGAAGGTGGTAGTTCTACTATAAAGTCTAAGGATATAACTTCCCATGGAACCTGGGGTATTGGTAGACTGCAGAGTAGACCAGATGGTTTTGTAGTGTCAATCTTGGACCTTGCACAGATGTCACATGAAGAAACAAATTTTTGTACAGATGTCTTCATATCAGGCCACCAAAACTGCCTGGTAAGCAAATTAAGGGTTTTCGTCATACCCATATGTCCTGCCATGGGCACATCATGTGACAACTCCAAAATCTTGGTGCGCATAGTAGGGGGTATGTAAAGTTTGTCGTTGTAATAGAGGAAGCCTTCTGCATCAGTACTCAGTTGTGGTGGAGGTGAATCCAATCCTATACTGTGCAAAATCTCTTCCTTCAAGGAACGGACAACACCAATAATACGTTCATAGGGTATTATGGGAATGGAAGGGATTTCGGCGCAGTTATCTTCGATTAATCGTGATAGCGCATCCGCTTTTTTATTTTTGTCTGCAGGCGTGTAGGTCACTAGGAAGTTGAATCTTAGGAAGAATAATGACCATCGTACCTGTCGGTGGGAGAGAGTTTTGTTAGTCTGGAGGTATTGAAGGTTTTTATGATCTGTATAAATGAGTATTGTTAACTGGGTACCTTCGAGTAGATGTCGCCAATTCTCCAGTGCCAGTTTTATGGCAAGTAACTCCTTTTCACCTACTGGGTAGTTCACCTCTGGGCTGCTTAGTGATTTTGAAAAGAAAGCAACTGGGTGGAGTGGTGAAATATTTGTTGGTCGTTGGGAGAGAACTGCTCCTACTGCCATATTTGATGCATCTACCTCCAGAATATATTGGAGGGATGGGTCTGGATGACGTAGTATGGGAGCAGAGGTAAAGCTTGATTTTAACAAGCAGAAAGCTTGATTCGCTTCTTCTGACCATTTGAATGGTTTCTTTATACTTGTCAGTTGTGTGAGAGGTCTCACAATAGCGGAAAAGTTCTTGATGAACTTCCTATAGAAGTTGGAGAATCCAAGGAATCGCTGTAATGCCTTACGAGTTGTTGGTATAGGCCAGTCTAGAATACAGGATATCTTGCTCATATCCATCTTAATTCCAGTTTTGGATATGATGTATCCTAGAAATAATATTTCTTCCTTATGAAATAAGCATTTTTTTAATTTCACGTATAGATTGTGTGAGAGTAATCTGGATAACACAAGTCTTACATGTTTTATATGTTCAGGCATAGATCGCGAATAGATAAGTATATCGTCCAGGTATACTACGACACAGACATCAAGTAAGTCTCTAAAGATGTCGTTTATGAACCTTTGAAAAGCTGCGGGAGCATTACACAACCCGAATGGCATCACAAGATATTCGAATAATCCGTATCTTGTTCTGAATGCTGTTTTCCACTCATCTCCGTCACGGATTCGGATTAGGTTGTATGCCCCTTTCAGGTCTAATTTAGAGAAGTAAGTAGCCCCGCGTACTTGTTCAATGAGTTCAGGGATGAGCGGCAAAGGATAGCGATCCTTTATCGTAATCGTGTTTAATTGCCTATAATCGATAATAGGCCTAAGACTGCAATCCTTATTGCGGACAAAGAAAAGTCCTGCAGCTGTGGAAGAAGTAGAGGGTCTGATGAACCCTTTTTTCAAATTCTCATCCAAGTATTCCTTGAGATGAGAAAGTTCATCCTGTGAAAGGGGATAAACATGACCGAAAGGCAATTTGCTGTTAGGGAGTAGATCGATAGTGCAATCATAATCCCTGTGGGGAGGCAACACTTGAGCATTTTTCTCAAGGAATACTTCGGACAGATCCTGATAGCATAGTGGTGCAATCTCATCTGACACCACAGACAGGATCTTTCCATAAGATGGGAGGTTACACGTAATCTCACAATAGTGAGAAGGGAAGGCCAAAGTCCGTCTTTTCCAATATATGATTGGTTGGTGTGTGTGTAACCAGGGAAGTCCCATAATAATGGAAAAATGGGGTGAGGCTAGTATATCAAAGGTGATGGTCTCCACATGAGACTCGTTGGCAGTGGCAAGGAGTGCCTGTGTCTGGTTGGTGATTGGACCAGAAGACAATGGAATACCATTAATAAAACTAACAGAAACAGGTTTAAGCTTTGAAATAGGTATTTTATTTAAGGTAACAAAACGTGTATCAATATAGTTTCCACAAGATCCAGTGTCGATCATAGCCTTGGTGGTGATCCTAGTCTGGTCCCACTGTAATGTTAAATGAACAAAAAGATAGGGGTTAGAAAAGGAAGTCGTTAATCCTCCTAGCAAGACATGTGAACACTCACCCTTTTTTTTTTTGCGGACAAGGGGACAGACGCATATCAAATGATCCGGGGATGCGCAGTACATGCAAAGATTTCTGGATCTCCTTCTGGATCGTTCAGTAGTCGATAAAGGTGGACATATAGTTCCTACCTCCATGGGAGTAGGGTCAACGGCCGCAATCTGAGAAGGACTAGTTAATGGCATTCCCATTTTTTCAGCCCTTCTTTCTCGTAGTCGTCTGTCGATGTTGATACAAAGTTGTATCAAGGCATCCAAGGTACCAGGTAAATCAGCTCGGGCGAGCTCGTCTTTAACAGCTTCTGATAACCCGAGTCTGAATTGAGTTCGCAGAGATGTATCATTCCACCCTGAATCAAGGGTCCATCTTTTGAACTCTGCTACAAAGTCTTCTACAGGTCTCCTTCCTTGTTTTAAAGCCCTTAATTGAATATCAGCAGTACTCTGCCTATTGGTGTCTTCATATAAACTAGCGAGTTCTGCTAGAAATAAGGAATAGGAATTGAGAATCTGATCATTTTTCTCAAAGAGAGAGTCTGCCCAGGCCCGGGGATCACCCGTTAAGTATGAAATAACGGTACAGACTTTAATCTGATCAGTAGAGTATGTACGAGGTTTTAACAAAAAAAGCAATTGACAAGCGTTTTTGAATTCACAAAATTTTTTCCGATCACCTGTAAACACTAGGGGAGGGTTTATTTTAGGTTCAGGGGGCTGAACAGTAGTAAGCCGTGAGAGACGGGTTACCTGCTGCGTCAGAGTCTGATTCTCTTCTTTTACTTCAGTAAGAGCAAGTATTAACGCATTTACTTGTTGTGTTAATTGTGTCACTTGAGTGGGTAATTCTGCTGAATCCATTTTTTTTTCCGCGTTCGTTCAATCTGTAACGCTCCTGCGTTTTTGTAGTAGGCTGGATATGCAGCTGCAAAATCTCCACTCAGTAGTCTGAAGGGACAGGTGTGAACAGTGATAGAGATGGTAAGTACTTGATAGGTTTGTTCAGGAGAGTACTAGATGGTATCAGGTAGAGTGCAGATAGGTTAGTAATCGAGTATGGTGACAGGTGGTAAGGACAGCAGATGACAATTACAGGATAGACTAACCCAGTGCAAGGATAGATGGTAGTAGACTTAAGAACTAGTAATCTATGTAACAGTGCAGATGATAGATGGTAGTAGACTCAAGAGCTAGCAATCTATGTAACAGTGCAGATGATAGATGGTAGTAGGCTCAAGAGCTAGCAATCTATGCAACAGTGCAGATGATAGATAGTGTAAGTAGGTTATGGAGGATTCCCCTGTGGGGTACTTATCACTAGTAAATGTTAGTAGTAGAGGGGTCCAGTAGAGAGGGGAAGATCCGGTAGCGAGATACAGGGATCAGTAGCGAGGTTTCAGTCTGCTCCAGGTAGAAGCAACCAGCTGGAGGTTCCGACAGCAAGACAGGCTTGAAAGCATGTGGATACACAAGGCAGGTTAAGTGAAGGGTGGAAACAGCATGCCGAGAGTGATCGGGTAGCGAGATACAGGATCAGATATGAAACAAGTTCAGGTAGCGAGATACAGGAGCGAGTAACATCTGGTATGCTGCTTCACTGATGGCAGGTTGAACCAACGATGTGAGTGAGAACGCCGGCGGTTGAAATAGCCGCTCTGGGGCGCTCAGCGATGACATCATCTGTCTTAAAGGTGTATGCGTACCACCTAGTAAGAAAGGTGGGACGCATATTTGGAAGGAAATAGATTATTAAGGGTACCAGAGGTACCGGAATCTTACAATCTCCAGAAAGGAGGAGTATGTAAGGGTTCCAGCCGATTCTTCTCCACACAATTTCTATTCATCCCAAATATGTTCTATCGGTTGAGGCAAGTTCCTCCACCCTAAACTTGCTTATCCATGTCTTTATGGACTTTGCTTTTGTGCATTGGTCCAAATTATTTGGTGGAGGAGTGATTATGGTGTGGGGTATGACTTAAAGGGGTTGGGCTTGGCCCCTTATTTCCAGTCAAGGGAACTCTTAAGGCGTCAGCATACCAAGACATTTTGGACAATTTCATGCTCCCAACTTTGTGGAACAGTTTGGGGATGACCTCTTCCTGTTACAACACAACTGCGCACCAGTGCACAAACATGGTCCATAAGGACATGGATGAGTGAGTTTGGGGTGGAGGAACTTGACTGGCCTGCACAGAGTCTTGACCTCAACCCCATAGAACACCTTTGGATTGACTTAGAGCGGAGTTTCCAGCCAGGCCTTCTTGTCCAACATCAGTGCCTGACCTCACAAATGCGCTTCTGGAAGAATGGTCAAACATTCCCATAGACGCACTCCTAAACCTTGTGGATAGCCTTCCCAGAAGAGTTGAAGCTGTTATAGCTGCAAAGGGTGGGCCAGCTCAATATTGAACCAAAAAAGCAAGGGAATTTCCAGTCACTACTTACCAACCAGCCAGCAACCAATCTAATTAACCTGTCTAACAGTATGCGTTAAAATAGGGGTTTATTTGCGCACATTTGCAAACACACCAGTCACCTGTCCTCCATCTATTCATTAGAATACATGTGCTCTCACTGTGGAGACTCTTTAAAGGTAGAGTTAGGGTCTGCAGATATCAGGTGGCCTTGCCATGGCTTGCAGCTTACGCATGTGTTTGCAAATGTGCAACTAAACCCCTGTTTTTAACGCATACTGTTAGACAGGTTAATTTGGTTGGTCGCTGACTAGTTTGATATGTAGTGACTGGAAATCCCCTTGCTTTTTTGATCTGCGTTTGCCATTCCAGTGCTCCTTGCTATCAAGACCAGTTATAGGTGGGGAGGTTACCACTTTTTGTACAACTCAATATTGAACCCTATGGACTAAGACTGGGATGCCATTAAAGTTCATGTGTGTGTAAAGGCAGGCGTCCCAATACTTTTGGTATTATAGTGTATGTTTGAGAAATCTGAGAAAGGTTCCACGCAACTCAAAGCAGAAGACATTTTCACAAGAGTTCCACTTTGCTGTAAACCAGGAACCTGCTGAAAAGTCGGAGGCGTAACTAGAACCTTAATGGACCCAATGCAAGAGGTAATTCAGGTCATGTATACTGTATATGCTGCTCATGTTACAGTTAGTATACCACCCATACATTGGAATATGGAATGTTCAGTTTAGTTTCCAGACAGATCTTCGCTGACATCTGTTTTCCATCGTGGAAAATCACATGATTTCCTGTCAGCAGACTCTGACCTGGACGCCAGGAAGTAAAGTCATGACACATCGCACTCTGAACAAAACATTCACTAATTAACTAAACGTTTCCTAAGAATGTGCAGGAAAGATAAAAGCTTTTACAAGGTCTTGTAAGATACGTACTGACTGTGATGAAACAAATGTACACTGTGAAGTATTCTATTCACAATAAAAAAAAAGACAATCACAAATAAGCCCCACCGAGGAAGTGTCTGATTGGTTGCTTTAGGCAACACAAATTCTACTTCCACATCCTGTAAGGTTATTATGAATTCAGCAACTTTGGAAAGAAATATGTAACATAACACATCATTTGAGACAATGTAATGTACAACACAGCGATAGGTACAGCACTTGGGACAATGTATTGTGCAAAAGCACACAGGGTAGAGCAGCTGGGACTATGTCATGTACAACATAGCACATAGGGTACAGCAGTTGGGACAATGTAATGTACAACATAATGCATAGGGTACAGCAGTTGGGACAATGTAATGTACAACATAATGCATAGGGTACAGCAGTTGGGACAATGTAATGTACAACATAACACATGGGGTACAGCAGTTGGGACTATGTAATATACAACATAACACATAGTGTACAGCAGTTGGGACTATGTAGAGTACAACATAACACATACTGTACAGCAGTTGTAATATACAGCATAGTGCAAAGGATACAGCAGTTGGGACAATGTAATATACAGCATAGCACATAGGGTACAGCAGTTGGGACAATGTAATGTAAAACACAGCAATAGGTACAGCACTTGGGACAATGTATCGTGCAACATCACATATGATACAGCAGCTGGGACTATGTAATGTACAACATTGCACATGGGGTACAGCAGTTGGGACAATGTAGAGTACAACATAGTGCATAGGGTACAGCAGTTGGGACAATGTAGAGTACAACATAACACATAAGGTAAAGCAGTTGGGACTATGTAATATACAACATAGTGCATAGGATATAGCAGTTGGGACAGTGTAATGTACAACACAGCAATAGGCACAATGGGACAATGTATTGTGCAACATCACATAGGGTACAGCAGCTGGGACTATGTAATGTACAACATTGCACGTGGGGTACAGCAGTTGGGACTATGTAGAGTAAAACATAACGCATAGGGTACAGCAGTTGGGGCAATGTAGAGTACAACATAACACATAGGGTACAGCACTTGGGACTATGTAATATACCACACAGTGCATAGGCTATAGCAGTTGGGACAATGTAATGTACAACACAGTGATAGGTACAGCACTTGGGATATGTAATATACAACATAGTGCATAAGTTACAGCACCTGGGGCAATATGATGTACAACATAGCGGACAGCGACAGGTACAGCACTTGGGACAATGTATTGTGTAACAGTGTATAGGATACAACAGCTGGGACTATGTAATGTACAACATAGCACATTGGGTACAACAGCTGGGACTATGTAATCAGTGCCAGGACAAGGCCATCCAGCACCCAGGGCAAAGATGCCAAACAGTGACCCCCCCTTCCCTTTAGGGTTAGGGTCAGGGCGCCCAAATCCCTGCAATAAACCATTGCACCCAGGGCAGCCGCCCCTCCTGCTCACCTTTGTCCCTGTATGTAATGTACAACATAGCACTTTGGGTACAGCATCTGGGACTATGTAATGTACAACATAGCGCATAGGGTACAGCACTTGGGACAATGTAATATACAACTTATCACATAGGGTACAGCACTTGGGACAATGTAATGTACAACTTAGCATATAGGGTACAGCACTTGGAACGATGTAATGTACAACATCGTGCCTAGGGTACAACATTTGGGAATATTCAACAGGCAACATAGTGCATTGGGTAGAGCATTTTGAACTATGTAATATACAGCATACACAGTGGTGATCAGTACAAATTCTCCTGTTATATTGGTGGTCTGTGTAAAAATCTTTGTTACTTTGGTGTATAGTGGCAGAATGGTCTGCTACATTGGTGGTCAGTGAAGTGACCCCCATTATTGGAGTGGTAGAAGGCATTATTACTTTGTTGTCTTGGAATGAAAAGCTCCTATTAGTTAGTGTCAGTGGGAAATGGCCCCCAAACATTGGTGGTCAGTGGTTACCTACCTGAAACAAAAGCTTCTCTAGATGGGTTGATCCCTGCACCCTCTGTGACAGAACTGTAAGAATATTATTGAGTATTGCCCACAGACCCAGAAACCAGCCACGGTACTTACATTCACTGAGAGTACCCAGTCTGTCACGTGGCTGCTGATGTTCTGGAGCCCATTACAGGCAGGCAGATCCCTACCTGTAATGGACCCCTGTGCACTTGCACAGGTAACACAACTTATATGGAAGTATAAAACAAAGAGTGGGTTTGGCGCCGCTCTGTGCATGCCCCTATATTGTTCAAACTTAAAATCATAAGTCACAGTGTACCAGAATTTATATACAGTTCCTCATGATGCAAAATAAAGAATCTAAAAAATAAAAAATGTGAAAAAAGCAAGTGCCAAGTGAAAGTGACCAGGGCTAAAAAAACATCATACCTAATGCAATTGAAGGCAAAGCTCATATAAAGTGTGACCAAAGTTCATATAAAGTGACCAGTGCAGCCTGTCTCAACCTTTTCAACACAGAGGAACCCTTGAAATAATTTTCAGGTCTCCGGGGACCCCTGCTAAAAATGACTTATATGATACATTAGTGTGATGGTCAGTGGGAAGAATGCTCCTTACACTTGTGGACATTGGGAAGAATTACCCTCTTACAGATAGCTAAAAAGATCAGTGGTGTCAGGGGGAACTTATCTGAGAGGCAGAAATTGCTCATTGCTCAAAGAACCACTAGCAACCTCTGTAGGAACCCTAGAGTTCCACGGAACCCTGGTTGAGAACCACTGGTCTGGAGGATCAGATCGGATGAAAATGGACAGAGGAGAGTAGGGCTGGCCCTGGATATCTATAAACAACCAGGTGGAACTGTGAATGCTGGTTACCCCCTTGAGGGGAGAGATCTATGGTGAGTGAAGCAGCAAGAGGAGGGGGGCATGCGTGGAGACACCGGACACCTTACATGATTTTGTGCAACTCTCCCTTGCTGCAATATCAGCAATAATTGTTTTCAGAGCAGCACTACTATAAGGATTTGCAGTGTCGATACATGAAGGTTGGAACATTGGAATAATGGAAGGACTATTATTATTTTCTACCACATAAGGACTTACCATTGGGAGCACTCGTCACTTTATATGAACTTTGGTCACTTTATTTGCACTTTGGTATCTTTATTGATACACATTCATGCATAATGCACCTGCTCCTGAGGAAATGGAACATTCACCACGAAACGCGTCAAGCCATTTTGATGCATTTTTTGCCACATTTATGCATTTAAATGTCTGTTTTACAGTATATGCATTTTTCTGTAAACATGTGTTATCCATTTATAAACTGTATAGGACAGTCATGGCGAACCTTGGCGCCTCAGATGTTTTAGAACTACATTTCTCTTTATGCTCATCTACACTGCAGAGTGCATGAGCATCATGGGAAATGTAGTTCTAAAGCCTCTGGGGTGCCAAGGTTCGCCATCACGGGTATAGGACAACATAAACACAAATCGTCTCTTTTCTATCCTCATGCATAAATTGTATCATGTTATTTTGTTACCATTTGTCTTTTGCATACGGATGAAATAATAAATGTTTTTTACATTTGAACATTTTACCATCCATTTCACACATACCTCATTTAAAGTCCCACTTCTCTTTTTTGCAGTCTTGTATTAGTTTTAGTAGGGGTGATAAAATAGGAGTGTTAGGGCCCTTTCACACTGATACATTTTTCCTGCGTTTTTACCTTGCAAGAAAAACGCAAAAAAAAAAAAAAATGTTTCCCTTTGAATCTCAGTCCTAGGACCAACCTTGTTCAATTTATTCATAAACAGCATTGAGGACGGGATCAGTAGTTCGATATCAGTTTTTGCTGATGACACAAAATTAGGCGGGGCAATAACTGCACAGCATGAAGCAGATATCCTACAGAATGACCTGGACAAAATAACGGAGTGGGCAACGACTTGGCAAATGAGGTTTAATGTGGAGAAGTGTAAGGTTTTGCACTTGGGGACTAAAAACATAAAAGCACAATACACGTTAGGAGGGGAACCCTTGGGGGAATCAAAAATGGAGAAGGATCTGGGAGTCTTGGTTGATGATAGACTAGGCAACAGCATGCAATGTCAAGAGGCGGCTACCAAGGCTAGCAGAATATTAGCATGCATAAAGAAAGGGATGTTTTCCAGAGATAAGTCTATAATCCTTCCACTTTATAAAACTCTGGTCCGACCACATCTGGAGTATTCTGTCCAGTTCTGGTCGCCAGTCCTCAGGAGGGATGTGTTGGAGCTGGAGAGAGTCCAGAGAAGGGCAACTAAACTGATTAGGGGATTGGAGGACCTTGATTATGAAGAGCGTCTCCAATCGCTTGATTTATTCTCCCCGGAGAAGAGACGCCTGAGGGGGGACATGATAGCAATTTTTAAATATCTCAATGGGGATGTCAGCTTAGAAAAAAAGCTGTTCAGTCGAAGGGATTGCATGAGGACTCGAGGGCATACAATGCGATTAGAGGAGAAGCGTTTTAACCTCAGGCAACGTGGGGGGTTCTTTACTGTTAGGGCTACAAGATTGTGGAATTCTCTACCACAAGAGGTGGTTTCTGCGGGAAGTATGGTGGCTTTCAAAAGACTATTAGACGTACATCTCAAGGAGAAGAACATTCAGGGCTATGTGAGATGATTACAGCCACACACACCTACACAGGTTGAACTGGATGGACTATTGTCTTTATTCAACCTCACCTACTATGTAACTATGTAACTATATGAATCCTATAGGACTCTTCACATCACTGTGTTATTGGTGCAGTGCGTTTTGAGAATTCCTGCATGCTGCATCTTTGGTGCTGTTTTGAAAACCACACCAGAAATGCACCTCCCCATTTATAAAATAAATAGGAATCATGTAAAACCGCGGAGAAAACTGTGGTAAAGCCGCACCCATTTTTGATGCAATTTTGAGTCACATGTCTGTTTTTCACAGGTGCAGACAACCCAAAAATGCACCAGAAACATATCTGAAACACAGCAAAATCGCTGTAAAATGCAAATGCGTTTTTAATAAGATTTTGCTACAAAGCAGTATGAAAGAGAGTGATGACAGGATGACAAAAGCGTGGTGTTAGTGCCAGGGGTTGTTAGCAATCTAAATGAAAAAAATAATGTATGTTGAAGTACGCATTTTAATATTTAACTCTAATGGGCCATACACACTATACAATTTTCTTTAGATTTTTTCCTTCAGACTTACCAAAACCATAAAATATGAGGTCAAACCTAAACACTTTCAATTTGTATGCAATCAGGTAGGCCCTTGCACTACATAGAAATAGGTAAATCTAAAGGAAATCTGACAACAAAAGTTGTATAGTGTGTATCCAGCTTAAGTGTCTCCTTTTCAATTGTAAAATGCTTTGCAAAATGTTGACACCATGGAAATCCTGTCTAATATTAATAGGAATTAATAAAAAAAAATATGTTGTGGCACTGTCCTATTCACTTGAATAGGTCATTTTGGTGCCCATATTGCCTGCCAAACACACAGGAGCTATAATTATTGCCACGGCTCCAAAGCATCAGGGCCACCGCATATGTACATCCCTGATTATTGCTACTGATATGTAGGGACAGAAGCCCTGTACCATGAATAAGACAGCCACCCGGCTTACTTTTGTGGTCTGAAATGGAACAAAAATGCCATGTTGCACCTGTGATGGCCCTGTAGTAAAGATAGAGATTGGGAATCTATTCAACCTGTTGCACAGAAATTTGCAACGAAAGGTGTTCCATAGAGAGGAAATTGCATTTTTTTAACATACCAGACAGGTATTTACTGTGTTTGTCTCACGAGGATGACTAAAATAACAGAACTGGATACAGAGGTTGCAATATAGAAAGCAGACACTAGATGGTGCTGGCCCATAAAGCTGAAAAGCATAAAACAACATGGGGGGAAAAAAAGAAAAAAAAAACACATCAAAAGCAGAAAAAGACAGAAGAAAAAAAATGTAAGAAGGCTACAGTAAAAAAATAAAGGGCATTCCCAACTGCAAATCTTTGCCTTCCCTACTTTACTGTTGGGGGTTAGCCAAAACAGAAAAATAAAAGTGACAAATTAAAAAATGAAAATAACAAAAAAGAATTGGTATATGTGGCTCAGCTGGGAAGAGCAGCAAAAAGTGGCACTGACAAGCAATGTGTGTGTGTGATATAATTTTCATAATATCTGTACTCCCAGCATTGCGAGCCTCTTCCACCTGCTCCGTCCGCCTTCTCATATACCTGCTTGCTTTATTAGAGGGTAGGTCAAGCTCACTTATCAGTATCCTATATATATACTTTGTATATTGTATGTATTTATATATATATATATATATGTATATATATATATATATATATATATATACATATATATATATATTACTTATTTTTGGTTTTTCACTTAACTGTCCTCTCATTATCAATATTAATATGCCAATGCTTTGCATTTTCATCGATTTTTGATATTGGAGGGTCCACCTTATGTTTGGCGCCTCCGTGTCCGCCTGGGGGGAGACTCCCCACCTTGTTGCTCCTATCTGGTCCTCTGATTAGCTGGTGGTAACTATTTTATCAGGTAGGGACTCTTTTGAATTCATGTCTTGAAGCGGAGATCCGGCCTCAAAATCGACTTTGGGCCATCCGCTTGCTGAGTGTCGCCTGAAAAAGAAATGGATAATCACGATTTTTTTTTTTGTTTACTTACCTTGATATTGAAGAAAATATACTCACCTTTCTTCCTCCTCCTCTCTCTGCGGCCGCGGCCCACGCCGTCACTTCCTCCTTGCATTGATTCCAGGGAGCTGAACGTCATCGCTCCCAGGAGTCAATGTGCCTGCACCGGCCCCACTCGTCACTTCCCGGAGCAGGCGCGTCATTCCCTGCTAAACAGCTTCTGGGCATGGCCAGAAGCTGTGCAGAAATGACGCGCCTGCCCCGGATGTGGAGGCGGGTCCGTTGCAGTGCATTGTGGGACCGAAGAGGACACGGAAGAGGACGCAGAAGAGGACGTGCTGGCTTCAGCTGCCAACACCTGAGATGGCAGCGCTGGAGAAGAAATTTTCAAGGTAAGTATTTCTTCTAAAAGGTAAGTGCGACCCGGGACAGTATTTTTATTAAAAAATCATGTCCGAGGCCGGAACTCGGCTTTAAATAATGATTTTTGTTTTGCATTTATTGTATGATTTTTTTTTTTACCCCTTTTTTTCCCCTGTATTTTACTATATGTATATTTCCTAATACTGCACCACCCCACGCCCCTGAAGAAGCGGATCTCCGCGAAACATGTTGGGTATTGGGTTTTATGGAAAATACAGGAGTCATACCTGAATAGAGGAAAGGTTTGGGACTGTAACTGAGGTGGAAACCAGAACGCTGGGAAATACGAGCAATGGAAACCTTTTTTTGCTGTACACCAACAATTAACAAAGGACAATATATGAAATGTCAATTCATGTATAGTTAACACAATCAAGAAACTTGGGCCAGTCTGATATATGTGCAGGTAAACCAATTATATGTATATATCAAGAGTATAGGGACTGATGGCACTCTGTATAGGCCACACAGTCCATAGTTATTCCATTGTTGCCATATTATAGATAGTCTGCAGGGTACACCATGGCAATGACTACTGAATCTTCAATTTGCTGCAGCAGTCATGGACCTAGTTTGTATCGTGTATATAAAAATACACAAGAATACAATAAACGTACAAAAGTTAAGTAAGCGTAAAAAAATTATTAGGTAACGATGGAGTACTGCATGGTTCAAAAATTGATGACATCCTTGTAGCTCTACGTGTTTCATGATTTAATACCACTCTTCAGGATGCCAAAAACTCTGTAAAAAAGTATAAATGTTCCAATAATCCATTGGTCGACTAAAATCGCATACATTTAAATTAAAGGGAGGAAAATACAGGAGTCATACCTACCTGACTCATTATCGAGCCAGGGACTGTACCAGCGTATGTTGTGACCCCATTGGTGTAGCTTGTGAATCTATTGTATTGACTTATGGTTCACATGAATGTACACATATATACATCTGTACTGTATTTTTTTTGTGTATCTTGTTTTTTTATCAGTATTTGTAATAACATTTTCAAAATAATTTTTATAAAAAGATTCAGTCTTCCGGTACCATTAAAATGCCGATGCTTGCCCCACTTTGTGCCTCTTCTACATTTTTCCTGGGATGTAGGTACCTTTTTTAATGTTTTTAGTCTGAGCTTACTCTAATTTTTCTAATGTGTGTGATCCAATATATTGCAACTAGAGAAGTAAGAAGACATAACATACAATTGTGTAAATATCAACAAGTTGTGTGTATCACAAAAAAATAAAATAAATCAATAAGTGCCGGTTCACACTGATCCGACTTGTCAGGTTGACTTGGTCGCTTGACAAGTAGCGGTCCATGCTGTGCAATGGAACCGTTCTAATCAGAGCGACTAAAGTCGCTCCAATTTAGAAAAAGGTTCCTGCACCTTTGTTTTGCAAAGTCGGAGTGACTTGCATTGACTTCCATTATGGGAAGTCGTTGCAAGCCGCGCCGAAGTCGCAGTGCATGGGCGACTTCATTAGTCGCCTGAAGTCAGGGGGACTTCGAGTCGGATCAGTGTGAACCGACTGTTAAGGTAGAACCACAAATAAAAGAAATACTATTCTGGTAAAAAGCACAATAGCTACAAATGAGTATTAAGCCCTCTAGGTTTAACATTATGTAAAGTGTTGATCCTGAAGGTTTCCTGCTGGATTAAAAATGTATTTCTGTCTCCACCCCTATTGGGTTTAGGGATGCGATCAATAACCATGCAACAGAGTTTCATGGATTTGGGGTTGTGCCTCCATAAATGTGAAGGAGATGGATGTCCACCCTAATGTTGGGCCAGAAGGCCAGAAGTTTTGCCTATGTAAGCTAAATAGCCGATAAACACATAACTGTATTACAATTAAAACATTTATCAATAAAGAATTTGGGCCATGTGTGTGGATGTGAGAAGAATAAACCCCAAATCACTGCACTACAAAAATTGCAGTTGAAACAACCTTTTTTTAACCCCTTCTGGACCACCCCAGATATACTGTGCCAGGGAGGCTCTGCTGAGCGAAATCACATACCTGTACGTGATTTCGTGCACCGGATCATGAGCATGTGCGCGCGCCGCCGGCGACATGCTCCTGCTGTGATTGGACACAGCAGGAGCCCATCAGTGGGTCCAGGGGACCCGATGTTCACCAGCACCCAGGGATCATTCTCAGGAGAGGCAGAACGGCGGTCTGCTTATGTAAACAAGGCAGACAGCCGTTCTGTGAGAGAGGAAGATGGAGATCTTGTGTTCCTGCTAAGCAGGAACACAGATCTCTGTCTTCCCCCTGTCAAAGCATCCCACACACAGTTAGAAAGCACTTCCTAGAGACACATTTAACCCTTTGATCGCCGCTGTTTACCCCTTCCTTGCCAGTGTCATTAGTACAGTGACAGTGCATTTTTTTTTTAACACTGATCACTGTATTGGTGTCACTGGTCCCACAAAAACAGTCACTTAATGCCAGATTTGTCTGCCACAATGTTACAATCCTGCTTAAAATCGCTGATCACCGCCATTACTAGTAAAAACAATAAAAAAAAAATAAAAAATTCTATAAATATATCCTATATTTTGTAGACACTATAACTTTTGCAAAAACCAACCAATATACGCTTATTGGGATATTTTTTTTTATCAAAAACATGTAGTATAACGGAAAATTGATATCAAATACTTACCGTAATTTTCCTTTCCTGATGGACTCCATGGCAGCATACGTTCGGGTAGGCTCCGCCTCCTCTCCTACCGCATAGGACCCCACTCCCATAAATCTTTGCTCCCTTTCAGCATCAGTGTTCTGTAACTAGCCTACTCAGGAATTGGGAGGGGACTCCTGCTGCCATGGAGTCCATCAGGAAAGGAAAATTACGGTAAGTATTTGATATAAATTTTCCGTTTTCCTGACAGACTCCATGGCAGCATACGTTCGGGAAATAACTCGCTATACACTCCCGGGTGGGAAGATGTTGAACAAAGAAAAAACTTTAATTGGCACTGTCAATTGACAAAACTTGAACGCCAAAGTTAACTGAAGATAAAGCAGCAGGTTCTACACAGTAATGTGTAAGAAAGGTATTCACAGACGACCAGGCGGCTGCTTTGCAGATTACGTCAGGCGCGACATGTTTAGAAACAGCCCAGGACGTAGCGATGCTTCTGGTAGAATGAGCTGTAATCGCCTCTGGAGGAGCCAAGCCTTTTGCTCTATATGCCCATTGTACAGCCTGAACAATCCATGCAGCCACTGCTCTTGAAGAAGCACGCCTTCCTTTCTTATTTCCATGGAGAAGAACGAACAGGAAATCTGATTGACGGAAGGAGGATGTGGCTTCTAAGTATCGACTCAGAGTGTCGCCCACGTCCAGAGGATGGACTAAGGACTCCTCATCTGTTCTGAAGGTGGGAAGAACTATCTCAGAATTTTCGTGGAAGACAGATGTTACTTTAGGGTTTGACCCCAGCATAGGGATTAGGACCACTCTATCTTGAAAGAAGGTCAGAAAAGGCTCTTTGCAGCCCAGATTGTGTATCTCTGAAACCCTCTTAGCAGAGGTGATAGCCACCAGAAATACCGTCTTCAGCGTAAGCTCCTTGATGGACATGGAAGCAACATCTTTTGAAGTAAAGAAGTCCAAAACCAACGGAAGATCCCATTTCGGGAATCTTGGCTTTCTCTGCGGCCTTAGCCTGACTGCACCCTTAAAAAACTGTTGAATCAGTTGATGTCTTGCCCACTGAATCCCGGTGAAAGCAGAGATGGCAGAAACTTGTACCCGGAGAGAACTAACCGAGAGGGATAGATCCAACCCGGACTGTAGGAAACTCAAGATTTGCTGAATAGTAGGGGCGCCTGCTGAACCCAAACTCCGAGCTTGATGACTCATAAACCTTGCCCAGATCCTCTCATAAACTCTGTTGGTACTGGCTCTTCTAGAACTCATAAGAGTGGGAATCACCTCTTCTGGACATCCGAGAGCCTCCAACCTCCCCCTCTCAAGAACCAGGCCTTGAGGTGTAGCCGCGCAGGGCATGGATGAAGAGTAGGACCCTGCGATAGAAGGTCTGGCCTGAGAGGAAGAGGGATCGGATCCCTGAAGCTGAGAAGGGACAGCAGAGGAAACCAAGGCCTGTTGGGCCAGAAGGGAATTATTGCTATGACCTCCACTTCCTCCATCTTCAGTCTCCGAAGGAATTGGAGTACTATTGGCACCGGAGGAAAGGCATAGGCAGACTGGAAGTTCCATCTGTCTGTGAGGGCATCCACTCCAAAGGCTCGGGGATCCCTGAACCTCGTATAATACTTCTGAAGTTTCTTGTTGCGTGAACTCGCAAAGAGATCCACCTCCGATGAGATTCCCAGAGACAGAACCCAATTGAACACCTCCTGATGGAGGGACCATTCGTTGTTGTCCAACTGAAATCTGGACAGGAAGTCTGCTTCCGTATTCAACACTCCTGGTACAAAGACCGCCGAGAGATTGGCCAGATGTTGCTGGGCCCAGGACATAATTGGTTCTGTTTCGTGGAGTAGAGACATGCTGCGGGTTCCGCCTTGCCTCTTGACGTATGCCACTGCCGTGGTGTTGTCCATCCTGAGTAACACTGAGGCTCCCTGAGTCAGATGGTGAAAAGCCTGAAGGGCTTTGAAGGCGGCTCGTAACTCTAGGATGTTGGATACCACTCCGTGACTGGAGAAATTCCACCTGCCTTGTGCCACTTCCGCCAGGCAATGGGCTCCCCAACCGGTACTGCTGGCATCGTAGGTTATCGTCACCCAGGAAATTGGAGCAATTGAGTGGCAGTTGGTTAGATTCGCACGGCGTAACCACCATGGAAGGCACCCCTTCATGAATGGTGTTAGGTAAATGACTTGTGATAAGTTCTCTGTCGTCCATTGATGTAGAAACCCTTTCTGGAAGGGTCTCAACTTCCACAGAGCCCACTTCACCATGGGCGAGGTAGCTACTAGAGTCCCTACCACCTTTAGACACTGACGAGCAGTGAGATGGGAGGCAGCAAGAGCGAAAGCCACCCTGCTCTGGACTACTGGGATTTTCTCCTCTGGTAGAGATATGGTGCAATTCAACGTGTTGAACAGTGCTCCGAGAAATACCAGGGACTGCGTGGGTACCAGATGGCTCTTCTCCAAATTGAGAATCCAACCGAACTCTCGAAGAGTAAGGATCACCTGCTCCAGATGTATCAGTAGCTGGGACCTGTCCTGGGACAGAAGAAGAAGATCGTCCAGGTAGTGATGTAATCTGATACCTCTGGTTCTGATGAGGGCCACAATTGCTAACAGCGTCTTGGAGAAGGTGCGAGGCTAAGTCGAGAGCCCGAAGGGAAGACATGTAAATTGCATGTGGACATGATTGACAGCAAACCTGAGGAACTGATGGTATTCTCTTGCCACAGGAACGTGGAAGTACGCATCCTTTAGGTCTATTGATGCCAACCAATCCCCTGGAAGGACCGAATGTTGTATTGTGACTAGAGATTCCATTTTGAATCTCTCCCGATGGATAGATCTGTTGAGATATGTAAGATCTATTACCGGGCGCCATGTGCCATTCTTTTTCTGGACGAGGAAGAGAGGTGAATAGACTCCCTGACCTCTTTCCGCTTCGGGAACTGGTACGACAGCTCGCTGATCCAGTAGGGTATCCACATAACTGAGAAGAACCTTCTTCTTTTCTGCTGCAGGAGGGAGGGAAGTTGCAACGAACCTGGGTTTGGGAACGTTGTTGAACGCCCAAGAGTGCCCTTGGGACACAATATTTAAAACCCAGGGATCCTGGATCGAGGCCGCCCAGACGTCCCGAAATTGGAGCAACCTGGCCCCTACCGGAACAGACTGGACGGGCCCAACCTCAAAAGGATTTAGTGGCCTCCCGGTCACCGGACGAAGAGCCTTTGGAATTTTTCTGAAAGGAGGTTTGTCTTGACTTCCAGCTTCTTCCATAAGATTTTCCTGGTCTGTAGCTGCGCGCTTCCCTCGAACGATTAGTATTCTGTCTTCTTGGGAAGGAACGCTTCTGAGCGCCTGGGCGTTTATCCTGAGGGAGGAACCCAGATTTTCCACCCGTGGCCCGAGTTATGGCTGCATCCAACTTATTCCCAAAGAGGGAAGAACCCTCAAAGGGAATTCGGCACCAAGCCTGTTTGGAGGCAGCATCGGCTACCCAAGGACGAAGCCAAAGGGCACGTTTTGCCGTAACAGAGGACAGCATAACTCGGGCCAAGAGGCGAATGGTGTCCAGAGACGCCTCCCCCAAGAAGCCCGCGGCCATCTTCAGCTCCTGAATCGGGGAGCTCCGAAGAGCTTCTTCCGAAACTCCTCCAAGAGTATCCTCAAGGGCGTTGATCCAAACTTCCATTGCTTTAGAAATTGTAGCAGAGGCCAAAGCTGGCTTACAGGCCATACCGGCTGAAAGATATGCCCGTTTAAGGTCAGCATCAATCCTCCTATCCAAAGGATCCCTAAAAGATGCTGTATCTTCCATTGGAAGAGTGACATGCTTCGCAAGACGCATCACTGCGGCATCCACACTGGGGGAAGACTCCAGATACTTCACCTCTTCCTGTTTAAAAGGATACATCTTTGTCATTTTTGTGGTCATGGAATTTTTCCTCTCCACCTTGTTCCACTCCTCAGAGATTATGTCTCCCAGCTCTCCTAAAAATGGAAAGTTTAACCGCTTATTACATAGCTGCTTGAAATATTTCTTCTGCTTAGGCGAAGAAACAGCAGGATCTTCCCAGTCAAGGGCCTCTCTAACCGCCTTCACTAACGGGGAAACGAGGCTGAACTCAAATCCAGAACCGGAGTCATCTGAATCGGATTCGGAATCTGACGGAAGAATAGAAGGATGGCTGGGCTGGGAAGACTCAAACGGATCCTGAAGCAAAAGATCTCTATCAGGGGAGTGGGACGGCCCTGCAGGAGCATTTGTCTTGTGAAAATCAGCGAGAGAGTCCTTGAGAACCCTGCGCACCACCTCCTCAATATGTTGGTCTGATTTTTCTCTTTCACCCGTAGCTTGGGCATAACAGGTTTTACATAGGGAGGAACCTTCCGGTATCACAGTGCGACATCCCCAGCATTTTTTCCCCTGCTGGCGTTCCACTTGGCCATAATGTGTGGAAGAGTGGCCATCGCGTCCCCTACTATGGGGGGAGCTGCGTTTAGATTTGGATGAAGAGCGCCGGTGCTGCGATTTTGTATGTCTGTCTTCGCTGCGTGCACGTGGCTGTTGATCAGGCCTAAAAGAGCTGGAGACAGACACATACAGCAGAGCATAAGAGACACTAAAAGACACTCAGATCAATCTAGCTACAGGATTCAGCACATACCTTGAAAGAGCTGGCTGGCCACTAGGGGGCGGTGATGAGGTATCCATAGTTTAAGCAGACTTTGTACTGAAGCTAGCTGGAGGGAGGACAAAAGACTATCAGTCTCAGTGCCATACTAACAGACCCCAGAAAAGGAAGAATCTTACCTCAATAAAGTATACCAGAGACTGGGGGAGGCTATCGATCTGCCGACCTTCCCACCAGCTCTGGTCAATTACACTGTTTAAATATGCCTCCCCGAGGTGATCCCGAGGTACTGCGCATGCGCACGCGACGTCAGACATCGCGTCTGCGCATGCGCGACGAAAAGACCTATCCGGAGCACACTGCGCATGCGCAGAGGCGCCGGACAACCCGGAAGCGGCGGACGCGATCGCGGCCACGGCCGTGAGAAGCGGAACCGACAAGGAAACAAGAAACCGGTATGTTAACAGGTGTGAGACCACTTTGACCCTATAATAATGGCACTACTGTATACTACAGGAAGGAAACATAGACATGCATTTTGGCAGTACAGAAGACACACAATAAATAAAAAGGATAAGAAACTTGGTCCCATATCAGGGCTTACCACCCTGCCGACGGCATAATCGAGTCCAGGAGACGCAGCACCAGCTTATGTCTTCAGGCAAAAAAAGGGCCACCTGCAGCAGCAAGGCTCTCTCGGCCAGACCACAGAGCTCCTGCTAAGGGTCTCTTCCATTGCCCCCTCCATACCCCGCTAAGAGCCAGGGCTTATCGGAGACTCCATGACTCAATCTGCCACCGTTTTTCATATAGGACCGAAGAAAGTAGGAACATAAAACTATATGTATGAGGAGGACGAAAAAAGAACACTGATGCTGAAAGGGAGCAAAGATTTATGGGAGTGGGGTCCTATGAGGTAGGAGAGGAGGCGGAGCCTACCCGAACGTATGCTGCCATGGAGTCTGTCAGGAAAATACATATTGCCTTAGATTGATGAAAAAATTTGACTTTTTTACATTTTTTATTAGATATGTTTTATAGCAGAAAGTAAAAAAGATTGTTTTTTTATTTTTTTTCAAAACTGTATTTTTTTTTGTATATGGCGAAAAAATAAAAGCCGCAGAGGTAATAAAATACCACCAAAAGAAAGCTATATTTGTAGGAAAAAAAGGACATCAATTTTATTTGGGTAAAGCAATAAACGACCGCGCAATTGTCTGTTAAAGTTGCATAGTTACATAGTTAGTGAGGTTGAAAAAAGACATCTGTCCATCCAGTTCAACCTATGATGTGTGTGTGTGTTTGCTGTTAACCGTACATTGTATACCCCTGTATGTTGTACATTGTATACCCCTGTATGTTGTACATTGTATACCCCTGTATGTTGTACATTGTATACCCCTGTATGTTGTGGTCTTTAAGGTGCCCATCTAATAGTTTTTTGAAACTATCGATGCTCCCTGCTGATACGACTGCTTGTGGAAGAGAATTCCACATCCTTACTGCTCTGACAGTGAAGAACCCCTTACGTATTTTAAGGTTAAACCAATTTTCCTCTAGTTTTAGTGAGTGGCCACGTGTCTTATTGTATTCCCTTTCTCTGAATAGTTTGTTCCTTATGCTAGGGTCGCCAGTACAGTATTTGTACATTGATATTCAAAAGTAAACGCAGTGCCATATTGCAAAAAATGACTTGGTTATAAAAGGGGGGGGGGGGGTAAACCTCCTGGGGCTAAAGAGGTGAATGGAAATGTTTTCAATAGACAAGACATGTATATGACACGCTTACTGTAAATACTTAAATTAATTATAATTTTTTTTTGGCCCTGAATATTGTTGAAATGGACACATCTATTTTTTCACCATATGTCTTCATTTTGAACTTTCCACCAAATGCAGCCTATTGGTTGCTCGGACCCAGGCAGCCATTGCTGCTTAGTGTCTTACATTCCTAGGATGCAGACGGCTATTGTCACCTAGCACCTTCTACTAAACATACTCAGCAACAAGGAAGCCTTGAAGGGCTTAGCCAAAAGGCTAATACAATCATATTCGCATTGTGATTACACTGGACTAGATATTCCTAGCAACCCCCTGGGAGTATTCCAGTCAGGCTTCAGGAGGTATGAAAATGGCCTAAATCTATAGCAAGGGTATTATTCATCCTTAGTCAAAACTGCACAGATTTTTATCTATAGATGCCCCATAGCCAATTTTTTGATAAAGGTGAACTAACCCTTTAATGAAAACGATAAAGGTCTAATTAATACTTGCCCTAACCACAAGGTTCTACAATTAACAATGACTCTGTAATGCAGAGCTTGCCTAGGTCAGAAACTATAGCTGTAGGGTGTTTTTTTCTACCTATAGCAGCCCTCGGCCCCTTAAGGCAGGGCTCTCCAGTGTCCAAACATTCTAATCAAAGGTTTGTTTAATGTGCTGCTCAGACTAGATAACTATGGGGAGTAGTGTGGGTGATGCGGCATCCATTAGTCATGACTAAGCTCCAGGGGCGGAACAAAACGCGTTGGAGGCATGGCCTCGCGGGAGCCTAGGCTGAGGTTGTCTCTCTCATACCACCATAGGACTCTATGGATGTGCCGCACCAGGGATCTTTCCTCTCTTCCTTCCAGATTCTAAACAAAGGGACAGTTTACTGCCCTTCAGATTATAGGGGGACTGGACTAACGCCAGTGGGACTAAAAAATGCTCCAGCGTCAATGGGAGTAAATTCCTCTGGCTTGACGGTCAGTGGGAGTAAAAAAAACTATTAATTGCACCCCATCATTGTTGTTGTTGTTCAGTCCTTTAGTCGTGTTTGATTCTTCGTGACCTCATGAACCATAGCACGCCAGGCTTTCCTGTTCTCTACTGCCTCCTGGAGCTTGCTCAACCTCATATCATTGTTTCGATGATGCTATCTATCCATCTTGTTTTCTGTCATCCTCTTCTCCTTTTTACTTCCATGTTTCCCAGATTCAGGAACTTTTCAGATGAGTCCTCTCTTTGCATTAGGTGGCCAAAGTATTCAAGTTTCAGCTTCAGGATCTGTCCTTCCAGTGAATATTCAGGGTTGATTTTCTTCAGGATTGACTGGTTTGATCTTCTTGCAGTCCAAGGGACTTTCATCATCATCATCATCATTATTATTATTTATCATAATTAGTTTCAGTGAAAGGAATCATTCCCTGTCATAGGTGTCAGGGAGGAAATCATGCCATGATGTTGGTATCAGTGAGAGGAACAATGTTCGATCACTAAGATCAGTGGGAGGAATAATGTTCCATCTTTGGGTGTGAGTGAGAGGAATTGTGTCCCATTGATGGTGTCAGTGGACAGAATGGTGCCTCATCATTGATGTCAGTAGGAGGAATAGTTCCTCGTAACAGTAGAAGGAATAGTGCTCCAAGGGGCGAATAAATGCAAGCAAAGAGCCGCATCTGGCCCACGGGCTGCAGTTTGGAGACCACTGCTTTAAGGCAAGCAGAGCTACCACTATTTTGTTGCACCCAAGTCTTAAAACACAATGCTATTGTTCCTGGCCAGATGGCAATGGAACTGAGCGACTGAGCTAAATCCCAGGACAAGTCAAGGTCATGGTAGGGAGAAAGCAAGTGTAGTCATAAAACAGTTCCAAGGTCAGAGCTAGTGACAAGCAAAAACCAAAATGAATAAAATGAGAATGTATTGGCCCACTTTATAGGGATTTAAAGCTAGTTAGTAATTTACATCTGGTAACTGACTCACCTTTTAGGTCTAGGTGGGGTAGCTTGAAGCAAATAAACACTAGTAAAAAGCAAGCTTAGTCCAATTAACAACCTGAGGTAAAGTTTAGGTAGCAATCCAAAGAGTAATTCAGGGACAAGGAAAAGGTGGTGAAAAAAGAAATCCAAGATAATAGCAGTGGTCAGACAGAAAACCAAACAGGGAGCCAGGAAACAGTTGTTATTACAAGCAGAGACAGGCTGATTAGATTTAAATAAGGTGCCTTCTGTGCTGAGGACCAATCCAGCTAGGGTTTGTGTGGCTAGACCTGTTACCCCACAGCTGATGGAGCAGCTAGGAGTCTAAGAAGACTTGTTACTCTGCAGCTGATGGAGCAGCTACGAGTCTAAGAAGACGTGTTACTCCGCAGCTGATGGAGCAGCCATGAGTCTGAGAAGACTTGTTACTCCGCAGCTGATGGAGCAGCCATGAGTCTGAGAAGACTTGTTACTCCGCAGCTGATGGAGCAGCCATGAGTCTGAGAAGACTTGTTACTCCGCAGCTGATGGAGCAGCCATGAGTCTGAGAAGACTTGTTACTCCGCAGCTGATGGAGCAGCCATGAGTCTGAGAAGACTTGTTACTCCGCAGCTGATGGAGCAGCCATGAGTCTGAGAAGACTTGTTACTCCGCAGCTGATGGAGCAGCCATGAGTCTGAGAAGACTTGTTACTCCGCAGCTGATGGAGCAGCCATGAGTCTGAGAAGACTTGTTACTCCACAGCTGATGGAGCAGCCATGAGTCTGAGATGACTTGTTACTCCGCAGCTGATGGAGCAGCCATGAGTCTGAGAAGACCTGCTACCCTGCAGCTGATGGACCAGCTACGAGTCTAAGAAGACTTGTTACTCTGCAGTTGATGGAGCAGCCATGAGTCTGAGAAGACGTGTTACTCTGCAGTTGATGGAACAGCCACGAGTCTGAGAAGACCTGTTACCCTGCAGCTGATGAACCAGCTACGAGTCTAAGAAGATTTGTTACTCTGCAACTGATGGCGCAGCCATGAGGCTGAGAAGACTTGCTACCCAAGAGCTGTTGTGAACAGCTAGGAGTCTGAGATGACTCCTTACAATATACTAAAAAACCCTGCGTGAACTAAGTGAAGCTTCCTTCTTACAAAGATTTATGGTTACTCAGTAAATAATATATCTTATCTATTATTACTGTAAATCATTAAATGAAAAAAAAAAACTTTTTTAGTTAACATATTAAAACATTTTTCAGTTAAAGCAGAACTATGTCATCCCTATCAACTTTATATAGTACTCCTCCTTCCCCCCTCCTTTATGGGAGGGGGGAAGAGGAGTATCTTTTTTTGAAGGCCCACTCTTCCTTATCTCTGGCTAGGCCTGAATGATGTCTAGGGTCATCCACTTCATTGGTCCAAAGAAGGCCACAAGGTATTTTTTAGAGCATGCTCCGCCATGCCTCATCAGGGGGGGCTGGCTGTCTATCCTTGGTTTTTGCAGCTGCCCCCTCCCTCGATGATGCAATGTGCCCCACACGTGCGCCAATTGGATATTCTGTGGATCAACTTTACCTATAATTATTAGTACCAAGTTATAGTATGTACATTTAGAAAGAATCCAGGCATTTCTTAAAGCAATCTAGTGAGCTGGCCAGAACCACCTCTGGAGGGAGTCTATTCCACATTTTCACAGCTCTTACTGTGAAGAAACCTTTCCAGTATTTGGAGATTAAATCTCTTTTCCTCTAGACGTAAAGAGTGCCCCCTTGTCCTCTGTGATGACCTTAAAGTAAATAACTCAACACCAAGTTCAATGTATGGACCCCTTATGTATTTATACATGTTGATCATATCCCCCCTTATGCAAGGTAATATAGAGAGTACTGGCGCCTCTCTTATAAATAACAATAAGAAATGTGAAGCTGCTCTCAATTTAAGTATAATAGACTTAAATGGAAATCAAGGAAATAATGAGGCGCTAACACATAGATGCAATAGATATAAAATCACAACCTCAATAGATATTGTAATAAAAAATCACCAAAAAGTGCTTAACCTCCCTGGTGGTATGATTCTTTCCGATTTTAGGTGCTGAAAGCGGTACCATTATTTTGCGTGTAATTCTTAAGAATGAGCAGCCCAAACCAACTATTTACATATGATTTTTTTTTTTACTGTGCGTTCTTCTTTATAACATCTCGGGTATGATAAAGTTTGAAACACAAAATCATAAATTATAATATAATAAATAACTATAAATAAGTTAAAGTATGTATGTATATACTGTATATATATATATACGTATACATATATATATATATATATATATATATATATATATATATATATATATATACACACATATATATATATACACAGGAAAGGGCACTGGGGGTAAACTATTGTGAATTTATTTTATTTTGCAATGTATCAGTGTGTTTGATGTGTTTTACTTTTGAATTTGCCGCCGGTTCCACCCAACTGCGAGCGTCACGTCGAAGGAGACGGAAGCTGGGGCACAGAGAGAATCGGGAGGAAGATCCGCCGCCGCACACCGCCGGGATACATCGCTGGATCCTGGGGACAAGGTGAGTACCGTCTCTTCCAGGATCCAGCGATCTTCCTATCGGTACCCCGAGTGTGGCTCGGGGTTACTGCTTTTGGCACTGAAATTTAACCCCGAACCACACTCGGGAATACCGCTAGGAAGGTTAATATCCCCCCTTATCTCATCTTCTCAAAAGAGAATAAAATTGAATCCTCTAATCTTTCCTCGTAGCTGATCCTCAATAACAGCCAGTGAGGAGGGAGCAAATGTACAATGAACACACAGAAAGAGGCTTGGGAGCGAGCACACATAAGTGCATGAGTGCCCCCAGAGCAAGCGCCTTGCTATAGGTGCACTCAGCAGGGGGGAGGAGCACAGGCGGGGGACCCGAGAAGAGGAGGATCGGGGCTGCTCAGTACAGAACCATTACACAGAGCAGTAAAGTATGACGTGTTTGTTATTTAAAACTAATTTGAGTATCTATTAAAAGAAGGGAAGATACTTTTCTGAGTTAGGAATAAATATTTAAATCTAATATTTGTTTTTAAAACAGAGGTTAGTGTCACTTTAACTTGAACTTCACAGTTTATGCAGAATAATATTCCGTAAAATTGACTTATCTTGTGACTCAGTTTTTGCAGAGTCATTGTATAAAGGTGATCATCAGTCATTTCAGGGCAGCAAAAATCACATGTTCAACTGTCAGCAAAGCGATGCAAATGCTTATTATGAAATGTTCATGGGACTCGCTGACAAAGCTGCCAAACAATATTACAGACACCTTATGGGGAAGTTATTCGTATATTTGCAAGCAGCGCCGGTGCTAGACTATTTTGCGCCATAGGCAAGACCAGCTACTCGCACCCCACTCCCCCCAAAAAAAAAATAAGACATCAAAATGAATTTGATCGTTCTAGCACCAGAACTTCTGCGTAACACTAAACTGATGATCTGTAGGGGCTTTGCGTATGTGCGCTCATTAAACGGCGAAAAACTTCAGTACCCTATATTTTTTAATTGGCAACATTTTCCCCACTTCTGGACTGGAAGATTTTCCCTCTTAATGACCAGGCAAATTTTTTTCCTTACAGCACTGCGTTACTTTAACTGACAATTGCGCGGTCGTGCGATGCTGTACCCAAATAAAATTGATGACCTTTTTTTCCCCACAAATAGAGCTTTTTTTTGGTGGCATGTGATCACCTGTGCGATTAATTATTATTATTATTATTATTTTTTTTTTTGCGCTATAAACAAAGAGTGACAATTCTGGAAAAAAAACAATATTTTTAATTTTCTGCTATATAACATTCCCAATAAAAAAAAAGCTTAAAAATCAAATGTTTTCATCCTTTTAGGTCAATTTGTTTTCTGCTACATATTTTTGGTAAAACAAAATCCCAATAAGCGTATTTTGATTGGTTTGTGCAAAAGTTATCGCGTCTACTAACTAGGGGAAAGATATGTCATTTTTACTTTATTTTTTTATTTTTTTTTTACTAATAATGGCGGCGATAAGCAATTTTTAGCGGGACTGCGACATTGCGGGAGACAGATCGGACCCCTAACTGACATTTTTGGGGGGGGACCAGTGACATTACTACAGTAATCAGTGCTAAAAATATGCACTGTTACTGAACTAATGACACTGGCAGGGAAGGGGTTAACCCAGGGGCGATCAAAGGGTTAAGTGTGAGCCTAGGGGGTGTTTTCTAACTGTGAGGGGGATTGGCCTATGGAATCATCACAGAGACCTGTGATCCTTAATAGGAGGAACACAGGAGCCCTGTGATGATTACTGAGAGAATAAGGGTCTGCTGTGTTTTCCACGGGGAGCGATCGCGGGTGCCCAGCGGCAACCGCGGCCAGCGGCTCTGCGCCTTAGCTTCTCCGCTGACTGATGGGTGCGCGCCCGTAGGATTGTACAGGTACGGCGATTTGCAGGAACCTGCCAACCTTCCGCTGTATATAGGCGGCGGCTAGTCAGCAAGTGGTAAAAACCCCTACAAGTAATCAGTTTATCGTTATGCAGGGGTTCTGATGCTAGTGCTCTCACTCCAGCGTCCGTGGTCAAACATAACATGCTTAGGGCAATTGCAGGCACCAAAACGCATGCCTATTTTTATGTGTGTGAGTGTGTGTAGGGGGGGCTCTAAATTTTTGTTTTTTTATGTTTCTCTTTAACTGTTTAAAGCTTTTTATTTTTTACATTACGCTTTTTTTGCTATCACATAGGGGACCAATAGCCCCCTATGTGATAGCATATAGGTGACAGGTACTCTTTATTAGATATTCAGGGGCTATTAGACCTTGGATGTCTCCTCTGTACTCCACTACAGCTGATAGAACACAGATGGTGTTCCATCAGCTGCTTCCCCTGAGCACAGCTCTTGTAGAATGGCAGTGCAGGTCCAGTAAGTGACGTCATACATGTCACTTCCTGGTCTTTGCTCAAGAGGGAGGCTTAGTGGACAGATATCCGTAGAGCTTCTGCCATACTTCCCCCCCTCCACCCCCCATGACTGCATCGGGCCTGCAGGTGGGATAGCAGAGCCCAGTAAACACGGCGAGGGGGAAGGGAGGGGCTTGTGGGGGAGGGCGGCACATTGTGGAAGTGATCAGCGGTTGTATAACTTCCACATTAAAAACCGACAGCTGGCTTTACTGAAGTCAGGGGCAGACTAGCAACTTTCGGCCCAGGGGGCAAGTACAAACCAGAGGCCCATGGTGCAGCGACTCAGCCCCCCCTCCCATTCTCCTTCTTCCTGTCCTCCTCCTGACCCCCATTCCAGGCTGAAGCCCTGCTCCAAGTACTCTCTACTTACACTCTGAATCCAGGTTCCGGACCTGGCCAGCAGAGGGCAGTTGGTGGGAGCTGGGACAGCTCGGTCAGGGCTGGCCAGGGGAGAAGAGTCTCCAGTGGGGCATGGAACCAGCCCCTGCTTAGACAAAGTTTATACCATCCATACTGGGGAGGGGGTGCGCTCTGTCCTTGTCTTCATCCCACACTCAGTAGGACAGCGGTGGGGACTTTTCACTTCTCTTCACCAGGAATCCTTTAGGCATGTCTGTGGCAGAAGTGGCGCAGCCTTTTTTTTACGGAGCATCAGAGTGGCCCAGAGGGAAATTGCCCCCTGCCCCCTGGCTCAGTCCTCCCCTGACTGAAGTACACACAATGTATGCTGTATAGTGGGTGGGAGTGTGTTAAAAAACACACTGCTGCAGCACTGGGAAAACCAGTGGCCCTGGCTGCGTCCTAGGTGGCAGTGCGCCTTAGCCGGTTGCCTAGTTTGCCTAGTGGTAGCGCCCAATCCCTTCTGACTCCTTCAGATGGAGATGTGGATTTGTGGAAAGGCAATGTATGCCATGGCCGAGAGTGGGAATGTCTTAGGATGGTCTGCAGGCTGCTCTTAGTTTTTTCATCTAAGGCTCCATTCGTACAGGCGATTAGCAATGCTGCTAATCCCAGCTAATTCCTGTGGCTTGGATTGACAGCTGTGGCCACCAACAGCCTGGCGATGGAGTGTATGGGGTTGGTGGGCCCAGCGATTCCTGACTATTCGCATAGCTAGTGATTACCTGCAGTGATCGCAGCTGAACGTGCTTTGTATCCGCCGAACATCAATCACTGCTTGTGATCCCTGGCTGCATGAATAGCTGCACTGGCCATCGGCCTGTCATTGCAATGTCAATGTCCCAATATTTATGGACCTGACTGTATATATATATATATATATATATATATATACACGTTTATATATATGCACTGTGTAATGACCTGGCCCTAAACTCATTGGAAAAGAATATAGCGCAAACCCAATATTTGGATAAAGATGAGTTTAGAGAACGGCCAAGCTGATCTCTAGTCTTTACTACAGGAAGTTCCGGCAAAGAGGACGTCATTGCCCCACTTCTCCAACTCGGTAAATTAGAGAACTCTTTACATTCATTGAGAATATTCAAAGTTTAGAATGCAACAGGGCATCTGATTGGCACGAGACCTGCAAGCTGGTGGAGATCACTGGATTGGCGGTGTCTACTCCAACTCAAAGTTGCTTTCACAGGGCTGGAAACTTCCCCCCCTACCCCCCTACATGGGACAGTGATGGGCCCATCAATAAGCACCAGTGCTGCCGCATGAGAAGAAAGGGAGCCAGTTACATGCTGTTCTGCTGCATACCGGGAAGTACCGGGAATTTACTTTGCTGCTGCCAGAACAAAGTTGCAGTGGAATAAAGTATACTTAAATGTTAAATTTGCCCTGTATGTGAAAATCAATGGTTTTCTTAAAAAAAAAAAAAAAAAAAAAAAAAAAAAAAAAAAACAGCTTGCAAGTGCACAAGCAGTTTTGCCCTTGTACTTTGATTGCAATGACATATTTCATACCATGGGGTATGTATATTAAAAAAGAATAGCGCACACATGCAAAAGAAAAGGCTATCAAATATGGAGACAATCCATAAATAAAAATGGGGATTTGGTCCCACCATATGGCCATATAGTGCTCAAGCCCACCACTGCGTCAAAGTACCCCATTATCAGAGGGTCCTACACTATCCATAAAAAATAATATACATGTCGCTTGGTCCATAGCTGCACTGGCTTTAGATGTACATGTTCAGGGTTTGCTCCCCCAATTTTTTGCTTGTTTATTATGTATTCGGTCTGACCAGACTTCTGAGGTTGAGCATCCCACCCCCCACACACACCTGTACTCTATCAGTGTCCACTACCAAGTAGATATAGGAGGAGTCGCTTGTAGTGCAGTTGCACATCTCTCCCAGCAAGGAGTGTTATCTCCAAGGGTTAGAGAGGCTGGATTCATTCTTTTTTATGGATAGTGTAGGACCCACTGATAATGGGGTACTTTGACGTAGTGGTGGGCTTGAGCACGATATGGCCATATGGTGGGACCAAATCCCCATTTTTATTTATGGATTGTCTCCATATTTGATAGCCTTTTCTTTTGCATGTGTGCGCTATTCTTTTTTAATATACATGTCGCTTGGTCCATAGCTGCACTGGCTTTAGATATACATGTTCAGGGTTTGCTCCCCCAATTTTTTGCTTGTTTATACCATGGGGTATAGTGTATGTCCTTGGCGATCAAAAGGATTAACACACTAAGCTACCAGCAAAGGGATATGGAAGCATAAAGGCATTTACGATATTTGGTAGCAGATATTTGCTCGTTCTAAATTCTGTAATCGGTGACCAGGAAATGAGAGCAAGAAAATGGAAATTTCACAAGCAGTTGAGTCACGTGCAGAAAGCTAAGGTCATATTTTACCTTGTTCCATGTGGTTTGCAGAGTAGTATACATTTCTCTCTTTGTTCCTGTAAGTTATGAACAGATAGGCAGTTTCACTTCCCATTACATGGAAAAGTGATATATAGATTATTTTTTTTTACATATTCAGTCTCTGTATTATACAATATCCTTCTGTACATTTAAAACCAGGCAGAACTGCAGTAGGATATAAGCATAAATCATCTAATGACTCTTAACCACTTCACCACCTGTTCACCCCTATGGAGCAGAGCAATTTTTACATTTCTGTTATGGACTGGTTTATATAGTAATAACTTTGTCATTACTTAAAAAAAAAAAACAAAGTATTATCAAGGTGACTGCAACCACCATGTTACAAACATTGTATGTTATTTTTTAAAAACCAAAAAAAAATGTTGAAAAAAAAAACCCAAAATATTATCAAGGTGGCTGCATCCACGATGTTAAAAACATTGCATGTAATTTTTAAAAAACATACCAAAAAAACCCCCTAAGTATTACATATATTGTTTAACCACTTGCCGACCGAGTACGGTAGTACTACTGCGGCAAAGTGGTTCGTTATTGTCTGACGACGTAGTATTAACGTCGTCAGACACTCCCCCTTCTGGGCGGCGCTTGCGCGCCGCCGGAGGCGCTTGCGCGCCGCCGGAGGCTCGCTCCCGCTGTTTTCATTCACAGCGGGAGTCGGGCCAGGGGAGGAGCAGCCCCGATCGCCGGGGATCTAGTGTGGAGATCCGCCCGCTGTGTGTAAACACAGTGGGCGGATCTCCATAGTGACAGGGAGTGACAGATCGGACTGTTCAGCATAGCTGGACATCCGATCTGTCCATGACTCACTCAGTCACCTCCCCCCCTATACGTCAGTAAGCACCAGGCATACATTAACCCCTCCCTCTCCAATAAAATTAACCCCTTCCCTGCCAGTGTCATTTTTCCAGTAACAGTGCATATATATAACACTGATTACTGCAATAATGTCACTGGTACCCCCAAAAGTGTCAAAAATGTCAGTCAAGGGTCCGATCTGTCCGCCGCAATGTCGCAGTCCCACAAAAAAAATCGCAGATCGCCGCCATTACGCGTTAAAAAAAAAAACACCAAAAATGACAGAAATCTTTCCCTTTGTTAGTAAACGCAATAACTTTTGCGCAAACCAATCAAAATACGCTTATTGCGATTTTTTTTACCAAACATAGGTAGCAGAAAACAAATTGGCCAAAATTTTTTTAAAAAATTGGTTTTTACATCTTTTTTGGGGGAATTTCATATAAAAAAATGTTAAAAATATTGTTATTTTTTCAAAATAAACGCTCTTTTTTTGTTTATAGCGCAAAAAGTAAAAATCGCACAGGTGATCAAATACCACTAAAAGAAAGCTCTGTTTGTGGGAAAAAAAGGACGTAAATTTCGTTTGGGTACGGCGTCGCACGACCGCGCAATTGTCAGTTGAAGTCGCACAGCGCCGAATCGCAAAAAGTGGCCTGGACGGAAGACAGCAAAATCCTCCGGTGGTAAAGTGGTTAAGGACAAATAAGGCTTTCTTTTCATGATATTGTCTTGTATAATTTTTTTTTTTTTTTGCAATCCTTAGACAATAAAATGCAACAAAACCAAATAAAATGCACTTTTTTTTAGCAGTGTTAGTCTAACATTAAATAGTGTTACTGCACATAAATAGTGTGCATTATATTCTGTAATTTGTCTTATTTAGAACTGGAACATCCCTGATCATCTCTATGGTCTAAGAAACCAGAAGCGACGAGTATTTTGTCACTGCCGGTTTCAGTATAATGTAAACAGGCTGTTATTGGGTATTTTATAGTGTTTTTGTGCATTAAAATTGACCAATGTGTATTACAAAAAAAAAATTCCGGTGCAAATATTGTGTGACATAAAACATTGCAAAACCCACCATTTTACTCTCTAGGGCCCCTGCCTAAAACAATATATAATGTTTGGGGGTTCTAAATAACTTTCTAGCATAAAAAGCTGATTTTTACACTTGAAGTATGTGAGGATCGTCACAATAGGCCCGGTAGTCAAGTGGTCAAACAGAAGAACATTTTATTAAAAACTTTTTTTTTACTCGTGAGGATGGCTTGACCGACATCATTTGCAGATCTAAATTAATCCCTTTGATCTGCAGATGAATTAACAGAATGATACAAAAGGGACAAATATGTTATTTTGTACAAGTGCCGGTTCACACTAGGTCGCTCCGACTTCGGGGGCGACCCGTGAAGTCACGAGCAGTGCGACTTCGGCGTGACTTGCACGGACTTCATAAAATGAATGTCAATGCAAGTCGCCTCCAGGTCCCCCCGAAGTAGTACAGGACCCTTTTTCTAAGTCGGAGCGACTTGTGTCGCTCCTATTAGAACCGGTCCTGTACTACTCAATGACCGCGGCGGTGCACGACTTGCCAGGCTGACCAAGTCGCCTGACAAGTCGTATTAGTGTGAACTGGCACTAAAAGCATCTGGAGCAGTGTTGTTTATACTGATTCAGGTTTTTTTGATAGCCAAAGCTTTCGACTTCTTCTCTGAGTATACTGTAATGCCGGCTTTGATAAATCAAAGCTGACATTTACTGTATACTTGGAGGGGGAATCCTAGAAGCAGGGCAGATAGACTGCATGTGCTACACAAGCCCTGTGTACAATGCTGACGTATTATTTTATTACACTAAAAGAAACATGTGTAATCCGCATAGAAATATAATAGGTACTGTATATAGTAAAAACTTGGGTTTGAAAGAATAAAAAAATCACCCCAAACTGGCCTTTTAGCTAAATCACATGTTGGCTTATACAGCTCCAGTAGCAAAATACACTTACCAGCCTTTGAAGTTCAGCCAAACTACTCTGCCCATTACAAAGCCAAAGGATGATAGCATGTTCCCCCAAAGCATTCACTATAATATAGAATAAGACATGGAAATGATTTAGAGTCAATCATGGCCGGTGCTAGCCTATTTTGTGCCCTAGGTAAGACCAGGTACTTGCACCTCCTCCACCGCAAAATAAATAAATAAATAAAACTAAATTATCTGATATATGGATAAATGGACAACCTGTTAGTCTGTCTTTTGTTTTTTTGATGCCACTTTTTTTATTTCACATATATTATTTCATTGTGTGCCATTATAAAAAATACTGTATAATGACATAACAACATCAGAGAGAGAGGGGTTGGGTTGAGAGAGCAAGGGGGGTGAGAGAGATGGGAGAGAGAAGGGGGAGATGAGGGAGAGACCCCCTAGCCCTGTCCCTGTCTGCAGTCCCTCCTCTGCCCCCCTGTCCCAGTCCCTATCTGCGGGTGGGAGTGTATGATGCACAATATCTTCCATGCCAGTAGTAGGATGTTCATGATGATCAACAGTGGGCAGGGCCCAATCTCCCTCTTGATCCGGGCGTGCTCTGCTCCTTCCAGCAGATCCCTGGCTGTATGTGCCTCCTGCCCATCCGCGGGGGGGGGGGGGGGGGGGGCAGTCAGCCTGTCTTCCAGGCCACTGTCATTGTTGATGTTTGGGTGGAGAGGAGGTTGGAAAATGAATCCAGGCTCTCAGAG
The DNA here is from genome assembly GCF_965119305.1 of Pelophylax lessonae. Classification (NCBI taxonomy): domain Eukaryota; kingdom Metazoa; phylum Chordata; class Amphibia; order Anura; family Ranidae; genus Pelophylax; species Pelophylax lessonae. The sequence continues at coordinate 24,444,469 of NC_138780.1, forward strand.
GTGCCGTCGGGCCAGGCAGTGGTGTATTTAGGTGTATTTTGTGCTGCCCTAGGCCTGACTAAACTTGGGCACCCCCTAATTTAAATATGACCCACCCCTTCCTGTAAAGGCCACACCCTTTCTTGTTTATGATCCGCCCTGTCATCTGTAAACCACAGACCACAACCACAGTCTATCAGTACCCATCAGTGCAGCCTCATCAGTTCCCATAAGTTCAGCTTCATCAGTGCCCATCAGTGCAGCCTCATTACTGCCCATCAGTGCAGCCTCATCAGTGCAGCATATCAGTACAGCCCCATCAGTGGCCAACATTGCAGCCTATCAGTGCATCATATTAGTGTCCCTCAGTGCAGACTCATCAGTGTCCATCAGTGCAGCTTATCAGTGCTGTCTCATCAGTGCAGCCTATTAGTGCAGATCAGTGCAACATATCAGTGCCCATCAGGGCAGCATATCAGTGCAGCCCCATCAGTGAAGCTTATCAGTGCTGCCTTGTGCCCATCAGTGCAGCCTCATCAGTGCCAATCAGTGCAGCATATCAGTGCAGCATATCATTGCAGCCTCATTAGTGCCCATCAGTGCAGTTTATCAGTACCCACCATTGCCGCATCATCAGTGGCCATCAGAGCAGCATATTAGTGCCCATCAGTGCAGCCTTTTAGTGCCCATCAGTGCAGCATACCAGTGCCCATCAGTGCAGCATACCAGTGCCACCTCATCAGTGGCCATCAGTGCAGCCTTATCAGTGCTCATTAGTACAGCCTTTTGTCACGAGATTAGTAAGATTACTCCTTTCTTTTAGGATATTTGGACTTGGTGTTTGCTGCCACTGATTGTAGTCAAAGGATTATTTCACCTACAGTAAAACCTTGGATTGCGAGCATAATTCGTTCCGGAAGCATGCTTGTAATCCAAAGCACTCTTATATCAAAGCAAATTTCCCCATAAGAAATAATGGAAACTCAGATGATTCGTTCCACAACCATTTATTCATAAGTCCTTCAGTTTATAGTCCATATAAAAAGATTATAGCATTGCGATAGGTTATATAACCATAAAATGTCCATCCACAAATAGCCCCTTCCACAAGGGGATTAGAAGCAAAATCCAGTAGGAGCTACAGAGTATAAAAGCGAAGAGAGGCGCCTCTAAGTGTAGCAATATGGTTCCATTTAATGAAGGTACAACATTTAGCAACTCACATGGTTAATGAATAAAACAGGCACATCTAAGTACTGTATGCAGGCATCCGGGGTAAAGCTGTCCACATGGACTATCTTCTGCACCTCCAGCTGCCAGTCTGTAATCCTGACCGGGAAGACCACCCTGCAGTAAAGGGATCTGAAAGCGAGGGGCAGCATGGAAGGGATGACGTAGATGGCGGTGCGGAGGATGGTCTATGTGGACAGCTTTACCCCTGATGCCTGCATACTTAGATGTGCCTGTTCCAATCATCAACCATGTGAGTTGCTAAATGTTGTACCTTCATTAAATTTAACCATATTGCTACACTTCGAGGCGCCTCTCTTCTCTTTTATACTCAGCTGTGACTTGAGGCTACTTGTATATCAAGACATCGCTTGTAAACCAAGTCAAAATTTATTTGAAAATTTTGCTTGTCTTGCAAAGCGCTCTTAAACCAAGTTACTCTCAAACCAAGGTTTTACTGTATTTGTCTAATGACTAGGAAGTCCAGAGTCATTATACAAATAAGTGAAATAATCAGTGGCAGCAAACACAAGTCCAAATATCTTATTAGATAAGAGTAATCTTACTATTCCAGTGACATATTGCGATAGCACATATGAGGTGAGCAGGTCCAAAATATTATTGCCATCATATGCAATTAAAAGTCTTATTTGTATATGATGCAATTCAGTATGCTCGTTCAAGAACAAGGATGTTTAAAGAAATGAAATTATGTTATTGAGATGATGCCTGCCATACCTGGGGGCGGAGAAGGGTAGGAGGACCATTAGTCTGCAGTGTCACACTTCTTAGCATTGGCAGCCGTCGGGCCAGTTGTATTACGTGTGGTCAGCAGCCTGCGGTCTATCTGAATGTCCTCCCTGGCCAGTATTATCATACCAGCAGGTAGCAGTGTGACTGCTTTATGGGGCTGCCAGACTGATTTGCCTCCTGGACCCTGCCCTCCGGTCCAATTTATCCCACAAGACTGACACTATACTAAAAGTGTAGCGCAAGCTGGCAGGGAACCTTTTTGTGCAAGTGCTGGGAGAAGGCTGTTTTTTTTTTTTCATGCTGGGTGCAGATGTTTTGCTGCCAAAAGTGCCGCCCTAGGCCTGGTCCTTGTAGGCCTAAGCCAAGATACAGTACTGGGGCCAGGGATGATGCGCCTGCTGTTGCTCACCTCTTCTGGGGTCAGGGAGGTGGTGGACCTTTTCTTCTTCCCAGGCTCTTAAGCCTGGCTGCCCTTGCTGTTCACCTTGCCCATGGCCTCTGTCTCCGGGATGGCCCGCTCGCCATGTGGAGATAGATACCTGAACCTTGAGGATGCCGCTGTTTACTGCCCTTCTCCCGCCGCCTCTGAATCAGGACTTTCCATGACCCCCCTGGGGGGCTGTCTAGTTCGCCTAGCGGTAGCCCCGGCTCTAAGGCCAATTGAATTTTTAGTTTAAATCAGTTGAATAAATTCCAGGTGCTTTAGACCTAAAGGTGTGCCAAGGACGTACATATACTGTATATATTTATATGGAGATACCTTCTTTTCATTAAAAATTATCCACATCCTCAGTAGAAAAGCATGTCAACATAACATGTGATAGCGTACATGTGATATTGTACCAAAAAAAATCTAGCCTGATGTAAAGCTGAGGGATGCTACTATAGATCTCTCCTTATGAGACTGCTAGCTGCCTGGCTGCCATGCTGATCCTGTTGTTTTAGTACTATGATTAGTCACTCACCCAAAACTAGTATGAAGATAAGTGATTTGCTCTCTTGTTTCAGGTCAGTGACTCTATAAACTAAATTGGCAAAAACAACTCTGACATTTCTCTCATGACTGCCTGGTTTATTTTAAACAAAGAATGTAAAAACCTTTCTTCTCAATAACAGCACATAAAGTGCCTCGGGGGTAAGTACACAATACATGTCTTTAGGAATCTCCAGGCTGTGTTATTGGAGAACCTGTTCCTGGTCCCTTGTTAACAAACAGTAGAGCAGTTAAACGGTATGTGTGTGTGTATATGTACTGTATATATATATATATATTTTCTATATTATTACCAAAAGTATTTGGACGCCTGCCTTTACACACACATGAAATTTAATGGCATCCTAGTCTTAGTCCGTAGGGTTCAATATTGAGTTGGCCCACCCTTTGCAGCTATTACTGCTTCAACTCTTCTGGGGAGGCTGCCCACAAGGTTTAGGAGTGTGTCTATGGGAATGTTTAATTATTCTTCCACAAGTGCATTTGTGAGGTCAGGCACTGATGTTGAAGGCCTGGCTCGCAGTCTGCACTCTAATTCATCCCAAAGGTGTTCTATTGGGTTGAGGTCAGGACTCTGTTCAGGCCAGTCAAGTTCCTCCACCCCAAACTCGCTCATCCATGTCTTTATGAACCTTGCTTTGTACACTGGTACAAATCATTTGGTGGAGGGGGGATTATGGTGTGGGGTTGTTTTTCAGGAGTTGGGCTTGGCCCCTTAGTTCCAGTGAAGGGAACTCCTAAGGCTTCAGCATACCAAGACATTTTGGACAATTTCACTTTGTGGGAACAGTTTGGGGATGGCCCCTTCCTGTTCCAATTAAAAGGAGAAAAAACTGTGCTACAATATTCCAAAAGCAGAAACTCAAACGTGAGACACAAATTAAACAATATATAAAAGTGAAGTTGCGCTGTGCATATACAGTGCATTGCGAAAGTATTCGGCCCCCTTGAACTTTTCGACCTTTTGCCACATTTCAGGCTTCAAACATAAAGATATAAAACTGTAATTTTTTGTGAAGAATCAACAACAAGTGGGACACAATCATGAAGTGGAACGAAATTTATTGGATATTTCAAACTTTTTAACAAATAAGAAACTGAAAAATTGGGCGTGCAAAATTATTCAGCCCCCCCCCCCCCCCCCCTTAATACTTTGTAGCACCACCTTTTGCTGCGATTACAGCTGTAAGTCGCTTGGGGTATGTCTCTATCAGTTTTGCACATCGAGAGACTGAAATTTTTGCCCATTCCTCCTTGCAAAACAGCTCGAGCTCAGTAAGGTTGGATGGAGAGCATTTGTGAACAGCAGTTTTCAGTTCTTTCCACAGATTCTTGATTGGATTCAGGTCTGGACTTTGACTTAGCCATTAACACCTGGATATGTTTATTTGTGAACCATTCCATTGTAGATTTTGCTTTATGTTTTGGATTATTGTCTTGTTGGAAGACAAAACTCCGTCCCAGTCTCAGGTCTTTTGCAGACTCCATCAGGTTTTCTTCCAGAATGGTCCTGTATTTGGCTCCATCCATCTTCCCATCATTTTTAACCATCTTCCCTGTCCCTGCTGAAGAAAAGCAGGCCCAAACCATGATGCTGCCACCACCATGTTTGACAGTGGGGATGGTGTGTTCAGGGTGATGAGTTGTGCTGCTTTTATGCCAAACATAACGTTTTGCATTGTTGCCAAAAAGTTCGATTTTGGTTTCATCTGACCAGAGCACCTTCTTCCACATGTTTGGTGTGTCTCCCAGGTGGCTTGTGGCAAACTTTAAACATCACTTTTTATGGATATCTTTAAGAAATGGCTTTCTTCTTGCCACTCTTCCATAAAGGCCAGATTTGTCCATTATACGACTGATTGTTGTCCTATGGACAGAGTCTCCCACCTCAGCTGTAGATCTCTGCAGTTCATCCAGAGTGATCATGGGCCTCTTGGTTGCATCTCTGATCAGTCTTCTCCTTGTATGAGCTGAAAGTTTAGAGGGACAGCCAGGTCTTCGTAGATTTGCAGTGGTCTGATACTCCTTCCATTTCAATATTATCGCTTGCACAGTGCTCCTTGGGATGTTTAAAGCTTGGGAAATCTTTTTGTATCCAAATCCGGCTTTAAACTTCTCCACAACAGTATCTCGGACCTGCCTGGTGTGTTCCTTGTTCTCCATGATGCTCTTTGCGCTTTAAACGGACCTCTGAGACTATCACCGTGCAGGTGCATTTATACGGAGACTTGATTACACACAGGTGGATTCTATTTATCATCATTAGTCATTTAGGTCAACATTGGATCATTCAGAGATCCTCACTGAACTTCTGGAGAGAGTTTGCTGCACTGAAAGTAAAGGGGCTGAATAATTTTGCACGCCCAATTTTTCAGTTTTTTATTTGTTAACAAAGTTTGAAATATCCAATAAATTTCGTTCCACTTCATGATTGTGTCCCACTTGTTGATTCTTCACAAAAAATTACAGTTTTATATCTTTATGTTTGAAGCCTGAAATGTGGCAAAAGGTTGAAAAGTTCAAGGGGGCCGAATACTTTCAAAAGGCACTGTACATTAAATCACACAGATTTACCTTGTGCAATATTAACATTGATCAATATAGAAAACTTTAAAACAAAGGGAAATATGTGATATTATTATAAAAGTCCCGAAATGAAGTCCATTCACACCGATAATTCAACACCAGTGCAAAATTGGATATACTGTAAATAAATGAAATAGTGTCCATCACAATATTCAAAATAAATTCTCCCCGTGACGATAAATTCTTCCACCACCAAGTGTGATATCCTCCACCAAGACAGGATTGCCTGCTTCACAGAAAGATATACCTCAACAGGTCAGCAGCGCTTATGGCTTAAACCCAGCCAGGGCCTTGTGTCTCCAGAGGGTTTAACAGACTGGTTGAATCTCCTTTTCATTTATCCAGCCAGTAGTCCAACTTTAAAACCTTTCAGAAGGCAACACTCTCCATAATTGTAATAAAAAAAATTGCCATAGTGTAAAAACATAATGAGCTTTATTAGTGCATAAAAACAAATGCACTTACAATAGCGTGGATTTAAACCCGCATGAATAACCCTGGGATTCAGTGACTTGCTGACATCAACGCACTAGCGAGATCCCGGAATGACAGGCGAAAGTGTTACAGCTGGCTGGCTATGTTATTAATGCGGGTTTAAATCCGGGCTATTGTAAGTGCATTGGTTTTTATGCACTATTAAAGCTCATTGCGTTTTTACATTATGGCAAATTTTTTATTACATTTATGGAGAGTGTTGCCTTCTGAGAGGTTTTGAAGTTGGACTACTGGTCGGATAAATGCAAAGGAGATTCAACCAGTCTGTAAACCCCACTGGAGACACAAGACCCGGCTGGGTGCAGATTCAAGAGTTTTTATGGGTCTCTGCACAGCGTCAGAAGCTCCAGGCAGACTGGGGATGTTTATCTGCTCCTTTGTACCAGGTCAGGGAGAGGGTGTGGTTGTCGACCCGTAATCTCAACCTCAGGGTACCCATTCCTAAACTGACACCCCGTTTTGTTGGGCCTTTTCACATCCTCCGTAAGGTTAACCCAGTGGCCTATGCCCTTGATCTTCCTCCTGGCATGCATATCTCCAATGTCTTTCATGTGTCACTTTTGAAGCCACTAGTTTGCAATCGCAAAACACTTCTCTTCCTTGCCCTCGTCCCATTCCTATGTGCAATCACGAGGAGCATGCGGTTAGCAGCATCTGGGATTCTTGTCTGTTCTGAGGTCAGGTTCAATACCTGGTGCACTGGAAGGGTTATGGTCCTCAGGAGCGCTCCTGGGTTCCCTCTACTGATGTTCATGCTCGCTTTCCTCAAACTGTTTTTTGCTCAATGGAGGAGGGGCCATTGAGGGGAGGGTACTGTTAAGGTCTTACCTTACCTTCCTGTTGGCAGCCATCTTGGACATGTGCAGACTGCTGTCTTTTTATAAACTCTGTTTGCATCATCACTTGCCTGGGCATCGCTCAGTGATGATGCTGCACACCTGACTATATATATATCATCTGTTGTTGGCTTGCAGTCCTTTGCCCTTGTGTTTGTGCTCCAAGATTCATCACTGCTAGCAATCTTCTGTTCTCTGTGTTCCTCCATGCATGACCTGGCTTGGCTGACGACTTTCCTGGCTCTCGATTCTGCATCAGCAGACGACCTGCCTCTGGACTCGACCCTGGCTTGGATGACTACCCGCTCTTGTCTTGACCCCGGCTGTTCCTGATTTCGCTCCTCACTTTTTGCTGTGCGTTTATTGTTGTTGCTCTAATAAACTGCTTTATTTTACTTCAATCTTCGTGTGGTCTAGTTTCCTGGCACCCTGACAACAGCAGGCAGGCACATATCAGGGAAAACAAAAAGTTGGGCTTACATATTCATTAAGAAAGGTTATTAAAATATATTCCACAATGTGCCTGGGAGGACACCCTATTCCTGATAAGGCAAGCATTATTATGCTTTTACCATTTTATTGTGGCTGCACATACAGTTTTTTATTTTATACTTAGAAAGACAGCTAAGTTTCACAGTGAAATTAGATACAATACTATTTTTTCGCAAAGGCTAACGTCTCAGCTTACAAGAAAATATCTCAGAGTGTAATTTTCTGTGATTTTCCGAGACAGTTGCGACATTGCCCAACAGCCAATTGCTTGGGTGCTATAATTACCAAAAACAGGAATGACCAAAACTCAGTATTGAGCTCTAAAATTATTTAAAGTCTTCTTATATTCCCCAGAAATATTTAACCTAGACAACAGTACCCCTTAATTTAAATGATATCTGCACTCTCTCCACTACTATGAATTTTACATGCCTTATACACACAATGCTCAGGCTCTCTGACCACCCCCGCACTCTGCAGCCTTACACAGAATCATCAATGGATCTCACCTCCTTATCCAGCCATGTGCTCGAGCTCCGTGCTCCCTCCCACAGTCTGATCAGCACCACCATTAGAAGCCGCTTCCTTCACCTCCTGCTCTGTGCACTTCTCCTGGTACCTTCCTCTGAATTCATTGGAGCCAGAACTACAGAGGCGGCATTGGGTATCAATTGACTGTCAGCGCGCATTGTGAACAACACTGGAAACGGTATACACAATGTTAATTTGCGGCCAAACTCCTGGGGAACACCAACATTTTCACATGGACCATCAATGGTCCATGGACCACTGGTTGGCAACTGCTGATTTAAGTTATCTTACCAGATTTGATGCTCACTCTCTCAACTGCTAAGGGAGATGGCTAATAGGCCACGAGATAACAGGGATTTAGAGATATTTTTCCCAAGTCCCACTGTCACAATGGCTTCCTCACCGTTGTACATTTTTGGATGTATACGGAGGAGCACCTGGTACAATTATTGGTTAAGAACATCAGATACATCCAATGTGTTTCAGTGGAACTGCCCCCTCTGCTTCTTAGGGCTTGAGAGGTAGGATAAAAAAAATTACAACAGAAGACAGCCAGTTGCCTATAGTGCCATCAGGAGACACTAGTTTTCATCAAACCTTACCACATGTCCATTTGTGGTTTTGTTAACACTGACTGCTCAAGCCCTGAAGAAGGGGGAGGCTGTCCCCCCCTCCCCTACCCCTTGAAACGTTTCGGCTGCATCTGATGCTCTTAACCATTAAATGTTTCAAAAAGTTATGTAAGTGAGATGAACTTCTGTATCAGGGGCTCCTCTGTACAAGAATTTACCATCTGGCGAGCGCTTTCTTTGTAGCTATCAGAGAGGTAGCAGTCTAGGACTAGACTAGGGTCCACCCATATTAGACTTAAATAACCAATTTGTTTCTTTATAGAAAAAAATACTTTAAGGTAGATGCATTGCAACCAATTTTCACTTCTCTAGGTGAAGCACTATCACACATACATCTTTTCTACTGCGCCTTGCACTCTCCATATTCTGACAGGGAACCCCCTGTTTAATTCTGACAACTAATACGTAATTGAACACTCACTCCACCTCCTTTGATCACTACAAAAGCCTGCCAGAAGTTCATGGGTTGCCCCTTTTAAAGGCTTGGCAGCCCCCTTTCCACCACATGCTGTTCAGTCATACTGGAATGTTGTTCAATATGTGAATATGGCAACCCTGCCCCCCCCACCAGGAAGAGGGTAGGGAAGATTAAGGTTGCTTGTAACCTGCCCAGCATTGTGTGGTAGGTGTCTATAACATTCCTATTATATTAAGTGGACTAGGCCTGACTAGACTTTCCTTTGCCTAGCCACAGACACAAGTTATTCTTGGAGGATGCCAAGGCATTCTCAAATCAAGTGGCAGATATGTTACCTCCAGCATAATGTAAGCTTGCCTAGGGCCTCCACACTTCCCTCGGAAACTAGTCATAGCCCAGGAATGTTCAAACCTGTGGCTCGTAGAGCCCTCTGATGTGGCCTGAGACCCCCCAACCAGGGAAGCGCATGCCTATGCTCTAGGATGGAAGTTTGGCAAGCCCAGATTGTGATCAACGGGTTGCTGAACGGCTCTCACAGAGCATCAGAGTGCATTGAGCCAACGCTGACAGTGGAAGTAGCAGGAGCCGCATAAGCCAATGCTTCCTCTGTAGCGTCGGCTCCTGTCCCAGGTGGAGTGATATCAAGTGTACTTCGCCTAGGACCTTTGATGTCCATGATGATTTGGGGAGCCATGTCACCTGGTGTTGGTCCACTGTGTTTTATCAAGTCCAAAATCAGTGAAGCCCTCTACCAGGAAATTCTAGAGCACTTCATGCTTCCTTCTGCTGACCAGATTAATGGAGATGCTGATTTAATTTTCCAGCAGGACTTGGCACCTGCCCACACTGCCAAAAGTACCAATACCTGGTCACATGATCATGGTATCACTGTGCTTGATTGGCCAGCAAACTCGCCTGACCTAAACCCCTATAGAGAATCTGTGGGTTATTGTCAAGAGGAAGATGGACACCTTGGGATATCGTCGTCATGTATCCCAGCAGTCCATAGGAGTCGCTAAATCTCGCAATATTTCCCGACCGGAAATTACGCGAACGGGAGAAATTGCTATCGCAACATGTCAGGAGGAAGGAGCGCCGCGCAGGCGCGAGAACGGGAGGTGCATACTGGGTAGCCAGCTGCACCTAATCCTTGTAAGGGTTACAGGAGGGCTTCAGATGCCCGCAGCGGACATGGACCCTGCCAGCTTTTGAGATCAAGGTATTTACTGTATGTTTTATTTAAAAATAAATTGGAAGGACTACACTATATGTAATGTTACAGACAAAGTGACCAGAATTGCAGCAGAGTATTTAAAAAAAAAATGACTAGGGGGACTGGAACTCTGCTTTAACTGGTAATTGTGCGGACATGCAACACTGTAGCCAAAGTAAATTTGTATCATTTTTTTTTTCACACAAATAGATCTTTCTTTTGGTGGTAATTGATAACCACTGGGTATTTAATTTTTTATTCATATGAATAAAAAAAGACCAAAAAAGAAAATGCCTTCATAAATTTAGCGCACATTCCCTACACGGCAATACCAAATCCCGTAGAAGTACATGATTTGGCACAGCGTTGCTGCCCTACCGCAGCATAAGTGCAGTGGGCAGTCCTGAAGCAGTTAAAGACCTGGCAAGTACAAAAAAATACCTGTTGATTTGCGAGCTTCAAGGAGTATAAAACCCTTAGTGTTTCTTATGCACAGTGGGCCCCCGGCTGTGAAGCCGCAAGCTGTCACAGCCAGGTGCCCAAAGTAATGATACCGGTGCCAGCGAGGGAGGACACAGGGAGAAAAGGAGTGGGGTGAGTGCACCGCTGGATCGTGGGACAGGTGAGTGGCTGTTTATGAAAAGTAAGCAGCTAGTTTTTGTTGCTGCTGACTTTTTAATTTTCAAGAAACTGGAGCTCCTCTTTTATCATTGAGCACCATAAAGTAAACTACTTGGATTGCTAATTAGACTCATTAACACAGGAAATGTAGATAGGACAGAGAACAGTTCTGAATTTCTGACATAATTAACCACTTGCTTACTGGGCACTTAAACCCCATTCCTGCCCAGGAAAATTTTCAGCTTTCAGCGCTGTCATTTTTTTTTCACACAAATAGAGCTTTCTTTTGGGGGTATTTATTCATGACTGGGTTTTTTTTTTTTTTTTTGCTAAACAAAGAAAAAAAGGCCGAAAATTTTGAAAAAAAACCCCCAGTTTTTATAGCTTGTTTTGCAAAATTTTGCAAACAGGTCATTTTTCTCCTTCATTGATGTGCGCTGATGAGGCTGCACTGATGGGCACTGATTGGCTGCACTGATAGGCTGAAATGATAGGCACTGATAAGGTGGCACTGATGGACACTGATGAGGCGGCACTGATGAGGGTGCACTGGTAGGTGGCACTGAAGGGCACTGCTAGGTGGCACTGATGGACACTGACAGGCACTGGTAGGTGACACTGATAGGCAGCACTGATAGGTGGCACAGATGATGAGGCACTAATGGGCACTGATTGACAGCACTGATGGGCACTGATAGGTGGCACCGATATGTGGTACTGTCGAGCACTGGTAGGTGGCACTGGTAGGCACTGCTTAACAGTACTTATGGGCACTGGTAGGTGGCATTGGTGGGCACTGATGAGGCAACATCGACTCTCCGTGTGTGGGACCGATGTCCCGTTTACGTAATATTAGCGCGAGGGGAAAAAAAAGCAGATTTTCGGCTTCTGTTTACATCACATAATCAGCTGTCATTGACTGACAACTGATCACGTGGTAAGGGGCCGGGATCAGCTCCTTACTCCAATCTGTGATCAGCTGAGCAGGGGGTGCGCAAGCAGAGCGAGCATGGGAGGATGTACATGGATGCCCTCCCGGCAATTTAGGCCCACGCTGTAGCCGTCTTTTGGCTTCAAGCATGGGTGCAAAGAGGTTAACAGGTATTTTTTTTACTTATTGTACAGATGTAATAAAACATTTTCAGTGGTATATTTAACAGACCAAAGGGTAACAAACAAGATAAATTTAATTGTGAGGGATTAAATGCACTTTCAATTTGGAAGCCTGTAGTTAAAGAGAACCTGAACTGTGGAAGATGTGTCCAAAAAAAGGCAATAGTGCACAAAGAACTAGTCGCCAGTTTTTCCAGTAGGCTACCTACGACTGATCTTTTCCCTATTGCTGACTTACCATGCCTTGTTCCTCACTGTGGCTTTGTGTGGAGATGACCAGCTTGGTAGAGGGAAGGCTTAGCTTCCTTGTATCATAGCACATCCCTGATGACTGATAATCTGCTAACTGGTGGGTTAATGATCAAGAAGCATCAAGAGAGGTGGAGACATCACAAATCCCAAAAATGAAGGAAGTAGAAGCAGGGAGATGCATGCAGCAAAGTTGCAGTTTGTACACCAGCTAGCGGCACAGTAGTGACGTCACCCAGTTTCAGTCTGAACGTCATGAGACACGGCATTCATGGACAGCAGTGCTTCTTACACATTAAAAAAACAGTTATTAGACAATAAAATAAGAGTGTCTAGTCTAGGTACACACACACCAGGAAGTGCACTATCAATTTTCAGGAAGACTTCATAACAAAAGGTGGATTTCTCAGAGTACTGCTTGGATACAATTAGCATACCAAATCTTCACTTCTTGCATTCAGGTCCACTTCAAATGGTTCCTCTCATTTTAAAGAAGGATATACTCTAATTTGAGGTCTTGGGTAAAAAGTCACAGATCACCAGTGGGCACCCAATTCGATATTGCAGGCCTAAAATGCTTTCGGAATACTTAGTACCTGGTCTTATACCTAGTATCTGTATACCTAGTACCTGGTCTTATACCTAGTATCTGTATACCTAGTACCTGGTCTTATACCTAGTATCTGTATACCTAGTACCTGGTCTTATGCCTAGTATCTGTATACCTAGTACCTGGTCTTATGCCTGGTATCTGTATACCTAGTACCTGGTCTTATACCTAGTATCTGTCTACCTAGTACCTGGTCTTATACCTAGTATCTGTCTACCTAGTACCTGGTCTTATACCTAGTATCTGTATACCTAGTACCTGGTCTTATACCTAGTATCTGTATACCTAGTACCTGGTCTTATACCTAGTATCTGTCTACCTAGTACCTGGTCTTATACCTAGTATCTGTCTACCTAGTACCTGGTCTTATACCTAGTATCTGTATACCTAGTACCTGGTCTTATACCTAGTATCTGTATACCTAGTACCTGGTCTTATACCTAGTATCTGTATACCTAGTACCTGGTCTTATACCTAGTATCTGTATACCTAGTACCTGGTCTTATACCTAGTATCTGTATACCTAGTACTTGGTCTTATACCTAGTATCTGTATACCTAGTACCTGGTCTTATACCTAGTATCTGTATACCTAGTACCTGGTCTTATACTTAGTATCTGTATACCTAGTACCTGGTCTTATACCTAGTATCTGTTTACCTAATACCTGGTCTTATACTTAGTATCTGTATACCTAGTACCTGGTCTACCTAGTATCTGTATACCTAGTACCTGGTCTTATACTTAGTATCTGTATACTTAGTACCTGGTCTTAACGTGGAGTTTCCCCCCTCATTAAAAAATTAAAAGTAGCTGCTGACTTTTATTATTAAGACACTTACCTGTCCTGGGATCCCACAAAGTCAGCACCCCAGACGATTTTCGGATCGGCTCTTGGGTGCTGTCATCGCCATTCATGGTAAGGGAAACCAGCAGTGAAGCCGGTTTCCTACTGAGCATGCACAAAGCATGCTGCGCTTTCTAACTAGCCTGCCAGCGGAGGAAGGAGGAGGAGGGGCCGAACATCAGAGGGACCTCGCCACGGGGCAGTCTCACGAAAGTGGGGGACAGGTATCTGTCAAAAAAAGGTAACCGTTCCCCCCTCCCCCCTGAAAGGTGCCAAATGTGGCACCGGAGGCAGGGAGGAAGCAGATAAGTGGAGCTTCCACCTTTTTAAAGGCAGCGATCTGAGTAGGCATCCCTAAGGAATCATCTTACCAGATTTGTAAGGAGTTCCAAAGTTACCAGAATAAAACTTGACAGAGTATTTCAGGAAAGAGCCATCAGGTCTTTATTTGGTTACTGAGTAGTCCACTGTTTCCTTCTCTTCTTTTCGAACCTCCATATTGTCTACAAAATCTGAAGGGGATAGGCCAGAGAGTTGAGGACAACAGGAATTTTAGACCACAAAGTGACCTGGTTGCTTTTTCATATATTACAGCTCCTGTTTTTTCAGGTGAGCATGTAGGCAGGTGCAGTTGGTTTCCTGCACTGCAGGTGGCGCTCAACAGCAGCAAGTCTGCAGCTGGAGAGGAAATCGGGAGGAACCTGACTCCTCTATGGTTTCCTGAGTCACTGGGGGAGGGATCTGGTTGGATGCTGTTACCCCATGTGACTCTGTTGGGTAAGGCAGAGCCTATTTAATGCCCTGGCTCACGGGATTGGCACAGTTTGTGCACGTGGGTATTGCAGGGAAAGGTACTCCATCTGTTAGGGACAGTATTAGCAGTAGAGAATGGTTCCTGGTGAAGAGGGAAAGCGTAAGGTTGCATCTCTTCTGAATATCTTTCTGATTGGGCACGAAAGCTGCATTTACTGTAAGTTTAACATTGCACCTGACTGTGTGAAATATTGTCTCCGCACTACGCTGCACCCCACCTACAAGCGAGGCACATTAAAAATCAACCAATCATATGTGTAAAAACATATGGAGGTGCCTGTTCTATCAAAAACCTAGTGCTTGTTTGTGGCTAGAAATACTTCAAGGGAAACTGCCAGACTGTAGAAATATAGAGGGTGGCATTGCTGACTTATTTTTCAAGATGTAGGGTCCAGGACTGTCATCCTTATCATTTCAGGACAGGAAGTGGAGGGATATTTCTTGAATGAGACACACATAGCAGTAACAAAAACCTGGTAGGGTTTGAACCCTTCCCTAATCTGCTTGCTTTTTTTAAATAAAAAATAAAAAAATGCCATTAAAATGAAAATGTTTTCAATGTAACCATTTTAGTGCCTCTACATCCTCAGATTTAAACATGAAGTGATGTCAAGGAATTACATTTCTTGCATGCAATACTTTTGACATTGATGGAGGAGTCTTTAGGGCAGCCTTTCTCATCCTGGGTTCCATTGAGCCCTGGGCTGGGGTACCACCTGACATTGCTAGAAGTTTAAACTACTCCCATGACTCTTATTCTTGGTGTGATCAAATGCTTTTCATTTTTAAAAATGGTGCTGTTTACATCCGGGGTAAACTGGAAGTGATGTAAGGCCATTGCTTCCGGGTTACTATATCATAGAGCCGAACAAAGCCCATCCAGTCTTAATTTGACCCTGTGACCAGCCGGCGGTAGAGCAAGCTGGTGGATCGGGACTCCCATTGGGACGGAAGATCCCAGGAAAACCACAGAAGGCGGCGGAAGGTGGGGGGTGTCCCATCCTGCTGCTTGTTAAAGCAATCCAGCAGCTAGTTAGCCACTAGGATTGCTTTTACAAGATAGCAGACTGTTGGCTCTAAAAGAACGGTACTGAGATGATGCCTGCAGCATCATCCTGGTCTAACCACTTGAAGACTAGCAATGGTCGGCAAGTGGTTAATGAGTGGATTACCTCTTTGTTAAGTGCTGCTGAGTTTTATATGTATTAATAGTTCTTTTGCATAAACCCATTACTTTTTTTAAAGTATGCTGACCATTTGAAGTAGACTAAGCCTAAAACTCACTTACTACATGACTCAGTAGGCTGTTTGTCAGGATTACCAAATCGCATTATATTTTTGAGTAAAAAAAGTTCCTCTTTTTATGCACAAATTTGCTGTCGGGGGCAACTTTATGTACTTGCAGGCTAAGCACAGATGGCAAGTACAATGTGCTTGTTTGACAACATTAGAGACCGCAGAGCATATATTGTTTCCAGACATACCTTATCATTGAGATAAAATGATCAGCAGCCTGATTCTGTAAGGCTCGATTCTCACCTATGCGTTCTTTATTGCTTTTTGCAGAAATGCAGTACAGTCCATTTAACATGGTTTCCTATGTGACAGGTTCAAATCCATACTTGTTTCAGCCGCTGTGTGTTTGGAAAGTGTCAGGGACTTTTTTTTATAAGCCAATCGGTGCGTTTTTGGTTCAATAGATTTCAATAGAGAAGCTGCAGAAAAGCATGAAGTGTGTTTTTGCCACGATTTGCATTTTGCGTTTTTTAATCCACCCAACAACAAATGAACCCCCCCCCCCCAAAAAAAAAGCATAAAAATGCACAACATCAAAAAATGTGTCAAAAACGCATGTGCAAAAACACAAAATGCACCGCAGAAATGGATCAAAAGCCCAACGTATCTTGGTTTGGTTTAGGGCAGGTTTTGTGAACATTATTTACCACTTCAGCTCCAAGTCATTTTTTGCAGTACAGCACTGCATTACTTAAGGGCTCTTTCACACGGTCCGCCTCCGTAGGTGGATCCGTGCTGCTCAGTGGGGATCGATCCGCGATCCCCACTGAGCCGGCGGATGACAGCTCTGTCTCCGTTTGCAGTGCGGAGAGGGAGGTGTCACAGCCCCCGCTGCTCTCTATGGGGGATCGGATGAGAGCGGACCGCTTGTCCGCTCTCATCTGATCCCATCCGATCCCCAGGACGGATGGAAAATAGGGTTTCCATCCGTCCGGATTTCACGGACAGGATCGGATGCAGGTGGCAGCGGGTGTCAGCGGACATGTCACCGCTGACATCCGCTGCTCCATAGGGCTGAATGGGGCATCCGATCAGATCCGCCTAAAAAACTGACAGGCGGATCTGATCGGACCGCCCGTGTGAAAGAGCCCTTAACTGATACTGTACCCAAATAAAATGTATCTCCTTTTTTCCCACAAACATAGCTTTCTTTTGGTGGTATTTGATCCCTTCTGCGGTTTTTATTTTTTTTGCGCTATAAACAAATAAAACAGACAATTTTGAAAGAAAAGAACAATATTTTTTACTTTCTCCTATAAAATATACCCAATAAAAAAATTTAAAAAATCAAATTTTTTCATAAATTTAGGCCAATATGTATTATGCTACGTATTTTTGGTAAAAGAAATCCCAATAAGCGTATATTGATTGGTTTACGCAAAAGTTAAAGCACCTACAAACAGGGATATGGGATATACAGCTGCATCTCATAAAATTAGAATATTATCAAAAAGTTAATATATTTCATTAATATAATTCAAAAAGTTAAACTCAAATATTTTTTATAGATGCGTTATACACGGGGTAATATATTTCAAGCATTTCTTTCTTTTAATTTTGATGATTATGGCTTACAGGTAGTGAAAACCCAAAATTCAGTATCTCAGAAAATTTGAATATTACATAAGACCAATAAAAAAAATAATTTTTAATTCAGAAATGTTGGCTTACTGAAAAGTATGTCCATGCATAATATAGTATGCATTCAATACTTGGTCGGGTCTCCTTTTGCATGAATTACTGCATCAATGCGGCGCGGCATGCAGGTGATCAGCCTGTGGCATTGCTGAGGTGTTATGGAAGCTCAGGTTGCTTTTATAGCGGCTTTCAGCTTTCTGCATCGTTCGGTCTGTGTCTCTCATCTTCCTCTTGACAACACCCCACAGATTCTTTATGGGGTTTAGGTCAGGTGAGTTTACTGGCCAATCAAGCACAGTGATACCATGATCATTAAACCAGGGATTGGTACTTTCGGCAGTTTTGGCAGGTGCCAAGTCCTGCTGGAAAATGAAATCAGCATCTCCATAAAGTTGGTCAGCAGAGGGAAGCATGAAGTGCTCTAGAATTTCCTGGGCTGCACTGACTTTGGACTTGACAAGGTTGCTGTTGGAAATCAAGGGGGCCCCATACCCCCTACCTGACAGGGCCCTGCTCCTCCACTCATTATTATATGACATGTTTACCGGACCCCCTCCTCCACTCTACATCCTGAACATCCTCCTGTGTGCCCACAGAAACTGCCGAGAAGAGAGGAGGGAAGCCGGCCAAGCTGTGGGGAAAACGGGTGCAAAGGGGGGCCTGGAAAGCAGAGGGATGGGTGGCATGGATGCTAGAACCAACCCCCCTGCAGCACATGTGGAGGGAGGGGATGAGAAGTCAGTAGCACTGCAGGGGAAGGCAGTAAGGTAGTACAGCTAGCCCTCTTGCTCAGCAGGTGCCTGGGCCCCCTTTTGAACTGGGGCATGGGCCCAGTACAGAAGGGCTGGCTGTACTGCCTTTTCAGCGGCCCTGGGACTTGATAAAACACAACGGACCAACACCAGCAGATGACGTGGCTCTCCAAATCATCACTGACTGTGGAAACTTCACACTGTACCTCATGCAACTTGGATTCTGTGCCTCTGCACTCTTCCTCCAGACTCTGGGACCTTGATTTCTAAATGAAATGCAAAACTTTCCACCACATGTATGAACCTGTATTTTTGGATTTTTTTTTTTTTTTTTACTAGTAATGGCGGTGATCCGTGACTTTTAGCGGGACTACGATATTGCAGCGGACAAATCAGACACCTAACTGACACTTTTTGGGGACCAGTGACACTAATACAGTGATCAGTGCTAAAAGATATGCACTGTCACTGTACTAATGACATTGGCTGGGAAGGGGTTAACATCAGGGGCGATCAAAGGGTTAAATGTGTTCCCTGGGTTGCTTACTAACTGTGCAGAGGGTGCTTGTACTGTGGGAAGGCATTGATCCATGTTTCCAGGTTTGCAGAAACACAAGATCACTGCCTTCCCCTTTGTCACAGACCAGCGATCTGCCTTGGTGGATGCCTGTTCTGTCTGTGCCTCGAACAATCGGCAGGTCTCGGCGGACATCGCATCTGCCGGACCCGCTGATTGGCTCCTGCTGTGACTGGCGTGTGCCTGCCCCAGACCAGACCCAGAAGTGCAGAATAACGTACCTGTATGTGATTCTGCACAGGCAAGCCGCCGCCCCGCAGTAAATGTACGTGGAGTGGTCGGCAACAGGTTAAAGTTCGGATGCGGAATTTGAACCCTATTGAAGTCAATGGGAGGCGAATGTTAAAGAATTAGTAATGGCCATTTTCTAGGCTAATCGGTAAAGGATTGTCAAACAAATGGCACAGGGGGGGGGGGGGGGGGTGGTGGCTGTGCACTGCCCTGGGAAACATGGACAAAGCAAAAAAAAAAATCCCTTTGGCAGGAAGAAGCAATTTAGTAATACTTCTACTAGAAAAATCAAACATTAAAAATTCAAAAATCCATTAAATAACATGTCTGGGGGATGCCCTGACCATGCCTGTGAAGTGGTGCATTTGTGTATACGATTGATGTAGACAAACCGACATTTACAAAGAAAAAAGTGTATTTAAATTGCCAGCAAAATGATACTTGTCAGTCGTTTCAAGCAGCAGGGAATTCCCTTCATCTATACCAGACCCTTATCCTAGATGAGGGCCTGATATACACCATATTACCAAAAGTATTGCCTTTACACGCACATTAAGTTTATTGGCATTCCAGTCTTAGTCCGTAGGGTTCAATATTGAGTCGTCCCACCCTTTGCCGCTATAACAGCTTCAACTCTTCTGGGAGGGTTGTCCACAAGATTTAGGAGTGTCTATGGGAATGTTTGACCATTCTTCCAGAAGTGCATTTGTGAGGTCAGGCACTGATGTTGGAGAGAAGGCCTGGCTCGCAGTCTCTGCTCTAATTTATCCCAAAGGTGTTCTATCGGGTTGAGGTCAGGACTCTTCCACCCCAAACTCGCTTGTCCATATCTTTATGGACCTTGCTTTGTGCACTGGTCCAAGTCATTTGGTGGAGGGGAGATTATGGTGTGGGGTTGTTTTTCCAGGGGTTGGGCTTGGCCCCTTAGTTCAGGTAAAGAGAACTCTTAAGGCATCAGCATACCAAGACATTTTGGACAATTTCATGCTCCCAACTTTGTGGGAACAGTTTGGGGATGGCCCCTTCCTGTTCCAACATGACTGCGTACCAGTGCACAGAGCAAGTACTTTGGTTGAGTGGGAGTGGGCAAAAACTATGAATTCTAAAAAAAGGCATGGGGCCCCCACTCCCATGCCTACCAGGCCCTCTGGGTCTGGATTTCAAGGGGAACCTCACACCAAAATGGAAAAAAAAAAAAGTTGCGGGGTCCCCCCCAAAATCAATACCAGATCCTTATCTGAGCGAGCACCCCCCCCCCCGAACCATAACAGGCCATATGCCCTCAACATGGGGGGTTGCTTGTCCCCATTTTGATGGGGACAAGGGCCTCTTCCCCATAACCCTGGGCAATGGTTGTAGGGGTCTATGGGTGGGGGGCTTATCAGAATCTGGAAGCCCCCTTTAACCACTTCCTGTATGTGGTTAAACCTGTTACCGTTTTTAAAAACCAGCGGTCAGCTTTGAGATAGCAGCCAGCCGGCCGTTATCTCAGCGAGCATGAGGGGACGTCTCCACCGGGAGACCCGAGCAACAAGCAGACACGTCCACCGGCTGGTTGGAGTCCCAAACAAAGCTGGATTCAGCTTCGAAAAGGTCTCCGATCATGTAGCCCAGAAGGGACGTCACAACGTAACTTCCGGTTTACTCGGCTGCCAATGGCCCCCGATATTAAAAAAATGCCAGTATTAAATATAATTCAGATTTTGGCATTTTGAATACTTTGAAGTGCAGTGGAGGGGTTTGGGGGTCAGTGATCAGTGTTAAAAATAAAATATATAGGAAAAAAAAAATGTAAAGTGCCCCCGTCCCCGTGAGCTCACACATGAAAGAAAACGCATATGTAAGTCGCGTCCGCAAATGAAAACGGTGTTCAAATCACACATGTGAGGTATCGCCGCGATCGCCAGAGCAAGAGCAATAATTCTAGAAAAAGAACATCCTCTGTAACTCTAAAATGGAAACCGTTAAATTTTTTTAAAGCGTCGCCTATAGAGATTCTTAAGTACTGTAGTTTGTCGCCATTCCACGAGTGTGCGCAATTTTAAATTCAGCAAAATTTATTTTTTACAAAACAATTGCAGTTGAGAGACCGCTGCGCAAATACCGCGTGAAAAAAATATTGCAACTGAAATTTTATTCTCCAGAATATATATATAATGTTTGGGGATTCTAAGTAATTTTCTAGCAAAAAATACTGATTTTAATTTATATAAATATTGAGGGGAGGGGAGTAAGATGGGTAACTAGAAAAGTAACAGTACATGTCCCTGATATGGGTCAGCCAAGGGTGCCTTAGTTTTCACAGGTGGGGGAACTCACTTGGATTTTTTCGGCACTTGGTCACTGCACAATTACACACTTTTTTAACACCTGCCTCTAGGGCTAGGCCTGTTGGTTCCTGGCCAAAGGGCCTGTCATGGTATTGCATTATGGCATAACTGCACCTTTCCTCACTTTGTGTGTTTTGTGATGTTTGTTTTTTCTTTTTTGGCACGGTACACTCTAATCACAGTTTGATCAGTAGAGTGTAGGTCCTCAGGCCTGCTTCTGAAAGTCTTGGGTGGGGGTGGATATGGCCTTCTGACTTAGTTCACCCTCTCCCATGGGTTCTCTCTTCGGGGGAGCCCCACCTAGTACTTGAGGTTTGTCTGTTTCAGCAGACCTCCCAGAGAACTGGGTCCGCCTGGTTTCGGCTAGTTGAACCAGTAAGCACCTTAGTCCCTGTCAGGAGCCTTGCGCCCCCGGGGATCAGGGCAAGGGCCATCCCTTTTCAGAGGAGGTCCATGTGTATGCCCTGTGCACTTTTTTGTGTCCTCATGTCTTGTGTGTGCACCTTTATTTTGCACCAGGTGTTAGTCTAAATGTGTTTCACACACCACGGGCTTTAAAAAAAAAAAAAAAAAATGAAGTGGCTGTATCCTCTCTATCCAGCAATGTCCACCAGTCCCTCCAGGACTCTCTCTCCTGATTGGCAGGGACACAGCAGGCTATCAATCAAAGCCAGTTAGCCAATCAGGAGAGAGAGTGGGCAGGGCAGAATGGCAGCTCGGCTTCGACACACAAAGCTGCAGCTCGGCCCGGGTGCCCCCATAGCAAGCTGCTTGCTCTGGTGGCACTTGACAGGAGCAGTAAAGAGGGACCTGAGAAGAGGAGGATCCAGGCTGCTCTGTGCAAAACTAGCTGCACAGAGGAGGTAAGTAGAACATTTTTGTTATTTAAATAAAAAATAAAAAAAAACCACAAGAATTTACAATCACTTTTGGAACCCTTTCACACGGGGCAGATCAGTTTTGAGAGACTCTGCTTGCTCAGCAGAGTATCGCTCCGTGGATCCCCGCTGAGCAGGCAGATGACAAGTCCGTCTCCACTCACTGTGCAGAGTTGGACCTGTCAGAGTCCCGCTCTCCTCTATAGGGAGATCAAATGAAAATGGACAGCCTGTCCGTTTTCATACGATCCCATCCAATCTGACCTGCTGGGCGGATGGCAAACGTATCACCATACGTCTTTTTTCAGCGGATTGTGTCTGATCCGATATCTGCGGACACTAGAGGACAATAGAGGACAATGGGTGGCCTGATCCGGTCCACTGAAAAGCATACAGGTGGATCTGATCAGTCTGAGCATGTGAAAGGGGCCTACATTTCTCAAGTCTTTCCTGATATGTTTGGATCCCCAAACTACGGCCATTCAGCTGTTGCAGAACTACACATCCCATGAGGCATTGTAAAACTCTGACATTCACAGACATGACTAGGCATGATGGGAATTGTAGTTCCTGAACAACTGCAGGGCCATAGTTTGAAGACCCCTGCCTTAGGCCTTTCACCATTTTTTGTTACCCATCTCTGGACTTGTTCTATTTTATCAATATCTTTCTGTAAGTGAGGTCTCCAGACAGGGCCGCTGATAGGGGGGGCACCAGTCCTTCTGTAGGGGGCACACGGGGGGGCCCGAACAGCAGAGGGAATCAGTGCGGTCAGACAGAGGGGCAATTACAGGATGCCCTGTGCGGCTATCTGCAGCAGCTGAAAACTGATTTATCTCCCGCCGTCTTTCATCTGCTGCAGGGAGAGACACAGGGCACCCAGCGGAAGCTGCTGGCTTCCCTGTCCCATAAAAAAATAAATTGTAAAAAAAAATAACTAAAAAAATGTAAAATAAAATAATTAAATTTTTTTAAAAAAAATGTAAAAAACAATTTAAAAAAAATGGCTAATTCACACAGCTTCTTTGTTATCTTTGTGTCCTCTAAGAATGAATTTAGTATATTTTTATTGAAAATGTTGTTTTGATATATTCACGGGAGGGTGTGGGGGGGGGCCTGCCAGGTAGGCTGTACGGGGGCCCTGTGATTTCTATCAGCAGCCCGGTCTCTAGAATTAGACACAGTAATCTAAAATAAACACCTCTTGCACACTGTACAGGCCTTTGTGTGCGTGCTAGTCTCAATAGTTTTTAGTTCCTTTGCTACAAGTTGTTATGTGATGTTCTTTGATGTGGAAATAGAAATACTCGGTATAGGAGAAAAGCTGACGAGCTGATGTGTCTGTAGAAAGCCAGAAAAGGGAAATCACTCTGCAGCCAGTGATTGGATAAAAGACACATGACATGACGAAAGTGAAAATAAACTGTCCGACCTTCCTGTTCCTACAACAAAAGCCTTATAAGAAGTCACAGTCCCATCTCTCTCGTTTCTCATTCTTTCCACCCCAAGCTACAGATCGTAACAGATAGGCAAAGACAAAAAGCCCTCCGTACCTTGAGACAACACTTCCCACCGAGGTAAGTCAACATTTCTATTACTTTTATTATTTGTCTTATAAAAGAGAGTAAAGTGCAACAGGCGTTGCAATAGTTTTATTTTTGTTATTTGAGTCGACATGACTGGTCCTGGGAAAACTCCCTAGCTCCACCTTTTATAGACGTTCACCTTTTCACAAAAAACGTGGTTCACAATAAGCAAGATTTTTCCCAAATGAAAACCACATTCACAGTTAGAATTTTGTTTGTCAAAAAAAAAAAAAAAAAATGATCCATCCTTCCCCTTCAATTTTCCTTGTGAATGCAGTCAAAAACAATCATCGATAGGGAATAGACAAGTTCCCTCCCCCATTCCATGCCGTGACAACCCATATACTCCTGTTTATATTATTATTATTAAGGATTTCTGTAGCGCAAGCAGTTTATGCAGCTCTTTACAATATTAGAGGGAGACAGTACATTTACAATACAATAAAATACAAGAGGATTAAGAGGGCCCTGCCCCGAAGAGCTTACAATCTAATGGGGTGGGGCAGGTGTTGCAAGAGGTTGTAAGAGTAGGGAATGAGCTGATGGCAGATTAGTGTGATAGGCTTCCCTGAAGAGATGAGTTTTCAGGGATCCCCTGAAAGCAGCTAGAGTAGGAGATAGCCGTACAAGTTGGGGTAGAGTGTTCCAGAGGATGGGAGAGGCCCTGGAGAAATCCTGGAGACGGGCATGAGAGGAGGAGACAATGGAGCTTGAGAGTAGGAGGTCTTGAGAGGAGCGGAGATGATGGTTTGGGTGATATTTGGAGACAAGATTGGTGATGTAGCTCGGGGCAGAGTTGTGAATTGCTTTGTATGTTGTGGTTAGTATTTTGAATTTAATTCACTGGGCAATCGGGAGCCAGTGTAGGGATTGGCAGAGAGGGGAGGCAGATGCTGAGCAGTTGGTAAGGTGGATAAGCCTGGCATAGCGAGAAATTGGAAATCAAACATCTCTCCGAATCTCACAGGGGTTATTGGGATTGTTCGACTTCATGTTAGGTTTGAATCTATGCTAGCAACCAGACAGGGCACTAGAAAGAATTTCGATGTACAATGGAAACCATGGACTGACAAATTTCCGATAAATTAGCTGTGTCTTTACTTGTCCATTTATTCACACTATCACTCGCTGTACCAAGTGTTTACTATGTTGTACGTTGTTTTACGGGATCCTATAATTTTCCTTTGTTTTCTTTTACTATTCCTTGCACAAGATGTACCTACGCAAGTCATCTACATTGTTTTGTCTTCTATTGTCATTCTTTGAAATATTAATAAAAACTATTGATAAAAAAAAAAAATCATCGATTTGACCATATTACATAATTGACTGAAGGTTTCGAAAACAAATTGTTTGAACCAAAAAAGTTTTGCCTTTTCTATACACTTAAAGCGGTTGTATCCTCAAAAAAAAGCAAAACAAAAAACAAACAAACCATGCAGGACAATGGCATAATGTGCTAGTACGCATTGCCTACTAGCTCATTATGAAATACTTACCTTAGAACGAAGCCCCAACACAGTCCCCGGACACTGCTGAGGTAGCTGACATCTTCCCTCGGCATCTCTTCCGGGTTCGGCGGCTCCGGCGCTGTGAGTGGCCGGAGCCGCGATGACGTCACTCCTGCGTATGCGCACGGGAGTTCTTTTTCCGGCAAGGACCTCTGAAGGTACGCCGGACCTTCAGAGTGCATGCACTGCTGGTGTCAGCGGTTGCATGCAGGGCGAATATCTCCTAAACCGTGCAGATTTAGGAGATATTAATTTTACCTACAGGTAAGCCTTATTATAGGCTTACCTGTAGGTAAAAGTTAAAAAGCGAAGTATACTACTGCTTTAAAGAGGTTGTAAACCCCCCGGAAGAAAAAAAGAAAAAAACCTGTAAGACAAAGGCATAATGAGCTAGTATGCATCGCATACTAGGTCATTATGAAATACTTAAACTTAGAACAGCCTTTCTCAACCTTTTCAATACAGAGGAACCCTTGAAATAGATTTCTGGTCTCTGGGAACCCTTGCTAGAAATTAAAAATCTACAACTCATGATACATTGGTGTGACAGTCAGTGGGGAAAATGCTCCTTACTCTTGTCATCACTGGGAAGAATTTCCCCCTTACAGATCGCTAAAAGGAACAATGGTGTCATTGGGAACTTATCTGAGAGGCAGAAATTGCCCATTTCTCAAGGAACCCCTAGCAACCTCAGGAGGAACCCTAGGGTTCCACAAAGCCCTGGTTAAGAAACCCTGCCTTAGAATGAAGCCCTTCCAGCGGTGCCCGCTCTCCACTAAGAAGTCTGACATCTTCCTCTGTGTTTCTTCTGGGTTCGTGGGCTCCGGTGCTGTGATTGGCCGGAGCCACAATGACCACATTCGCAGTTAGAATTTTGTTTGTTCAAAAAAAAAATTATCCATCCTTCCCCTTCAATTTTCCTTGTGAATGCAGTCTAAAACAATCATCAATTTGACCATATCAGAAAATGGACTGAAGGTTTTGCCTTTTATATTTACTTAAAGAGGTTGTAAGCCCCCTCGGACAAAAAAAAAAAAACCTGTAAGACAAAGGCATAATGAGCTAGTATGCATCGCATACTAGCTCATTAGGAAATACTTACCTTAGATCAAAGCCCTTCTAGTGGTGCCCGCTCACCACTGAGACTGCTAACATCTTCCCTGGTGTTTTTTCTGGGTTCGCGGGCTCCGGTGCTATGATTGGCCGGAGCCACAATGACCACATTCGCTGTTAGAATTTTGTTTGTCAAAAAAAAAATTATCCATCCTTCCCCTTCAATTTTCCTTATGAATGCAGTCAAAAACAATCATCGATTTGAGCATATTAGAAAATGTACTCAAGGTTTCGAAAACTCATTTTTTTTTAACCAAAAAAGTTTTGCCTTTTATATACACTTAAAGAGATTGTAAACCCCTGGAGGCAATCAGATATTCTCTGGATCAACTTTACCTATAAATGTTAAAAAGAATCCAGGCCTTTTTTAAAGCAATCTACTGAGCTGGCCAGAACCACCTCTGGAGGGAGTCCATTCCACATTTTCACAGCTCTTACTGTGAAGAGGCCTTTCCATGTTTGGAGATAAATTCTCTTTTCCTCAAGATGTAAAGAGTGCCCCCTTGTCCTCTATGATGACCTTAAAGTGAATAACTCATCACCAAGTTCACTATATGGCCCACTTATGTATTTATACATGTTGAATGATCATATCATATTTTAAAATACTTACCTTAAAACGAAGCCCTTCCCGTGTGGGGTCCCGCTCACCGCTGAGATGGCTGACATCTTCCCCGGTGTTTTTTCCGGGTTCGCGGGCTCCAGCGCTATGAGTGGCCGGAGACGCAATGATGTCACTCCCGCCCATGTGTGTGGGAGCTGTCTGTTTGAGGCACGGGGCTCTGAAGGTCCGGCACGGTAAGCCAGACCTTCAGAGCGCATGCGTCGATGACATCATCGGATGCATGCACTCTGAATATCTTCTAAACTGTGCAAGTTTAGGAGATATTCATAGTACCTACAGGTACACTAAGCCTTATTATAGACTTACCTGTAGGTGCAAGTGGTGTAGCAAAGTTTAAAACCACTTTAAACTTGAAGTGTTAGTTCACTTTTTTTACAACAAGAAAGGGTCTTCTTCCCCTTCTTTCCATAGGGACACCAGGACAGATCAGAGTGATCCTGATTGGTCAAATCATTTATGTGCCAGCAATCAGAATTGCTCTGATTTGTTCTGGAAAAAGGCAGCAGCTTTTAGATCCCCAGACCCTTGCGCTTGCATCAAACACAGTAAAAGCTAATTACCCACAAGGGTAAGCACAGTGAACCTTCACTTTATGTTTTTTATTAAGTTTTTTTTTTTTTGCTAAAAAAATTATATTAAAATTTCTTTAAAAAAAAATAAAAAATAACAGACATGTCATACTTACATGCTCTGTGCAATGGCAGCTTGACCCTGCCCTCTTCTCCCTCATCACTGGATTTGATTGACAGCAGAAAAAGCCAATGGCTCCTGCTGCTCTTACTGAGTCCCGCAAAGAGGGAGAGAGAGAGCAGCTCCACTGCTCTCAGGTACAACTCTGGACCGAGACTGGGTAGATAAAAATTTAGTGGGGCTGGGGGGAGGAGTTGCACCCAAACGTATTTTTTACATTCATGCACAGCATGCATCAAGGTAAAAAACCTTTAGCTTTTACAAACACTTTAAATTGAAAATTTTCTAGTAAGGTGAAATCAATGATTGTTTTGGACTGTAATGACGAGAAAGGTTAAGGAAGGTTAAGGATGGATAATTCTTCTCAAACAAATGCAATTCAAACTGTTAATGGGTTTTTCATTCTGGAAAATCGTACTTAATGTAATGCACATATGCATCTCAAAATCGAATGAAGAATTTAAATAATTGCCATGGGAACTGAATTAAATTTTTCTGGGTCTTCATACGAAATGTGTTGGGTCCATAATGGTACTATTGCTCTGAGGATTAAAATTTCTGAGTTTCTGTACAAACATTTGAACAAAATTTGACTCATGTATGGCCAGGTTTAGTTTTAGATTGTTTAGATTTAGAGTTTAGAGTGGGGAAGGATTAGTATCTATGCAATTTCACTGCTATCTGTGGCTCTGTTATGCCCTGTACACACTATCAGATTATCTAAAGACTTTTGTCTGCAGACTTACCAAAACCATATAATATGAGGTCAAACCTAAACACTTTCAATTTGTATGCAATCCGGCAGGCCATTGCACTACATAGAAAAGGTAAATCTGAAGACAAAAGTCTTCAGATAATCTGATAGTGTGTACAGGGCATTAGAGAGATTTCCCCTTTATTTCTATAGTGGTGACCTACCATTGTCACTGGGAAAGAAAGAAGAATATATTACAGCTGTCATCAAAAACAAACTTTGATAAGAAATCTTCCAATAGGGACACCTGTCGGGTAACAGCAGTCTAAAAGGAGATTTCCCCTGACATAAAGCCCCGTAAACACGTACCGATCGTCGGCATACAAACGTCGGCGGACGAAAGATCTGCCGATTGTACGCTTGTTAGTATGGTGCCTCCGACAGCCGTCAGCGCACATTCTGCCGACAAGAATCTGTCTTGCAAGCATTTAAATTTTTGTATGCCGACACCAGAGCGGCCGATTGTTCTCCAGTCAGTACAGAATTCGGCCGACAGACCGCAGATTTGCAAGACTGGGCATACTCAGAAAAGAAAAAACACAGGGAAAGTTAACCATCACATGACATCACTTCTGCAGTCGGCTGTAGTCGGCGGACAAAATTCTTGCGCTGTCTTTGCACTTTTCAACAGACACCGACAGCCCGGGGACAAAAGACGGCCGATCGTTCGCCGATGATCGGTACGTGTGTACGGGCCTTAAGAGAGATTTCCTCCTTAACTTCCTGTTGTTTCTCCAGGACAGGAAATGAATGGAAATTTCCGCTACAGGACACAGATGGCAAAAAACCTGATGGGGCTTATAACGATTCCAAACTCTATCAAAACTAAAAAAAAACAAAAAACCTGTCTACACATACACTTTATTATCCCACAAAGGGGCAGCAAAATAATCAGCCCTGTCAATAATGCTCATTACCTATATGGTTCCAATATACTCAAAGTGTTTTGAACTTTCTGCTTGGCCAGCTGATAATGGTTTAATTTTCTTTTGTGGCCAAGTCGAAAATAAAGAAAGTAATGTACTGTTTGGTCTTTAACACCCTATAGCTAGATTGCTGGTACCCAGCCTGCAACCTGGGAGCTGCATGTGGTCCCTTGGAAATGACTGTGCAGTCCTCGGGGACCTTCAGACAGTAGTTTGTATTGGTGCATACTCAGGCCAGTAAAAGAAAACATTTTCATTCTAGTCATTAATGGTTATTGTTTTCTTTCACACTATTCTTAATTTATTTCTCTGTTGTCTATCGCTTTTCTCTTTTTCTCTTTTTTTTTCCCCTCTAATCTTTTATAATAGATCTTTCTGTCAAATGTGACACAATGACATTTTAGAAAGGCTGTAGGAGGCACAAATGTGGAAACGACTTGTAATCGCAGTGATCTTTCTCAGTCTCATGTAATTAGTCTCCAATCTAAAACATGTACCCATTTTTTAACCAATCTTGTACCATGTTTTCAATCTCTGACCAACTCCAAAAATGTGTCCCTAGTCTCCCACCACTCCTGTAGCATGTTTACAAACTCTGGCCATCTCCAAAAATGTGTCCCTAGTCTCCAACTACTACTTTAGCATGTTTACAAACTCTGACCATCTCCAAAAACTGCTCTCTGATCTTCATCTGTTCCTGTAGCATGTTTACAAACTCTGACCATCTCCAAAAACTGCTCTCTGATCTTCATCTGTTCCTGTAGCATGTTTGCCAACTCTGACCATCTCCAAAACTGTGTCCCTGGTCTCCGACCACTCCTGTAGCATATTTAGAAACTGTGACCATCTCCAAAAACTTGTCCCTGATTATTCCTATAGTACATTTGCAATCTCTGACCATCTCCAAGAATGTTGTCCCTGGTCTCCAGCCACTCCTGTAGCATGTTTGCAAACTCTGACTATCTCCAAGAACATGTCCCTAGTCTCCAACCCCTCCTGTAGCATGTTTGCAATCTCTGATCATGTCCAAAAAAACATGCCCCTAGTCTCCAGCCACTCCTGTTGAATGTTTGCAATATCTGTCCATCTCCAAAAATATGACCCTAGTCTCCAACCACTCATGTAGCATGTTTACTAACTGACCATCTCCAAAAACATGTCCCTGGTTTAAGCACTCCTGTAGCATGTTTGCAAACTCTGACTATCTCCAAATACTTTCCCCTGAGTTTCAACCACTCCTGTAGCATGTTTACAAACTCTTACCATCTCCGAAAATGTGTCCCTAGTCTCCAACTACTCCTTTAGCCTGTTTACAAACTCTGACAATCTACAAAAACTGTTCCCTGATCTTCGTCTATTCCTGTAGCATGTTTGCCAACTCTGACCATCTCCAAAACTGTGTCCCTGGTCTCCGACCACTCCTGTAGCATATTTAAAAACTGTGACCATCTCCAAAAACTTGTCCCTGATTCCCAACTATTCCTATAGTACGTTTGCAATCTCTGACCATCTCCAAAAATGTTGTCCCTGGTCTCCAGCCACTCCTATAGCATGTTTGCAAACTCTGACTATCTCCAAGAACATGTCCCTAGTCTCCAACCACTCCTGTAGCATGTTTGCAATCTCTGATCATGTCCAAAAAAACA
The DNA here is from genome assembly GCF_965119305.1 of Pelophylax lessonae. Taxonomy (NCBI): domain Eukaryota; kingdom Metazoa; phylum Chordata; class Amphibia; order Anura; family Ranidae; genus Pelophylax; species Pelophylax lessonae. The sequence goes on from NC_138780.1 coordinate 24,475,433, forward strand.
TGCCCCTAGTCTCCAGGCACTCCTGTTGAATGTTTGCAATATCTGTCCATCTCCAAAAATATGATGGCCCTAGTCTCCAACCACTCATGTAGCATGTTTACTAACTCTGACCATCTCCAAAAACATGTCCCTGGTTCAACCACTCCTGTAGCATGTTTGCAAACTCGGACTATCTCCAAATACTTGCCCCTGATCTTCCAACCACTCCTGTAGCATGTTTACAAAATCTTACCATCTCCAAAAATGTGTCCCTAGTCTCCAACTACTCCTTTAGCATGTTTACAAACTCTGACCATCTCCAAAAACTGCTCCCTGATCTTCGTCTATTCCTGTAGCATGTTTACAAACTCTGACCATCTCCAAAAACTGCTCTCTGATCTTCATCTGTTCCTGTAGCATGTTTGCCAACTCTGACCATCTCCAAAACTGTGTCCCTGGTCTCCGACTACTCCTGTAGCATATTTAAAAACTGTGACCATCTCCAAAAACTTGTCCCTGACTCCCAACTATTCCTATAGTACGTTTGCAATCTCTGACCATCTCCAAAAATGTTGTCCCTGGTCTCCAGCCACTCCTGTAGCATGTTTGTAAACTCTGACTATCTCCAAGAACATGTCCCTAGTCTCCAACCACTCCTGTAGCATGTTTGCAATCTCTGATCATGTCCAAAAAAAGATGCCCCTAGTCTCCAGCCACTCCTGTTGAATGTTTGCAATATCTGTCCATCCCTAAAAATATGACCCTAGTCTCCAACCACTTATGTAGCATGTTTATTAACTCTGACCATCTCCAAAAACATGTCCCTGGTTCAACCACTCCTGTAGCATGTTTGCAAACTCTGACTATCTCCAAATACTTGCCTCTGATCTTCCAACCACTCCTGTAGAATGTTTGCAATCCCTGACCACCCCTACAAACGTGTCCCTGGTCTCCAACCACTCCTGTAGAATGTTTGCAATCCCTGACCATCCCTACAAACGTGTCCCTGGTCTCCAACCACTCCTGTAGCATGCTTGCAATCTCTTAACCACTTCAAAACATGGCCCTAGTCTCCAATCAATGTTGTAACATGATTAGGGTATTACAGAGGTGTATGCTCAGTGTTGAACCTTACCCACACTGCCCATATTTCTAAACAAAATGCTAGTGACACCAGGCTGGAGAAAATTTTGGCCTAGTAGGCCATTTTATTAACAAATAACCAAATAACATTTTCTTACAACAGAAAAACCATAAATAATCCAGTACCACATGAAAAGGTTGTTGGTCTTGGGAGGCACCAAAAATTCAAATTAAACGATGTATCAGCGTATATACTTCAACGGTCCCCAGCCGCGCAACATCGGCTCAGGGACAAACACACTTCGCCACTGATACCTCCTTGTTACCACTTCCCGTTAATCCACTATTAACCGGGATACACTAGAGGGCTCCATACCTTAGATGGGTCACCCTATGCACTTTACCAAAAACTGTTTACCGCCTCCAAAGACCCCCAACCACCACAGCAGAAATCACAACATTTTAGCAAGTGTTAGCCCAGCCTCCCCTTCACACGTTTTTTTTTTTAATCGCGAACAACAAGAAACAACAGTCAAAACACACCAGGGCGGGAGGGCGGGGATTCTTTCTTCTCCAACGGTCCACGAGGTACTGTTGCTAGACCGTAAGCACCCCCCAGTGTTCCCTGCCTGAAAACCCCACCTCCCTGCAAACGGCCCAATCCCTGTCCCTGACCTCTGGCTGATCCTAAGTCCTTAACCCTTTACTGACCGTGGCCCTGTACACCCCATCATGAGGCCCTGCGCTTATTTTTTATTTATTTTTTTTGCTTCTGGCCTGTCTTGTTTGCAAAAGCTGACCATCCCATGTTGCATATCTTCAGACAGAACAGAGAAGAAAAAAAATGTAATGATTGTTAGCAACAATCTTCACCTAATAGGCAATGCTTAATATTTGCTTGTTACAGCTTAAAATAGGGAACGCTCCTCACTTTCTACTAGGGTTAACTGAAAACAAGTGTAGACAAGCAACATAGTTGGCAGTAAAATTTGTACATTTCTTATCTGACATAATAGTCAAAGATGAACTCCAGGCAGACAGACAAATACATATATGGGAGTTAAATACAGATATGGGAGCTGGTTTATCTGCGAAAGAATTTGCCGTTTTGCCAATCCAGTCTTGAAATGAACACATTCCTGCTGGTGCAACCAGGGTGGTGACCTGACTTTTCTCTGCTGCACTTAAGCAATACAGCTAGGTCACTTCCCTGCACCTAATTTGTGAATGGAAAATATAGGAGCAGCAGTGGACTGAGTAGACGATCTCTTTGCTTTCTCTTTCAGAAATCATGTTTCTTGAATGCACATTAACATGCAGCAAGATCTAAATTGGCTCTCAGTTGTGCTCTACCCGTATCCCCCCCAGTCTGCACACTTTAAAAATGCAAGGAACACTTTTAATCAGAATATAGTATCAAGTCCATTAAACTCCTTGGATATTGATCTGGTTAGTTAAGTAGCAGAGGGGGTTGTTAATCAGTTTTCGGTTTCTTTGGTGTTAATGACATTAACAGGTGCACTAGATGGGCAACAATGAGACAACCTCCAAAACAGGAATGGTTTTACAGGTGGAGGCCACTGACATTTTTTTTACTTAAGCCTTGTACACACGCATCGATTGTTGGCCGACCGATCGGCCGACTTTTGTCCAGTGTTGTTGCGTTGGTTAAAATGTGCTCTAGACTGCACACTAATTTTTTCGGCCAACAACAACTAACTTCAGAAGTGATGTCACGTCATGGTTTACTTTCCGTGGGTTTTTTCTTCTCTGAGCATGCCCAGTCTTGCTCATCTGATTTTTGTCTGCCGAAATCTGTACTGACTGACGAACAATTGGCCGTTCTGTTGACGGCCAACAAAAATTTTATATTGTGAAAGAAAATAGGTGCGCAAACCTAAAATAATGAAAAGTGAAGTGAAAGCAGCACTGAAATATAAATTAAACGTGAAAAGATGGTAATATAGGAAACATTACCAAAGTGCGCTGAACAAATAATGAACCAATTATTCAAAAATACATGGATGGTGTCCGGGTTGACACCAAAAACATATGCATTCAATCCAAACAAAGTGCAAAAACTATAAAAAAGTCTTTCTTTTCAAATTGGAGTGAAGGTGAGGGAGTGTTGGGAGGTGGGTGGGGCCTTGTCCCAAAAAAATGTGATCCAGAGTGGTTCTCAGTAACCTGATATACACATGTGGACACCCAGTGTTAGGAGTGGACTCTTACCACAATGTGGAGAGATGTGAGCATGTGCTATGTTGTGTCCAGAAGTCCCAACTGATCAAGCTGGCAGGGATGGCTCTCGGAATGGACCGGAACAATCAGCTGCTTCCAAAGTGGGGAGGGATCTGTAGGCTTCCAAGCAGGGGGAGATGCCAAGACAGAACAAACCCAGAGAAAAGAAGAGGACTATAGTGCATTACCTTCGACTTTATTTATGAACTGAATGAAGAGACACTTACACAATCCAGACGAACAGACAGCAAATACAGGGCTGTCGCGGATGTCTGCAGTACAAACCGGGACCTATGACAGCACGGCTCCAATCCCAGAAGCTGACTTGTTAGTGGAAACGCGTCGGGGGGAGCCAGCCGTGCTGTCATAGGTCCCGGTTTGTACTGCAGACATCCGCGACAGCCCTGTATTTGCTGTCTGTTCGTCTGGATTGTGTAAGTGTCTCTTCATTCAGTTCATAAATAAAGTCGAAGGTAATGCACTATAGTCCTCTTCTTTTCTCTGGGTTTGTTCTGTCTTGGCATCTCCCCCTGCTTGGAAGCCTACAGATCCCTCCCCACTTTGGAAGCAGCTGATTGTTCCGGTCCATTCTGAGAGCCATCCCTGCCAGCTTGATCAGTTGGGACTTCTGGACACAACATAGCACATGCTCACATCTCTCCACATTGTGGTAAGAGTCCACTCCTAACACTGGGTGTCCACATGTGTATATCAGGTTACTGAGAACCACTCTGGATCACATTTTTTTGGGACGAGGCCCCACCCACCTCCCAACACTCCCTCACCTTCACTCCAATTTGAAAAGAAAGACTTTTTTATAGTTTTTGCACTTTGTTTGGATTGAATGTATATGTTTTTGGTGTCAACCCGGACACCATCCATGTATTTTTGAATAATTGGTTCATTATTTGTTCAGCGCACTTTGGTAATGTTTCCTATATTACCATCTTTTCACAACAAAAATTTTATAGCATGCACAGAAGATTTTGTTCGGCCGAAAAGTCGCAGTCGGTTGTCGGAAGCATCATACTAACAAGTCGACAATCGGCCGATCGGACGTTGACCGAAAATTTACAGACATTTAGGGTCAGTGTCACTACTGGTAGCATGAGGCGATACCTGGACCCTATAGAGATTGCACAGGCAGTCCAACTCCTCCAGAATGGCACATCAATACGTGCCATTGCCAGAAGGTTTGCTATGTCTCCCAGCATTGTTTTAAGAGCATGGAGGAGATTCCAGGAGACAGGCAGTTACTCTAGAAGAGCTTGACAGGGCCATAGAAGGTCCTTAACCCATCAGCAGGACTGGTATCTGCTTCTTTGTGCAAGGAGGAACAGGATGAGCACTGCCAGAGACCTCCAGTAGGCCACTGGTGTGAATGTCTCTGACCAAACAATCAGAAACAGATTTCATGAGGGTGGCCTGAGGGCCCGACATCCTCTACTGGGCCCTATGCTCACTGTCCGGCACCGTGGAGCTTGATCGGCATTTGCCATTGAACACCAAAATTGGCAGGTCAGCCACTGGCACCCTGTGCTTTTCACAGATGAGAGCAGGTTCACCCTGAACACATGTGACAGATTTGAAAGGGTCTGGAGAAGCCGTAGAGAATGTTATGCTGGCTGTAACATCGTTCAGCATGACCAGTTTCCTGGTGGGCCAGTGATGGTTTGGAGAGGCATATCCATGGAGGGACGCAGAGACCTCTACAGGCTAGACAATGGCACCCTGACTGCCATTAGGTATCAGGATGAAATCCTTGGACCCATTTCAGACCCTGTGCTGGTGCAGTGGGTCATGGGTTCCTCCTGGTGCACGAAAATGCTCAGCTTCATGTGGCAAGAGTATGCAGCCAGTTTCTGGAGGATGAAGGAGTTGTTACCATTGAATGGCCCCTATGCTTGCCTGACCTAAATCCAATAGAACACCACTGGGACATTATGTTTCAGTTCATCGGATGCCACCAGGTTGTCTGTTCAGTGATGCCCTGGTCCAGATCTGGGTGAAAATACCCCAGAACACCATCCTGTCCTCTCATTAGGAGCAAGCCACAGTGTTGACGACTTCACACTAACGCACACAGGTCTTCTAGTGTGGATGGCTCCACACTGTCGCACACAGCTCTTCTTGCCCCAGGCCATTTACTGTCTTACAGACCCACAGGCTTTGGCTGCCAAATGCTGCCTCTCTGACTACTGGAGACCACCTGTCTCCCTTGGGTGGAACAGTCTCTAACTGGGAGCCCTGAGGTCTTCCTAAACCTTCATTATAAGGGCTGCATGCACCTGGAGTACACACCCTGCTGGTCCTCCACAAAACGTGGACACAGGGTTGGAGATTCCGTCCCACCCAAGACACTACCAACTACAGAGCCCCATCCAGGTATAAGCTGCAAAAGCAGTTTTCTCCACTCCACAGCTACACACTGTAGTCCTGCATGGAACCAATGTGCAAACACTGTGTCCTTTAAATTGCTATTATCATTTTAGTATTTTAGTGTTAAAAAACCCCAACTATGAAAGGTTTCTGAATACCATTTCCAAATGATCTGAAAATTGCAGCAACGTGAAACCACGGGTAACTTGTTAAACAACCCCAGCTGTACTTTCCTTCAAATAAACATCCTGTACAGTGAGATGTACCAAAGAAGAGAAGTCTAAAGGTTGAAAAATTTACATTTATTGACATACTGTAGGAAAGTATGACATTTATTCTTTCAACGGTAGAGTGATAAGAATAATATATGCTTAATGACAAACCACTTCTAAATACACTGCTCAAAATTAAAGGAACACTTTGAAAACATATCAGATCTCAATAGGGAAAAATCTCATGCTGGATATCTATACTGGTATGGACTGTGTAATGTTTTAGGAACAAAAGGATGCCAGATTGTTTGATGGAAATGAGAATTATCAACCTACAGAGGGCTGAATTCAAGGACACCCCCGAAAATCAAAGTAAAAAATGATGCAGTAGGCTAGACCATTTTATTGCAGCAACTCAAAATGGTACTCAATAGTTTGTATGGCCCCCACGTGCTTGTATGCATGCCTGACAACGTCGGGGCATGGTCCTAATGAGACGACTGATGGTGCCCTGGGGTATTTCCTCCCAGATCTGGACCAGGGCATCACTGAGTTTCTGAACAGAATGAGATGTAACCCTGTGGCGTTTCCATCATTTGGATTTAGGTCAGGCGAGCATGGAGGCCATTCAATGATATCAATTCCTTCATCCTCAAGAAACTGGCTGCATACTCTCACCACATGAGGCTGGGCAATGTCGTGCAACAGGAGGAACCCAGGACCCACTGCAACAGCGTACCCAGGACCCACTGCAACAAGCAAAGATCCACAGAATGGTTGAAGCAGAAGTAGGGAAATCCTTCTGCTGCAGGTCCTCATGTCCAGCTTTCTCTCCAGAAGAGAGAACAGGGAACGGCGCAGTAGTGGCATTACCAAATCTTACTCCAAATTAAGACTAGCAGTCAGAGATCTTCTGCAGATATACAGTATAATCATGACTCTGAGGCTACAGAACAGGAGTGCCTAGGCACAGAAGGTGCACAGCTATTTTTCAGAATATATTCAAGACCTAACAAATCACTACTGTTTTTAGCATAGTTACCATTTCTAGATGTTCCTTATAAAAGAAAAACAATTGTATACTGTATGTGATAACTTTTCTTTTATTTTCTCAAACATCCAAATTTTCAGGAAAAGCTTTTGGGGTGCTACCCCCTTGTTCAAGGTCCAATCAGTACTAATACATAAAAAACACAAACACACACAAACAAACATACACAGCAATAGTAAATAAATTTGGATAGTTAAGCCCCGTACTTATGGGCCAATATCGGGTGGTATCGGCTGGTTCAATAGAAATCAGCTGACATTCGGCCTCTGTATATGGCAGCTGGTCTGGCAGAAGCTGGCTGAACGTTCAGCTTCTGTCAAAGGGGCATAACCGAAAAAGGTCTGTCGATCGGAATCCAATCAGCGCTTTCAGCCAATGGCTGAGAGCACTGACTGGTGTGTTCTGATGGAGGGGGATCAGAACTCAATAGCTCAGTGGGGGAGATCGCTGTACTAATATCGAATTGCTGGTACAGTGGCTCCTTTCAAGTTCTTTCGTTTTCCTTTTATAAAGGTTTTTATTAACAAATTGTAAAAACATACAAAACCAACTGATTGAGGCAGTTATCCAGAGTGCAAAACATAACTCGGAGAATAGCTCCAAAATACAGTAGGATAAAAGAAAGTTACAATAAGTAAAACATGAAATAATTAAACCGATCCACTTTATAAATGCAATGCTCAAATGTTCCTGAAAGGTAAAACATAGCTATAGACAGTCACAAAAAAACAATGAGAGAATCTAGGAAGGCAGAACCTCAGGAACCGTGGGGAAGGCCTCTGATCTACATGTTCTCGTTATTGAACTAGTGGAATGTCAGTCAACTAAGGTAACAGAAAATGTATAGGATGAAGAATACCTCCCTAGATAAATAAGAGAGGGTTAAGCTCCATGTACACGGGACGCTGGAAATGGCCGTTTAGGAGCAGTTGGGCGTTTTTTTTAGAAGCCCCTGAACCCATCTACATTTTATCTTATCTGTCCATGTACACCAGGTCGTTTGCGGGCAGTTGCGTTCAGGGACTTTTTTTAGAACGCAATTATTTGCGTTCGAACGTGTGTTTCCCGGCAAAAACGACCGAACGAGTCCGACCGCGATGACCCGCGTTTGGCGTTCGCGTTTTTTCCATTTTAAAGGGGAATAATTTTTTTGACCTCTAGGAATGGTTCTAAACGCAAACGCCCGCAAACGCCCGCTAAACGCGGGTACAAACGCGACCGAACGGACGTTTCAAACGTCCTAAAAATTCCAGCATTCAAAGGGACTTTTAACAACGTCCCGTGTACATGGACCCTTAAAGATACAGGACAAAAAAAGAAAGGAATAGTGGCGAAAGTTAAAGTGGGAAGAGAAAAGGAAAGAGGTAAAAGGAGTGGTTGATCCTGGGACCAACACTGTTTAATTAATTCATAAACAGCATTGAGGACAGGATCAGTAGTTCTATATCAGTTTTTGCAGATGACACAAAATTGGGCAGGGCAATAACTGCACAGCATGAAGCAGATATCCTACAGAATGACCCGGACAAAATAACAGAGTGGGCAATGACATGGCAAATGAGGTTTAATGTGGAGAAGTGTAAGGTTTTTCACTTGGGGACTAAAAACATAAAAGCACAATACACTTTAAGGGGGGAACCTTTGGGGGAATCAAAAATGGAGAAAGATCTGGGAGTCTTGGTAGAGGATAGACTAAGCAATAGCATGCAATGTCAAGCTGCAGCTGCCAAAGCCGGCAGAATATTAGCAGGCATAAAGAAAGGGATGTAGTCCAGAAATAAAACTATAATCCTTCCACTTTATAAAACTCTGGTCCGACCACATCTGGAGTATTCTGTCCAGTTCTGGTTGCCAGTCCTCAGGAGGGATGTGTTGGAGCTGGAGAGAGTCCAGAGAAGGGCAACTAAACTAATTAGGGGATTGGAGGACCTTAATTATGAAGAGCGTCTGCAATCGATTGATTTATTCTCCTTGGAGAAGAGATGCCTGAGAGGGGGCATGATAGCAATTTATAAATACCTCAATGGTGATCTCAGCATAGAAAAAAAGCTATTCAGTCGAAAGGATTGCATGAGGACTCGAGGGCATACAATTCGATTAGAGGAGAAGAGTTTTAACCTCAGGCAACGCAGGGGGTTCTTTACTGTTCGGGCTACAGGATTGTGGAATTCTCTACCACAAGAGGTGGTTTCTGCGGGAAGTATGGTGGCTTTCAAAAGACTCTTGAGAGATGATTACGTCCACACACACCTACACAGGTTGAACTGTAAGGACTATTGTCTTTATTCAAACTCAATTACTATGTAACTATGAGTGGTCTCAGAGGACAATGCACCTGAAAAATGTCATAACATCATTAACGTATGGTCAACGCACGAAGGATAGACATAGGGCTGCCAAACACGCAGAAACTGGTCATGAGAATCAGACAGTATAGATGTTATTTTCTCATTGACCATAACATTCTTCATGCAATGTTTAACTGCTTTGAAGCTGAAAGCAGGGGTTTTCCAGGCCCTTGTTATAGTAAGCTTAGTTGCAAGAAAGAAGTGTGTTGTGAGTTTGTACTCTGCCCATAACAAGGATTTGATAGGCTTAAAAAGGAGGGCTTCACAGGGGTTCCTCTTTACAACTTAGTGAAATAATGTTCACAATAGTGCGTAAACCCAGATCCAAAGTCTAGTCCTCATAGGGCAGTACCACCAAATATGAGCCAATGTCCCCAGTTTGGTAGACCTGCGGAAGCAAGTCGACAGGTATTGGGGGATTATGCGAGCCAGCAGAGCAAGAGTATAGTACCAGCGGTATATGACCTTATAAGCATTTCCTGAGCTCTTCAGTTTTTTAAGGACAAAACTGCTAGTGTGTGCCATGTACCTGGTCTGAGGCTGATTTGACGAGAGGGCTAAGTACCAAGCACCCCTGAAGGTGTGAACAGAGAGTGCTAGGCTCAAAGAAGCACAGGTGCCATTTAGGTAGATCTGCTGGAAGCTGCTTGCAGCACAGTGGAACTGGATAGCTGTCAGCTGGTCTGTCAGGACAGTTGGCAGGACCCCCATAGCCCCAGCTGTGTAGTGGAACCAGAGCAGCGACCACAGACAAGATGGTACCTGAGGAAGAGGCAGGAACAGGCTGACAGGACCGGACTGAAGAGGCGTAGTCAGGATGGGAGCCAAAGTCATATACAGGAAGGCAAGCCAGGGAGTAGGCAGAAGGGTAATCAAGGGCAAACCAGGGTAATGCATAGTAGAGCAAGAGAAGTAGAGTCCTTAGAGAAAGCTAGGGTCAAAACCAGGGATCAGGCAGCAGGGAAGTCCAGAGGTAAGCTGGGTCAGTAACAGGTAATTCACAGAATACAGGAAACACAGGAGTAAGGGGTACTGGTAGCTGAAGATCATCCAGCAAAATCTAAATTCAGCCATTGACCTTATATAGGGCGTTTGGCACCAGTTAAGGCAATAGGTGTGCATGAACATTGAGTGCGTGCATTTCTGCAAAAATGAGCACGGCCATGTAAAGTACTGGCAGCTATGCCAGGTCTTTTCCTTAGTTCCTGCACATTTTTATTCTTCTGTCTCTATTTTAGCACATGCTTATGTTTATTCTGAATAGCACCCTGGCAGTGTACCAGGCTTTAGTGAGATAAGAGATAAGGCAGGGAGAGGGCTATGGACTGGGGATGGGGCGGGGGGGGGGGGGGAGGGGAGTCACAGAGCTGAGATTGGTCATAAAACTGTTGGATAGTGATTTAGAAAATCTATCCAACAGTTTTATGACCACTCTCACCTCTGTGACTCTTCCCCCCCACCAATCCATAATCCATAGCCCTTTTCCTGCCTTATCTTACTAACTATCCAAGTTTAATTACCACTGCTGTGTATGTCTTGTGTGTGTGTGTGTGTTTCCCTCAGAAATTGACTTATTAACAATCCAATAAAACTTTGTGTATTAGTACTACTTGGACCTTGAAGAAGGGGGTACCACCATGAAAGCTTGTCCTGAAAATTTGGATGTTAGTTTTTTTCTTCCTATTTCATTATTTTTTAATACCTCCCTCCTCCACTATTCTGGCCTAGGCCTGGTCCCGCAGCCTCCTGGGAAACTTACATTACATTTCCTCCTAGGAGGCTGCAGGATCGGCATATATAGAGGCAAAGGGGTGGTCTGGAGGGCAAGCCAGGGAGCAGGTGTGGAGCTAGCAGCCTACACCCAGATGTGGCAGCCTGCTGAAAAGGACCACGATGAGGAGGCAGTACCCAATACTGTGTGGCAACAGTAGATCACAGCGGGACAGCGCTGTGTTTGCTGTGTGGAGGGTATGTGCTATGAAGGTAAGTGGGGAAAAAAACATAGCAGGAGTGGGGGGAGATGAGTACGAATTTAGGAAAAGGCAAAACTAAAGACTATTGTGTGATGGCATCATCATTCATGATGATAAGTGAGGACCACATAGTATACCGTACACCCTTGGTTTGGGGGTCACAACAACATCATTATGCTGTGACAAACAACAGCGCTAATGGTTGCGTTGCACTAGCTGTCTGTGTATTTTATGAGGAAGTTGAGAAATATCTGTCTTATTATCTGAGTTGCAGAGTTAGGACTTTCTTGTGAAATAACTTCAGCTCTGAGATAGGAAAATAAGTGTAATCTCAGCCAAAGCTCTATTTTTTTTGCTTCCGAAAGAGCAGGGGAAGCCTAGATCCTCTGTTGGGTTTCGATTGCTGTATGAGACCCTGTTATATTTCTTTACTTCCTGTCATGGTGACAACATACACTGCATAAATCAAAGAAAGATCTAAACTGACTTGAGTGTATCCATAAAGCTTGCTAGAATTTAACATGAAGGGTAATTGCTGACAGTAGGCTGGACTATGTGATGTAGGTGAAGTGATGACCCTGAAACACCATAGTTGGCAACTTTTTGAAAACATGTTTTTGAAAATATTTGTAAAATGTATTTATTTTGTAAATTCAGTTGTTGGGTAAATATGAAATACTGTATACTGTATAGATATTTCGGAACAGATTTACTAATAATCGAACTTCACCTTGTTCGATTAAAAGAGAAAATCATACTTACCTAAGTGGAAGCAGCATCAATGCTTAGCTGCATCTGTCCCCCGCCGTCTCTAACGATGAGCACTGAGCGATCAAACACTGCTGATTTTTCAGTTCTCATAGAGAGCCGGAAACTGTCAGTCACTGGCTCTCTGCTCTGTCCCTCCAGTGCTCACTGGAGTGCTGGGCTGTGGAGGGGGTGGGGGCGGCTGGCTCAGGCTCTCAAAGGATTGCTGAGAAGCTGAGCCAGGTGCGGGTGTTCTGCCGAAAACTCCATTTCACCACCTTTTCGAACCACCTCACTTACTCCAACCACTCAGCAGCAATAACTGGAGATTTTGATGAATTGGTGTTTTGACAGAACACCAGCAGCGTATACAGTACGGTAGACGACGAGTTGGCTGTTTTGACAGAACACTGGGTAAGGAGGGAAAAAGTTGTCGCCGCCTTGGAGGCAGCCATGTTGTTGGTTACTAGTGGGTGGACTAACAATATCCACTCATTATATTGTGTGCCGTAGTGTATACGCTGCCGGTGTTCTGTGAAAACAGCCAACACGTCAAAATCTCCAATTATTGCTGCTGCAGAGTCACCGGAAGTGAGGTGGTTGGAGATTTTGGTGAGTTGGAGTTTTCGGCAGAACACTGGTCCACCCTGCTGGTTGAATCCCGACCATAAGGTCGCAATCTTTCCCGAGCCTGGGCTGGCTCTCTGATGTCAGCCGACACCAGGTTTCAGCCCACTGTCAGCTGATAACGGGTCACAGGAGTGCAGAACGAACTGCACTCCTGTGATGCACAGGAGAGGTACAGCCAAAGATCTTTGCCTGTACTTCTCTTTTTAAACCTGGAAGCTGATTGATTTCGATAAAGAGCTGCACCAGATTTGCACTGTCCAGTTTTAGGACCCCCCTTCGTATTTACTATTTCCAACTGTATGACCAGAGCAGTGACTCATCTATTCTCCCTACTGCCCTGTCCAGCTTTGTATGGATGTTCAATAGTGAGGGACAATCTCAAAGCCAGAAGCTATTGCTGCTGCACTCTTGCTTTGGAAAACTACATCTACATCACTACACAGATGTGGGGACTTATAGACCCCAGATCTCTCCAAAAAGAGGGCCTGTCATGCTCTATTCCTATTACAAGGAAAGTTTACATTTCTTGTAATAAAAATAAAAGTGATCAAAAAGTAAAAAATTTAAAAAATAAAATAAAACAAATGATAACGAAAAAAAAAAAAATCCCTTAGATCTCTCCTCAATGCTGGAAAGCCTGAGATAAAAAAAAAATCTATTTTAGGCTTTCCATTAAAAAAAAAAACGGCAGTGTTTACATCTGCCAGAGCCGGAAGTGACATCATGATGTCGCTTCCAGCCTCTGAGAGTCATAGAGATGATCAGGGATCATCTGATCCTCGGTCAGCTCTATGGTGAACTTCCACCGCCGGCGGGTTCATTCTCCGGCTCGCCGTTTGCACCGGCCAGACTGGAGATGCACCGGAGGGCAGCGGGAGGGGGGGGGGGGCATCCCTCCTGCCGTCTGTAAAAACAATTCAGCAGCAAAACAGCTGCTATGATTGTTTTTACGGTGCAGGGAATTGCCGGCTGAAAACAAAAATATCTGGATGATCTGCAGCTGCAGGCATAATCCAGATATCACCACTACAAGTCCACAACGCCATATGACGGCGACCCGGGGGAAGTGTTTAAAGGGTAACTCCATTTTTGTAGAAAAAAAATAGCAAATTAAAACAAATTGATCTAGCATATACAATTACTACACATGTTGTAATTAAATGTTATTAGAAATGACCTTTCATTTGCAATCTGCAGCACTGTATCCTCTGTAAAATGCAATATGGCAACTTAGAGGCGTTCTGTACACAGATGGTTTACAGAACGCCCCCAGAAATGTCATTTCCTGCTTGTGTGATTGGCTCACTGATTTTCCCAGAGGCCTGCACTAAGATACAAGTCAGATATTGGGAATCGCCTGCAACAAAAATGTTATTTTTTGGTGAGATACTCCCAAAGGGAAATCACACTTAAAGGGATATTTACAGAGAATAGCGCACACATGAAAAAGAAATGACTATCAAATATAAAGGCAATCCATAAATAAAAATGGGGATGCATACCCTGCCATTTTTCTCATTAAAACACTGCAAGTGCAGTAGCTGGTTGATAAATATAAAATCGCTCCTATTAAATTCACTTCGCACATGGATACAGACAAACAAACAGCTAGGCTAGGAGTTTAGGCTCACTTTTATAAAAATAGTATTTGTTTTTTACGCACATCAGTGATTTTTTTTCATACATTTTGTCACTGCAGATGTACTTCTGCTTTTGGTAAAACATTTCAGGAAATGTGGGGGCAGCATTTGCTTCCCTATGTATAATATCATCAGCTGGAGAAAAAGAAACTTACTTTAAAGCATCCTTTCTCAGCCTTTTTACTCCTTTAAAAAAAAATAATAATTCAGGTCCCAGGTAAACACCTTTTAAAATTAATGGATCGGGGGTCAATGCTCCGTACATAGTTACATAGTTAGTCTGGTTGAAAAAAGTCATAAGTCCATCTAGTTCAACAAATAAAAAAATAAAAAAATTACAATCATATATACACAATCCCATACCTTACCATACATAGTTGATCCAGAGGAAGGCAAAAAAAAAAAAAACAGCAAAAAAGTCTATTGCACATTTTCACAGCTCTTACTGTGAAGAAGCATTTCTGTATTTGGAGATTAAATCTCCTTTCCTCCAGACATAAAGAGTGCCCCCTTGTCCTCTGTGGTGACCTTAAAGTGAATAACTCAACACCAAGTTCACAATATGGACCCCTTATGTATTTATACATGTTGATCATATCCCCCCTTAATCTCCTCTTCTCAAGAGAGAATATATTTGGTTCCTCTAATCTTTCCTCATAGCTAAGCCCCTCCATCCCTCTTATCAGTTTAGTTGCCCTTCTCTGCACTTTCTCTAGTTCCCCAATATCCTTTTTGTGAACTGGTGCCCAAAACTGAACTGCATAATGTTCCTTACATTGGCGGTCAGTGGGAAAAATGCTCCTTACATTGGCGGACAGTGGGAAGAATGCTCCTTACATTGGTGGTCTGTGGGAAGAATGCTCCTTACATTGGCGGACAGTGGGAAGAATGCTCCTTACATTGGTGGTCTGTGGGAAGAATGTTCCTTACATTGATGGCCAGTGGGAAGAATGCTCCTTACATTGATGGTCAGTGGGAAGAATGCTCCTTACATTGATGGCCAGTGGGAAGAATGTTCCTTACATTGATGGCCAGTGGGAAGAATGCTCCTTACATTGGTGGCCAGTGGGAAGAATGTTCCTTACATTGGTGGTCAGTGGGAAGAATGCTCCTTACATTGGTAGTCAGTGGGAAGAATGCTCCATACATTGGTAGTCAGTGGGAAGAATGCTCCTTAAATTGGTAGTTAGTGGGAAGAATGCCCCTACATTGAGGGCTAGTGAGAAGAGTGCCCCTACATTGGATGTCAGTGAGATGAATGATCCACAAATTGGTGGTTAGTGGGAAGAATGCCCCTTACATTGGTGGTCAGTAGGAAGAATGCCCCCCTTATAGTGGTGGTCAAAATGCCAATCTTACAGACAACCTAACAGATGACTGCTAGAAGAAGAAAGGGTTAATGTTCACGCACAAGGTTTAGTGTCAACAGGGGGATGTAGAACACAGTCCATAAGTCCATAGATTTAAGGTCCATGACTAAGGTGAGTACACCTGTAAATTTTATAGTCTGATCCGCAATAGGCACTAAGGGCAGAAACAGCTCTTCTCAAGAGTGAGGCCAGCTCTGCTAATAGAAATGCAAAAAAAAAAGAGAAAAGTGCCTCTAAGTGCAGTATTTGAATAAAATGATTCAGAAAAGTGGACGAGTGAAGACTCGCATATTGGCTGAACAGTAAAGGCTCCTATAGGGCGACAAGCCTGGTGACAGGTGTCCTGCGAGCGTTTGCCTTGGGGTCCCAGATTTAACCGTCGTCTTTCAGGTATTTCTCGTGGTGGACCAGCTGAGAGCGCAACGTCGTTCAGCATGTGCCGTCACCAGAGGACAAGGGGATGCCACAACGCGTTTCAGAGCATGCGTGAGGCTCCAACTCCAAGGACTCGGCAGCTCAAATCTGGGACCCAGAGGAACACACTCGCAGGACACCTGTCACCAGGCTTGCCTCCCTAGATGAGCCTTTATTGTTAAGCTAATATGCGAGTCTTCACTCGTCACTAGTCGGAATCATTTTATTAAAATACTGCGCTTAGAGTCGCTTTTCTCTTTCTTTGCGTAAAAAAATGACTGCTGGCTTTGCAAAAAGGCATTGGGCCAAAAACAATGCATACAGTATTAAATGGGAGGGTAACCCTTCTCAGCAAAATAAGCAACCGCTAGTACTTCCTATTGCAGGCTGACAGCATTAAGCCACTGCCGAGTGTACATAGCATGGTAAATCCGTGCCACATCCCAAAAAATTTAACTATACAAAGACTGGAACACCATGGACTTTATAGGCACTGATAAAATAATTTCATAATTTTATTGATTAGAAATGTTGAAAATATTGAAGATCTCAATATACAATATATACAACTATACAAAAACACATATCCTCATGGAGATAAAAAGACATAAGACAAAACATACCAATACCCTAAAACCAGAACACATGTATCTAACCCTTAGGGGGCAAGATAGAAGAACCCCAAAGGTAGAATGTACAAATATGATTTCACAGTTATTAGGAAACAAAATCCAAGCTTGACATATTTCGCGACATAGTTCTTCAAAACATACCCCAAAGCAGAATCCATAGTAGAATCATCGGGGCAAGGGAAAAAAATCCCTAGCTGATTGCTAGAGTTTGCATAAACTACAGTTCAGGGTAAGACAGCCAATGCCGACTAAACAGGTTAGTCTGTAGACCAGATGATGTCTCCTGATTAAACTGTGCCTCCCAATGTTTACTAATAGTAAGATATGTTTAAGAGAAAAAAGGGTAATTGGGCTTCAAACTATGGCCCTCCAGTTGTTCAGGAACTACAATTCCCATCATGCCTAGTCATGTCTGTGAATGTTAAGAGTTTTACAATGCCTCATGGGATGTGTAGTTCCGCAACAGCTAGAGGGCTGTAGTTTGAGGATCCCTGGTATAGGTCATATACTAACGACCTATGCTTATTAGAAGGGAATTGATATCAAAGATGGTTAAAGAGTTGGTCAGTTTTGAGAGGGCCTATTACCTATTGTAGGACAGCCAAGCATCCTTCCAAATAGAAATCTCATTAACCATAGTAGTCCCCGATGCTCCCCTGACGGAACCCCAGGGTACGTGGATCTGTGCTGTGCTGTAGTGTATGTTCGGAACTGCTGCTACTACTTGGGCGGCAGGTGGCGGGTCTGGCGGTGGCAGTGTGGAAGGCAAAATCAGAAGTACTAACGGGGCACTCTGCAGAAGGATGTAAGGGGGCACACTGGAGGATGTAAGGGGGCACTGTGGAGGTACTGAGGGTGCACTCTGGAAGATGTAAGGGGGCACTCTGAAGGTTGTAAGGGGGCACTCTGTGGGCAATGATGTGCAGTAAAAAATATGCTCCATAGGTAAAAATAAAGTCATCTGGAGTTGGCAACATGTTAAGGGAGGAAAGGGCCCCCGGGCTCAGGGGGGGCCCTCGTGATTTTTTTTCTTTTTTTTTTGCACTGGGCCCCTGAAGGTTTTAGTTACGCCTCTGGATCTTTCTTTAGTCTGTAATCTAACTTTTGGAAAGTTACTGAAACATTATGACTATTGGTTTCAATACTTTATTTTGTACATCACGGCTTTCATTGATTTAGCATCCTCTGCTAATGTTTAGATCCATAGTAAATATATAAGAAAAGTGCAAAATCATACATATGCCTCTTGTTTCTTCTTTACAGAATGAAGTCTCTGGTGTGTATCTTGTTGGCTGCCACTGTAGCATCGTCTATAGACCCAGCACTGGACAACCACTGGACACTATGGAAAGTCACCCACAATAAGAAATATGACCATGAGGTATGGATCAGATAAAACATAAGAAGATCTGATTTACTGCTTATCTGCCAGAAACATGAATCAATTCTAAAGCGATAAATAAACCCAAAAATGTAATATATTGCAACTTACCACTCATTAGATGTGGTGGCTGCGTCAGTTTTCTTTCCTTTGGTTTTTGTCTCCCTCTGTTTTCACCTGGTGATGTGGCCAGTAGCACACCTCTTGTTTTAGTGAGACACAAATCTGGAGAAATGAGAACAGGAGGCACAGCAGACAGTGGCATTTTCATTCTGGGGGGTAGTGTTAACTGTATTAGCACATTTAGAACCACTGATAAATTGGGAGTATTCTGTGAAGTTCTGGCCCCCAGTCTTCAGAAGGGATGTGTTGGAGCTGGAGAGAGTCCAAAGAAGGACAACCAAATTAATAAGGGGATTGGACTAGGACTTATGAGGAGCGACTTCAAGCACTAAATGTATTCTCGCTGGAGAAGAGACGCTTGAGAGTGGACATGATAGCGATTAGTGATCGACTGATATCGGTTTTTCGTTGCCGGTACCGATATTTTGGCCATTGCATATCGGTATCGGCCAATATTGGCCGATATTTTCGTACATTTAAAAACATTTTTTTTTTTATCAATTGACAGGTACTCTTGTGGAGGAATCTGGGGGTCTAAAAGACCCCAAACCCCTTCTCTGCACTTAAAAGCATTCAAAACTCCAAGTTTGGCTGTTTCAAAGCTGTCATAGTTTTGAATTTGGCACAGAGTACCCGGAAGTGATGTCATGACTGGAATGCGGCTTTGATCCTGTCTTCGGCGGCCGTGCAGGCTGGTTGCCCGGGTCTCCCGGTGGGACAGGAGACCCAGGCGAGCCGCGGAAGGCGGCGGGAGGGTGAGGGGACACCCCCCCCCTGCTCCTTGTAATGACAGCCGAGCAGCTTCTCAGCCGCTTTGGTTGTCATTACAAGACAGCCGACCCTCGGCTATGGACGCCGGTACCGGGGTGATGACTCTAGCTGCAGGCATCACTCTGGTACAAGCACTTTCCTGAAATATCGCTAATATCGGCCACCTTGGTGGCCATTTCTGATATATCGGGGAAAGTGCATATCGGCCCTCGATAAATTTTGCTTTGCTGATAATCAGTCGATTACTAATAGTATTTACAAATACCTCAATGGTGATCCCAGCATACAAAAAAAACATTTCACTCGAGTGTGTAAGAGGACACTGGGCCACACAAAGAGAATGGAGAAAAGGCAATTTAACCTTAAGCTGAGCAGGGGTTTTTTTACTGTCAGGGCGGTAAGAATGTGGAACTCTCTTCCACAATTGGTGGTGTCAGGGGGGAGTATTGATATTTTTAAAAGACTCTTGGAAACTGACACACACACACACCTACACAGGTTGAACTGTATGGACTATTATCTTTATTCAACCTTAACTACTATGTAACTATGTAAATTGAAGCCAAACTCCAGCTCCCACTTTATAAGCACTTACAGCAAACTTTCTTTCCCCTTTGGGATAAGGCTCCATGCACGCTAGCATTTTTTAAGCTCCTAGAAGCTGATATCAACATTTTTATTTCTGCTCCATGCATACTACATAAGGCTATTATTAGAAAATAACAGATTTGCTGGCTAGAATCACCAGATGAAAATAAAATAAAGTCTAAAAAAAGGAAAAAAATGCAGCCATCACATCTAAGAATTGATAAGCTGCAAAAAAAACAAATGTTTGCTTTTGGGTTTAATGCTGCTTTTATTGTCAATATATATAGTTTGGTTTACAATCAATTGGCTACTTTTGCTTACAACTGAATAATTCAGATGTGTGTTGGGACCTATTAATGGTTTAACATATCTATGTATGCACACACCTATCATACATCAATGTTTGTATTGTACATTTTCTAGAGAGAAGACCTGACAAGGAGAATGATTTGGGAAAAGAACTTGAAGTTTGTCACGCTACATAACCTGGAATATGAATTAGGGGTTCACTCATTCACAGTTGGAATGAACCATCTTGCTGATATGGTATGTATGGCTAATTCTCAAATGCATTATTGACTTGTGAGTGAGAATCAATAGTAGAAATATAAAGTTTGCTTCAGTGTAACATTTTTCAAAAATCTTATAATGTTCAACATGGCAGAGCCATTTGTTTCCGCCGAGAAGTCGGGAAACACCATAATATTGTGGGTGTGCAGGGGGATATTGCCCTTTTCTCTCGTTAAATGGAGAATGGCTTCCCGATCTTTAAAGTTAAGAAACTTGGCTATGAACACTCTCGGGGGGGGGGGGGGGGGCTCCCAGAGGCGATTTCTTATCCGGCATGCAGTGTGCGCGCTGCACCACAAAAGCCTGTGAGTAGGCAGCTCGCCCGTAGGTAGAGATGAGCAATTCCTCCAGAAAAGTTGCAGGACAACTACCCTCTGAGTCCTCCGGCAGACCAACAAAGTGTAAGTTATTGCGCTGCATACGATTTTCCAAGTCATCCTGTTTCTGCTGTAACTGGGTGATGTGGCGGCTTGCTCGTCAGCCGAGTCCTGGAGAGCAGGGACAACATCCTCCACGTGGCTTATGTGCTGCTCTATTTCCCCCACACGGTCCCACAGCTTCTGGAAGTCCTGATGGATCAGTGAGATGTCTATTTTCCCCTCTTCCAGCTTAGAAGTAAGTGTAGCTTGGCAAGCAGAGATCCCATCCAGGATCTCTGTGTTCCCCGCAGCCTGCGGACACGAGGTACCTGGGAGGGAGCTGCCATTTTTGGCCTGTACTTCTCCGTCCTGTCGTCGGAATTTGTCAAGTTTAGCAACCGACTCTGAAGCCTTGCGAGGGGGGACATAACGGCAGACAACTTCGGGTTACTGGTAGTGGTATATCGGGTGTGATAACTCAGCAAAGGAGTATCAGGATAGTAGAAAGGATAAGATAGCCCGGAGAGCTCAGCTCAGACACATCCTATCTCATGCAGCTTCAGGCCACGCCCCAGCTGGCAGAGCCATTTGTACCACAAAACATGAAGTGTTTGCCACCTGTAGTGTCACTCTAGGGTCCATGTATATAAATGAAAAAGTGCGCTGATAAATGTGAGTGTGCTGCTACCAAAGGTGTACAAATGAAATAGTGTAAAAAAGTCTGGTGCGCTACTATATTGCAATAAAATGAACAATGTCAATCATGCATACAAAATAGTGTACAAACAATTTGAAACAATTTAAAACAAATGAAAATGTGAGTGAACAAAGTCTCTGGTTTCTCTTGCAAATCAATATAATGTGTTTTCCGTGAACAACTCCACCAGAAAAAAGCTAACTAGATGAATGGGCAAATGAAGTCCAGTGTTCATGTAAATTCCAAAAATAATCACTGGTGGCCGTGAGAAAAACAAGTGCTGCTGCAAATCAACGAACGTGACGTGAAAATCCCATCACCTGGTGAATTCACCGCTTACCAGCTTTAAGTAGATTTAGGGCAGATAGACAAAATATGAATCCAAAGGGACCTCTGCAGATAACCAAAGGGAGTGCTATGTTGGAATCCACCCTTGTGTGTGACAGGGGAGGGGGGGGGGGCAGCTACTTACCAGATCCCACTGTTTCCAAACATGTAATGAGTGTGGTGCATGATGTGAGTGTAGCACCCTCCTAGGTAGGTGCTAGTGAGAGAGTATAGTTTTTGGCTCTGTCTGCCTATCAGAGGAGTAGCAAGCAAATCTATCAGGGAGCAGGATCTGTTAGTGAGGTCTGGTCAGAGTGCTCGGTATGTAATTCATTGTGTCTAGTGTGTTTCACACTGGTCCAATTGGGAGGCATGTTGGACAGTGGGAGGAAACCTGATTAATGGATACATAGGCTTTGATACAGTCCTGGTGACTGGCAGAGACAGGCTGTCTTGGTGCATTTTGGAATACTGTATAAAAGCCAGGAGCACATGTGCTGGCGGTCTTTGGCTGGAGGGCAGAGTCCTGGAGGGAGGGTGGCGGCTGCCTCCTCCTCTGTAGCAGTGGCACATGGAATCAGGAGGTCGTCCTGAGGACCAGAGGAACAGAGCTGAACCCAGAGGTCCAGGAAAGCTGACTGAGGGGGAGACACTGGAGACCCTAGAAAAACAGTATCGTGAGTTCAGGGGATCATGTCTAGGGGCCTGACCTGAGGGGGGCCACCCCGGAGTAGAATAGTCAGTGGACGGGTGTCAGTGATCAAGAAAGAGGATACTAGGAGAGTGTCCTGAAAATAACTTTAGTTCATCAAGTCATCTGGAAAGAGACTTAACCCTAAATCCACCTAAGTAGCAAGGTGGATCAGCAGCCTGGCTGTATCAAGAGATAGATGTCCTCCAACGTCTTGTGCATAGTTAATCTGGAGTATCCCACTATTCCCTTCTCCTATTCCTAACTTATAAATAAAACACAAAACAACTACATACCCCTGGACTAATTATTGACTGAGCCAAGAAGTAAAGTGATAGACTTGAATGCCAAAGTTGCTAACAGTAACCCAGGAGGGACACAAAAATGTGAAAATCCAGCAGTCCTCAAGGGGGCAGTGCTACATGAGCAGTGGACATGGGGACACATGGAAATCTGTTGCAGAAGGGATGCAATGAACTTAAATCTAATTACAGTAATTTGTAATAGATAACAACTTAGACCTCCAATATGACTTAAATGCATTTGCCCCTATAAATATGACTACTTGAAAAGCAAATTACTTTAGTTGGAGCATGTTTGTGTTATCTAGCAACATGTAGCTCCTAGATGTACAATAGCATTTCATAAGTTGTCAGTGTACTTTTATGCAATGGAGTAGACAAATGAGTCAACTGGTGCAATAGTTTTCCTCTTCTCCTTTTTGCATTTTACCCCTCCCTTTTATGACTGAGAAGAACAGCAAAAACAAGGAAGAGAACAGTTTAATCTCATAAGTAAAACTTAATTTAAAAAAAATGTAATAAAAATAGTTCAGTTTACTGCATTTTTAGATACAACTAAACATGAGTACCTGAATCTGTCTTGATGTCAGCTCCCTGTCATCTCCTGCACAGCCGCCCTTTCTATGGGGGGGGGGGGGGGGGGTGAACGGGCAACACTTGTAATTTAATAAAATAAAAGTATAGCAGGATATAATAAAGTAATTAACAGTATTTAGAACACTTCTATCTTGCTGTTGCGCTTAAAATAATCAAACCCTTCAGAAAAATTCTCTGTGCGCTTTACAGCGATCTTCGGGCATTACCCAACTTTACCCCTAAACTTCTTTCTCCTCCTCTTAAAGTATTTCCCCTAATGATTAAATTTACATTTACCTTGTTCTTGTAGAAAGAAACAACCTTTTTTTTTTTTTTTAATCTGTATATTGACTTTTTGGCACAACAGACAACACTTAACAAGTAAAACATTCACATGGATGGGCCCTCGCAGATGTCCTCTTTCGGAAAACTTTACAAACACATCACAGTAAACCAAAATGAGGGTTACATCATTTAAGGATATAATGTGGCTCCCATCACACAATGACAACATCAAAAGAAAATTTTCCGTAAACTGTGAGTGAGTTGATTGGTATAATGGCACCACAGTAAGGTGGAGAAGATGGAAGAAGTCTCAGGTGATTAAGATACTTTAGCCCGTGGACATATCTGAGGCGGTAGAGGGCTCAGCCAACCACTTGGACCAAAACTTGTCATGTTTCGGGGGCAACCCCTGTTGGCATTGGTGTCTTTATAGCGAGGCAGGCTATTATTCACCAGTTGTTTCCAGAAAGACAGGCCAGGGGGAGCAGATTTCTTCCAAGATAAAGTTATGGCTTTTCTGGCATAAAATAGGGCTAGGTTCACAAAAGTATGCTCAGCCAGACCCAGGATAGAAAGAAACAACTTTAAACACTTTCTTTGATACCATTGGGATGTAAATTCTTACAAGGGCAGCTGCTGGGAGCTAAGTTCTTACAGCCATAAGAGCATGCCACCCCCAAAACTACATCTCCCAAGAACCCTTTCCCTACACAATGTGTGGACAGGATTTGGAAGTCAAGACAGCAGCATTGTTTTGCTGAGAAAGAAATCAAATTAGGCATGTGGAATTGGACATAGAGCGGTAGACTATGTGGATTTCTGTACCCTAGCAGGCAGAGCTGACAATGTTGATATTTCAGTGCAGAAGAAGCACCGTGCTAAGAAAGAAAAAAGTCCCAAAAGCCACACATTACAACAAAAAAGGGAAGAAAGCAGTGCCTTCTGAGTGTAGTATTAAGTTGTTTAATCAGAGGCAACAAATTGGCAACTTACAAGATAAAAGCAATTACAAATGCTCATCAGTAACGGTAAACACCGCTGTAACCGGACGGTCAGGGCTCGCTGGATCCCGTTATGGGGTCCTCTTATGGGACTTTTCTTTCTACGCACCAATATGCATGGAACTGGGATGAGCTCTGTCCCTGAATGCACTCCTAGTGACCGACAGCAGATGAGGACCTGTCGGAGCCTTGTGCAGCACTCTTAGTTTTGGTATAGGTGCACAGAAGAAGCACCATGTTAGCAGTCAAAACAGGGAGTTAAGCCCCGTACACGCGCACAGATTGTTGGCCATAAATTGTTGGCCAACGTCCGATCTGCCGATTGTAGGCTTGTTAGTATGATGCTTCCGACAACCAACTGCGAATTTTCGGCCGAAAAAAATCTGGTGTGCATGCTACAAAATTTTTGTTGGCCAACAAAGAACGGCCGATTGTTCCTCAGTCAGTACAGTACAGATTTCAGCAGACAAAAATCAGATGAGCAAGACTGGGCATGCTCAGAGAAGAAAAAACACACTGAAAGTCAACCAGAACATGACATCACTTCTGAAGTTGGTTTTTGTTGGCCAACAAAAGTCCAGTGCAAGTCTAGAGCACATTTCAACCAACAACACTGGACAAAAGTTGGCCGATCAGTTGGTCAACAATCTGTGCGTGTGTACGGGGCTTTAGGGGATCATTAGTATTTTTCTGTATTTGCAATATTGTTAAAGGAATAATTTTGACCTGAGAAACACTTCAAGCACACTCTCTTCCAGAATATAACAACCTTATATTTAAATTCCACCATATTCTATAAAGGTGGAATCATGCTTCTTCATACAGAACTTCTGGACCTTGGTTACAGGCTAAAATTATCCCTGCCTCCCCAATACTGAAAAGAATATAACCCATTTGTTTCAGTTTCAATACATTTTTAATTAAAGTGGAGTTCCACCCATTTTTGGAACTTTAGATCTTTGTAATCCCCTTTAAAATGGCTTTTACCAATGGAAACTTTTTTTTTTTTTTTTGCTAGTAAATACCTTAATTTTGGCTTTATTCCTCCTCTCCTCACTTCCTGGTCCGATCGGCGATGACGTCATTCGGCGATCCGCAGTGTCTGCTGGGATGTATTCTACTTGCAGTAGCTGTATCTGTACTGAGCCGTGCCTGCCCCGCCTCCGCCCCGCCTCCTCTCATTGAATTGCATTGTATGAATGTATTAAGGCTGTTCTCTGCCCAGCCTCCGCCCCGCCTCCTCTCATTGAGTTGTATTGAGAGGAGGCGGGGCGGAGGCTGGGCAGAGAACAGCCTTAATACATTCATACAATGCAATTCAATGAGAGGAGGCGGGGCGGAGGCGGGGCAGGCACGGCTCAGTACAGATACAGCTACTGCAAGTAGAATACATCCCAGCAGACACTGCGGATCGCCGAATGACGTCATCGCCGATCGGACCAGGAAGTGAGGAGAGGAGGAATAAAGCCAAAATTAAGGTATTTACTAGCAAAAAAAAAAAAAAAGGTTTCCATTGGTAAAAGCCGTTTTAAAGGGGATTACAAAGATCTATGTATTCCAACCTATTAAAAATGGGTGGAACTCCGCTTTAAAAAGATCGTTGCCCTGTCAGGGTCTAGAAAGCGACCGTGACCCAGAATTCTCAACCAGGCAGGTTGAGGGGCTCCAGGGAGCTTGTGAAATGAAGAGGAAACTGGCTTTTCAGTTTCCTCTGTGTTTGGGACCTGGAGCCTGGAGATTTCGAATTGATCCGAGTGGGATGAAATCTCGAATCATAGGTCCAGCTATTCAGTATAGCCAGCATACTAATTGGCCAGGTGTGTGCTGGGCTTTTAATAATGACCTGACCATGGTTCTGGGCTCCACCTCGGCAGACATGAGGTCTGGCCCAGTAGTCAGGTAGGCTCCACATGGAAGTCAGTGTAGCACAAGGCTGCTATCCGTGTGCACCCTGTTTGGTGAGCTAAGTCTGTAGGAAACAGACAAGGGCCTGGAGTTTAAAGGCCCGTACACACGTACCGATCGTCGTCATACAAACGTCGGCGGACGAAAGATCTGCCGATTGTACGCTTGTTAGTATGGTGCCTCCGACAGCTGTCTGCGCACATTCTGCGGACAAGAGTCTTTCTTGCAAACATAAAAATTTTTGTATGCCGACACCAGAACGGACGATTGTTCGCCTGTCAGTACAGAAATCAGCCGACAGACCGCAGATTTGCAAGACTGGGCATGCTCAGAAAAGAAAAAACACAGGGAAAGTTAACCATTACATGACATCACTTCTGCAGTCAGCTGAAGTCGGCGGACAAAATTCTTGTGCTGTCTTTGCACTTTTCAACAGACACCGACAGCCCGGGGAGAAAAGACGAACGTTTGTATGACGACGATCGGTACGTGTGTACGGGCCTTTAGGCCATAGCAGCAGTGCTGCAAGTACAAGCCAGAAGGGCTGAATGTTATTTATGGTAAAGGAAAAGAAATGATGAAAACCCCTGTGAGGGAAACCTACGTTTGTGTTTTTCCGAAATTTCTTTTAATAAAAATGGGCAAGAAAAGCCCTTAAAAAGAAGACAAGCGAGCGGCGGTGTCCCTCAAACACTCTACCTTTGATGCTATTCCTCAAAAGATATATAAACAATATAAATAATCACAGGATGAATATAGAGGTATATATTATTGTGCAACATAGTGTACAAAGGACATTGGCGCCTATTCATGGTATGATATTGATATGGAATGATATTGTTATACAAGCCTCAGGAGGATCCTGTTAAAGTAAAAGAAGCAGTCAGAAAAAGATTGTGTAGCACCCTGTAGATAATATACAGTATGTACGTACACTGACACATACATGTGAGGATCAAGTGACAGTTTCATAGTAGGTCATCTAATAGCTGGCTATACACAAGAGCATCAATTTCTATACCTAGATAGGGTGTCTGAGACATGGAGTGCTTGGGAAACCCCTATGGCCCAGGCCAACAAAAGCTATAACCCAGGGAAATATAAAACCAGAAAAAATTAATAAAAAAACATTGTTGGTGAGAAGGAATCTGCAGGGAGTAGAAGGTGAAAATGGGTAGAGAAGGAAAAGGTTAAAGAGGAATGGAAGTTGACCATCGTGGGCATCTCCGCATGAACCTGGACGACAAACTATTCATGTTGAAACTAGGTGGTCTATAGGAAGTCATGGCCATCTCCTGGAAAATAATAAAAGATCCATGGAGTCCAAACCTTTTTACATTATTTTTTATTTCATCATGAAGGAAGGTCTCCGGCTCTTCATTGACTAGGTACCATTACTTTTTTTTGTTTAACCTGTTAAAAACCTTAAAGCCCCGTACACACGATAAGACTATCGAACGATCTGTCGTCCGTGTTTTGTGGCATGCTAGTCTGATGTGGAAAGTGAAGAGGTTATTTTCATACAAATTTTCCCGTACAACAGAATTCTACTTCAGAAGTGATGTCATGTGTTGGATTGATTTATATGCGTTCTTTCGTCTCTTAGCATGCCTAGTCTTGCTCTTAAGATTTTCTTCCGTCGAAATCCGTACTAATGAGACGAAAATCGGACGTTGTATTACGGACGACAAAAAATTTATAGCCTGCACAACAGGATTTTGTCAGCCGAAAAGTCGGAGTTGGTTGTCGAAAGCACCATACTAACAATCCGAAAATCGGCAGATCGGTCGTCGGACGAATTTTCCCTTCAGATTTTCTTATCGTGTGTACGGGGCTTTAAGCTCCTGAAGAAGAGCATCTGTCACAAAACATATTGAGTAGGACTATGACCTGGACATCATCACCCCTTTAAGCAGCTACTATTAAGTATTAGAGAATTGGGAACCCATCTCCCATGCTCTCTGTTGCTTTGCTAATCCGGGGGGGGGGGGGGGGGGTTCTATTCCAATTATGAGGGCTGATAATGGTACCAGTAATGTGTACTGTTGTCTATCAAACAAAATGTGTGATGGTACTAATGTAATAATTTTTAATCTTTTGTATTTTCAAAAAAATATTTACATTTTAATTAATATTTGAGTTTGTCCTGCCAATAAAGTCCAGCCTTTTCTCCTATATCTATGAACACTTTGGTTTCTACTAGTTTTACTTTAAAGAATAAGTAAACCCAGCATTTCACATTCCTGATATGTGCCTGCTGTACCATGTAGTTGATATAAAAAGTCTACTCACCCCTGTTAAAATGTCAGATTTCTGTGATGTAAAAAAAATAAGACAAAGATAAATCCTTTCAGAACTTTTCCACCTTTAATGGGACCTATAAACTGTACAACTCAGTTGAACAACAAACTGAATTTGTTTAGGTGGAGGGAAGTAAAAATGAAAAACGAAAACAATATGGTTGCATAAGTGTGCACACCCTTAAACTAATAATGTACTTTGCTGAAGCACTATTTGGTTTTATTACAGCACTCAGTCTTTTTTGGTATGAGTCTATTAGCATGGCACATCTTGATTTGGCAATATTTGCCCTCTATTTTTTGCAGATAAACACTCCAAATGTGTCAAATTGCGAGGGCATCTCCTGTGCACAGCCCTCTTCAGATCACCCCATAGATTTTTAATCAGATTCAGGTCTGGGCTCTGGCTGTGCCATTCCAGAACTTTAATCTTCTTCTGGTGAAGCCATTCCTTTACTGATTTGGATGTATGCTTTGGGTCATTCGCATGCTGAAAGATGAAGTTCCTCTTCATGTTCAGCTTTCTAGCAAAAGCCTGAAGGTTTTGTGCCACCTGTGTTTTTGGAACTGTTCATAATTCCCTCTACCTTGACTAAGGTCCCTTTTCCAGTTGAAGCAAAACAGCCCCAAAGCATGATGCTGCCACCACCATGCTTCACAGTGTGTATGGTGTTCTTTTGGTGATGTGCAGTGTTGTTTTTGCGCCAAACAGATCTTTTGGAAATATGGACAAAAAGTTCAACCTTGGTTTCCTCAGACCATAACACATTTTCCCACATGCTTATGGGAGAATTCAGATGTGTTTCTGCGAAATGTAGCCAGGCTTGAATGTTTTTCATTGTAAGAAAAGGCTTCCGTCTTGCCACTCTACCCCATAGCCCAGATATATAGGAGATTGTTGTCACATGCACCACACAGCCAGTACTTGCCAGATATTCCTGCAGCTCCTTTAATGTTGCTGTAGGCCTCTTGGCAGCCTCCCTGACCAATTTTCTTCTTGTCTTTTCATCAATTTTGGAGGGACGTCCAGTTCTTGGTAATCTCACGGTTGTGCCATATTTTCTCCCCTTGATGATGACTGTCTTCACTGTGTTTCATGGTATATCTAATGCCTTGGAAATTCTTTTGTACCCTTCTCCTGACTGATACGTTTTAACAATGAGATCCCTCTGATGCTTTGGAAGCTCTCTGAGGACCATGGCTTTTGCAGAGAGATGCGACTAAGAAAATGTCAGGAAAGACCTACTAGAACAGCTGAACTTTATTTGGGGTTAATCAGAAGCACTTTAATTGAGGACAGGTGTGTACTGACTCCGTATTTACCATGAGTTTAAATATGATTGCCTAATTCTGAACACAGCTACATCCCCAGTTATGAGAGGGTGTGCACACTTATGCAACCACATTATTTTAGTTTTCTATTTTTACCCCCCCCCCCCCCCCCCCCATAAAAGATCTCAGTTTGTTGTTTAACTGAGTTGTACAGTTTAGTGATCATATTAAAAGGTGAAAAAGTGAAATGATTAGTCTTTGTATCATTTTTTTACATCACAGAAACCTGACATTTTAACAGGGGTTTGTAGACTTTTTTTTATATCCACTTTACTTGTGTAAACAGTATCATATTCTCTTTGTATTGCTTCCTTTGTGTGAAATCCCGATGTTCCTGCCAGTCCCTCTGCTTTCCTATTAAATACTGACCACAATAGGCATGAGAGCAAAGTGCGGCAAGTTCTCTGGCTGTGTTGGGAACTCAGTAAACAACAACAGACACAGGGGTGCATAGGCCTAGTGCATTATCCTTTGGATGATTTATTTAAAAGTAGAAGGATTAAAAATACTCACAAACGAGTTCTTGTTAAAAAGCATATCACATAAGGAACGCAGTCTTCAGCAAAGGAATCCGAGGGTGAGTTGTCCCTTAAATTCGTGAAGGTTAACGCGTTTCAAGGCTTAGCCTCTTCCTCAGAGCCTCTGAGGAAGAGGCTAAGCCTCGAAACGCGTTAGCCTTCACGAATTCAAGGGACAACTCACCTTTGGATCCCTTTACCGAGGACTGCGTTCCTTATGTGATATGCTTTTTAATAAGAACTCGTTTGTGAGTATTTTTAATTTTTCTACTTTTAAATAAATCATCCAAAGGATAATGCACTAGGCCTATGCGCCCCTGCGTTTGTTGTTGTTTACAGTGTTTCCAGACTCCCCTGGTCATGTAAGGGGCAGCAAGGCCGTAGCATTCCTCCTGGGTTGTCGTGTCAACAGCACCAGTAACAGTGGAAAGACCCTAATAAGGTGGACTAGAGTCTACACCACTCTGAGCGCAGGGAACAGGTGCTTTGCACCAAAAACTTTATGTGTTGGGAACTCAGCCTGTTCTCTTCCAATGATCACACTTGTCCTGACACCATCACCCCTGCACAGATATTCACTGGGAAGACCAGTGTGCTACAGTTTCTCCTCCCTTAGCTCTCTAAGCTCCATATGCAGCTGAGAACAGAGGGTATGTGATCACTTACAAAAAAAAAAGTATTTAATGTTTTTATATGTATACACAAATGTTTTAACTTTCATTTCTTTTTTGAACTGAATGGGTTGTTTTACAAGGTGACATATACTATAACTAATACCAGTAACTGTATCTCTTTTTATTCAGACTAGTGAAGAAGTGGAGGCCCAGCTTACTGGACTTATACTACCTGCCCGTAATATGAAGAAGTTGGGTAACTCGTGGAATGTTACAGATCGCTTTATGGTACCAGACGCTATCGATTGGAGGGATAAGGGATGTGTCACAAATGTCAAAAACCAGGTAAGACAGATTAAGGTGTATTACTGATATTAATAAATATGTTCAGTAAAACCACACAAAAAACAGGAAAACATACTTCTTACTTCTCTGGGATATTGTCTTCCCCACCCATGGCCCAATTTTAACTATCCTACCATCTGGACCTTCCCAAACAGATCACACCCACCAGACCTGCCCAGGATGCACCGACATTCAGGCTGACCCCTCCCCTAAATATGTAGGAGCTGCCCACTTACAGCTGAAATCCCCTGAGTTAATACCCTTTTTTGAGTTACTATGCAAGCTCGGTATATTAAATAAGGGGGATGCTGTGATCTAGGGATGCATTCAAGACACGGCATCATCGGGACAGAGAATCTACATGTGGGACTGTCCAGAAAATCTGGGACAGCTGGCATCTATGGTAAAAAAAATGGTTTGAAAGAATTCAATATTCCCCTCATTTAGCTTCATTAACTTTTTTCGGAGCACTGTCGCAGAGGTCAACTGAAATCTAACAGATTTGGTTCTTCAACTTCATGACATTACACACTGCAAGTTCACACGTGTATTCTCCCAGTACATTCGATGACATGACTGATGTTGTTTGAAAGTACTTCAAAATAATTTTTTTAACATTCAATTTTGGAGTGACTATAATTTATTAAAAGTAAACCAAGTTTACTGTTAGAAATTAATTTTTTTAGAAAAAAAATTTCCATCTTGCTTCTTCAAATTTTCTTGACATTAAAGTCAAAATCAAGCAACACTTTGACCCCCATTAATGATTAGAAAGTCAAACAAATGTTCCTAAAACATTTTCGAAGAAATTCCACTAGTGTATGACCAGCTTAAGAGGGTTACTTCAGTGTAGGGCAGTGATGGCGAACCTTGGCACCCCAGATGTTTTGGAACTTTTTTTTCCCATGCTGCTCAACTACACTACAGAGTACATGAGCATCATGGGAATTGTAGTTCCAAAACATCTGAGGTGCCAAGGTTCACCATCACTGATGTAGGGGATAAAACAGAAACAAGCATACACCCTGGCTCTCAGCACCAGGGACCTTAAGGTACCACTGATAGACTCTTGACACCGTGAACAATTGTAGCTTGCAAATGGCTTGCTCTAGTGCAGCCATTCTCAACCAGGGTTCCTCCAAAGGTTGCTAGGGTTTCCTTGCCCTGTGGGTTACTGACCTCCCATCTGATGGTGCCTGCATAGTTCTGGGTCCAATGCCACTGCATGACACCAGTAATCAATTTAGCTGTCTGTATGAAGGGGGCATTCTGACCACCATGGTATAAGGGTTATTCTTACCACTGGCCACCATTGTAAAAGGCATTTTTCTCATTGACCGCCAATGAATTGGTCTTAGCAAGGGCTCCCCGAGACCTAGAAATGATCTTCTGTGCTCAGAAGGTCGATGAACGCCGCTCTAGAGGCACAGCTTTAGGCTCTATTCTAACCAGCGCGACTTGTCAGGCGACTTGTCAGCCTGACAAGTCGCGCTCCCTCGCGGTCCATTGACTGCTACAGGACCCGTTCTAATAGGAGCGACACAAGTCGCTCCGACTTCGAAAAAGGGTCCTGTACTACTTCGGGGCGACCTCGGAGCGACTTGCATAGACTTCCATTTTGTGAAGTCAATGCAAGTCGCTCCGATGCCGTGGTGTATGGGACTGCACAAGTCGCCCCCGAAGTAGTACAGAGTCATGCCGCCCCAGTGTGAACCGAACCTTAGTGAGACATTTTTAAAGAATTCAAAGGGTCCCCTTTCAAATAAAAAAAAAATCAAGGATGAACATTTTTAGAAGTGTTTTGACAGATGACTAATAGCTACTTGCAAAAACATATTCTAACACATGTAATCTTGATACTACAAAGTTCTGACATAATAAGCAAAGATATACGTACACTCCAAGCTTAATGTCAATTTGCATATTAGATTTCAGTATGTCCTGTTTCTGTGTAAAATGAAACCTTTGGTTTCACTGACGCTATAAACATTACATAAAACTCTTATCTGGTTCTATTTCTATGGCTTTTATCACCCTGTTTAGAAGTCATATTATACTGTAAGTCTGTAACCTTGGCCCTTAACTACCCGTAACCCTCTCGTTACCAGAGCAGTTTTTGCATTTTTTCCTAATGTTTAAAAAAATAATTTTAGGTCTAAGGATTAGTTAAAAAAAAAAAAGTATTATATATTTTCTGAAAGGAGACACCATGCAGAATAAAATAGCGGTAGCTAGAGTTAACTGTGAATATTGGCCCTAGAATTATTACTTTTATTGGTGTGCTTGGTGATTTGTGGCACAAGTGGGATTTTCATACATAGGAGCCCTTGGCAGGTGTGTTGACATACATAAGGGTGAGGTGGGCTCAATCTTTTTTGGCGGGGGGGTTTTAAGTGCTTGGATTAGGTTTGTTTTTTGACAATTTTTTTTCCCACTAAAACTTTATGTACATAACATAGGGGACAAAAGGTCCCCTTTTTGCGACAGGTTCTATTTAATGAGACAACGCAAGTTTTTTTTTTAGACTGATGTCTCCCCTGTGCTCTATTGAAGTTAATGGAGTGGAGATCATGCTCCAATAGCTTCTTCTCTGGTCGATGTGGCACCAGAAAGTGACAATGATGACGGTGAAAGTGATGTTGTACACGTTGCTTCTGGGTTCTTCACAGCCAAGAGAGATCAGCAAATGGATGTTTTCTGGTCTTCCTCTTCTCCTATCTAGCTCAACCGCCAAGTATGTCCAGGTTCAGGAACTATGGGGAGGGGGCGCAGTGATGAAAATTTAATTTTGCAAAAAATACTCAATAATGTGCAAAGAAAATGTAAGGTATTTTTGCTTGCACATTTGGATAATCTAAGTGCTTCACTTCATTCACTAAGCTAGGGGAAAATTCCCTTGCAAAGTGATCAGTGTATTTGCCTTTAGTAAATCAATCCTATAGTAGGATTACAGTTGGTATATTTGCCATGAATGGCGCTGCACGGTGGTCAAACGGCATTTAGTACTAGGGAAGGTACACAATGCCCTTGATTTCAGTAATTTATTATGCCAATAATACCATATTAATACAACTGTTCAATACAAGATTGTAAGCTCCTTGAAGGAAGAGATGTAAATGTACAATATAAAGAGCACTACATAAAAATTGTTAGCACTATATACATATCTATAGTATAAAATAATATAAGACTGTCCTATAATAGAAGAACTGTCCATATACTGTACATTGCAAATTTCAGGCAATTTAACCTCTTTTAATCATTTGGAAATCAACCTACCAAGTACCAAGTAGGCAAGTCTACCACCAAATTTGATTGTCCAGCTGAATTAAGTCGAATTCAACTAAGCTTTAATCTGACAACTCTTAATATAGGTTAATTAAAAAAAGAAATTGAAATCAGAAAAAATGATTGCATATCGTCAAAATCCATTATATTTTTAGCCGCTTTCTTTAAAGGCCTTGTTCCAAAACTGCTTATCTCCATTTTCAAAAACACAAGATTCCGATTTCAGATTGATCAAAAGTGGTTGAAATTGCTGGAAATTTTCAATGTGTATGGACGGCTTCTTTTTAATTAAAAAGTAGCAATTGATCTTGACAGAAAAGGCAATTTAATTTGACCAAAGCATTTTTTTTGTGTTTGTGTTGATCTCAGGCAAAACATTCAATTAAATGGTTGAATCTTATATATTCTATCATAACTTATATGGACATCATTAAAGTCTCATTGTGCCTCAAATAAAATCCCCAACAAACTGCAAATTGATCTGTTCTAAAACTGAAAGCAGATGTTTTTTCCTCCTCATCTATTGATAAGCAAATATGAAAATCTATGATGTGGAGCCCTGTGGAATAAATCAGATCTACAATTTAGACGGTTGCCCCACTCTTCTGTAAGTTTATTATTGCTATTGATATTACTACCTTTGTTGTAGGGCTCCTGTGGATCCTGCTGGGCATTTAGCGCTGTTGGTGCTTTGGAGGGGCAACTGAAGCTGAAGACAGGACAGCTGGTCTCCCTCAGTCCTCAGAACCTTGTCGATTGTTCTACTCAATATGGAAACCATGGCTGCAATGGTGGTTTCATGACCGATGCTTTTCAGTATGTGATTGATAACAAGGGCATCGATTCTGATTCGGCATATCCTTATCATGCCACAGTAAGTAGGTCCTTATTGAATATAACAAGGCTGTAGCTGACCATTTTGGTTATGCAAAACATCTACCTACTGTATTTTTTTTTTCTTTTAAGGATGGACGGTGTGTCTATAACCCATCTGGCAAGGCTGCCTCATGTGTGAAATATCAGGAGGTACCTTCTGGTGAGGACAATCTGAAACAAAGCCTTGGTACCGTTGGACCAATATCAGTAGCAATTGATGCAAAACATCCTTCCTTTTACCTGTATAAAAGTGGTAAGTTTTCCCTAATCAAACCTGAAATTCCGTGTTGTAGTAAAAGTAACTCTTGCAGTGGCTCTCAATTTAGCTTATTCCTTGCTCCTCCGGCAGCCATCAATCTTCTCCGCTGTCGCTGCTCCCAGGATGTGGACAGACCCTTAAGCCCCGTACACACGCTACGAATTTCCGCCGACCGGTCGTCCGTCTTTTGTCCAGAGTGCGTGTCCGTTGGTTGGAATGTGCTCTAGACTGCACACGAATTTTCCCGTACGACAGAATTCTACTTCAGAAGTGATGTCATGTGTTGGATTGCTTTCTATGTGTTCTTTCATCTCTGAGCATGCCTAGTCTTACTCATAAGATTTTTCCACGTCGAAATCTGTACTAATGAGACGAAAATCGGACGTGTGTTGACGGAGGAAAAACATTTTAATGCCTGCACATCAGGATTTTGTCAGCCGAAAAATCGGAGTCGGCTGTCGAAAGCACCATACTAACAATCCGAAAATCGGCAGATCGGTCGTCGGACGAAATTTCATCCTGTGTACGGGGCTTTAATGTCTACATCAGCCTTTCTCAACCATTTCAACACAGAGGAACCCTTGAAATAAATTTTTGGTCTCGGGGAACCCCTGCTAAAAATTAAAAATCTACAACTCATGACACATTAGTGTGACAGTCAGTGGGAAGAATGCTCCTTACTCTTGTCATCATTGGGAAGAATAACCCTCTTACAGATAGCTAAAAGGAACAATGGTGTCATTGGGAACTTATCTGAGAAGCAGAAATTGCCCCTTTCTCAGGGAACCCCTAGCAACCTCAGGAGGAACTCTAGGGTTCCACAGAACGCTGGTTGAGAAACCCTGGTCTACATTGAAAAATGCAGCTAAACATTTTATATCACCATGCCTTTTCAAACTTGTAAAAGCAACCCACAGACCAAAATACTGAGTTATTGCTAAAGTGTGAAGATTTTTTTAATTTACGGGTAGAAACGGAAAGTAGGAAACTTCTTTAATCTTGTATGGACAAACTTTATTACAAAGCATGTTCTCCACAGGTGTCTATGATGATTCATCTTGCACTCAAGATGTGAACCATGGTGTTCTTGCTGTAGGGTATGGAAACCTTGGAGGAAAGGACTTTTGGCTGATAAAAAATAGGTAAGACTGCTTTTTCATATGGTGTTCAAGAAGGGATACAATGGATATACAGAAAGCATGAAGCGTGTAGATGTATATTTTCTGGTCTCCTTTATTTGTTTTTTCCTTTGAATGCACCAGAATCAAGCACCAGCACCGTGTCTCACAATGCACACTGGCAGGGCGACTCGCTGATGTCAATGCACCCCAAACATTAAAATGTGTCACTGTCAATATTACCTTAAAGCAAATGTTCACACCCCCCCCCGGATCCCTCACCCTCACTTACTGGGTTGGTCTGGGTGGCACATTTCTGATACCCACCCAGAGAATCCAGCGTTGTCCTGCTGAGATCCTCATGTATTCTGACACCTCTTGGTCCTGCACCGCCATGTTGATTTTGACATCATAAAATGGCCCATGGCTCTTCCTGGTTCAGTCAGCGTGTCTTCTTGATGATGCAGCGCTAGGCACGACCCCCTCTTGCTTTCAGAATGAAGTGCTGTGCTTCCTGGGATATGTGACATGCATATCCCAGGAGGCAAAGGAAGGACAGTGCACGTTATTCTCCTAGGCCAATGACGCACAAGGTGGGACCACAGGGCCACCCTTTTTTTTAATGAAAAAAATACAGCACTATTCTGACAGCAGAGAAGAGAATGGGTGGAGAGGAGCGAAGTCTCTCCTGAGGGTGAAGATCCACTTTAAAGTACTCAAAGCCAACCAACAAGTACTGGGTGAGGGGCTCTCCAAAAGAGAGACACCCCAAGGCAGGGGAGGAAGAATCCTAGGCGCAACATATACTCCCCCTAGACTTCAGGGTAGGCCTGAAGGCCTACACCCTACAATTGAATGTGAAAAAAAGCACACATATAATTGCAAGCAACATAAGTGAAGAAAAAAATCATGAAAAAAAACATTAAAAAAAAGGTGCCAGTGCATGTACAGCAGTGGGTAGGCATTGTAGGCCTTATGGCCTGGTAACAAAAATTCCCCAGAGGGATTAGAACCCCCATCAGATTTTTATTGCTGCCTGTGTCCCCGTTAGGGAGAGTCACCTTCTCTGTTTGTCCTGTTTACCTTTAGGGCTCATGCATACCGAGCTTAAAAAAATGCCACCTTTACAGGCGTTTGTAATTTTTTACAGGCATTTACAGATGCATTATAAGAGGAGCGCTTACAGGCTGGTATAAAACCAGAAGAGCAGAAAAAAAACACTTCACGTGCCTAAACGCATCTAAACACTAGGTGCATGTTGGTGCGTTTGAGTGTTGATACATTCCAATGACCAGAATAAGTTGATATTCTGGCCAATGGAATTCATTAACACTCAAATGCTTGACACACCCAAATGTGTTTAAAAGTGCCTACAGGCGTGCACAGTACGCAGCTTTAGGCTGGCCAGGGATGGTTTGAATCTCGGCCAGTCCAGCAGGACCGATCGATCAACTTGGGTACAACCAGCCTGCCGGATTTACTATAGCCGTTAGCGATAATCACTGTCTTCATCCGGTGTAGGTGGTGTCCCCAGCCCATCAATCCCCCCCTACCCCTCGTCAGGAGAACCCAATGTCTCAGCAGGACTGTCTGTGTTGATGGGGGAATCATACAAATTTCTTTCTTGCAACCAAGGGTTGAGAAGAAATTTGCACCGTCTATGGCCTGCCTTAGGCGTGTTTTTTAAGCAGCTTTTCTCTTGCCAGAAGTTCTGCCATTCAGAAAAGGAAATCAATTGCCTAGTGTGCATGAGGGCTTATAAGCAAGAGTAAAAGAAAATCCCAAATTTTTGGTTGTCACCAGAACCGAACTAGGGGGTAAATGTTCCAATGGGTTCTGGTGCCCCTAGTGAAAACCTGGGATTCATTCACTTTACTTTTTTTTTTTTTTAAATCAATAAAAGTCTTTATTGATTCACTTTACTTTTAGTTCTAATTTAAACAGTTCTGGACCGCCCCATGCAGATATACTGCGGCAGGGCGGCCCTCCTGCGCGAAACTTTGCACCTGAACGTCATTTTGTGCACTGGGTCTTGGGCGCGCGCCACCAGCGACCCGCTTCTGCTGTGATTGGACACAGTGGGAGCTAATCAGCGGGTCCGGTGGACCCAATGTTCGCCGACACCCCGCGATCATTCATGAGAGAGGCAGAACGGCGGTCTGCTTATGTAAACAAGGCAGACCTCCGTGCTGTGAGAGGGGAAGATGGAGATCTTGTGTTCCTGCTAAGCAGGAACACAGATCTCGGTTTTCTCCCATTCAAAGCACCCCCCCCCCACAGTTAGAAAGAACTCCCAGGGAACACATTTAACCATTTTATCGCCCCTGATGTTAACCCCTTCCCTGCCAGTGTCATTAGTACAGTGACAGCGCATTTTTTTTAGCACTGATCACTGTATTAGTCTCACTGGTCTCCAAAGTGTCAAGAGGTGTCAGATTTCTCCTCCACAATGTCGCAGTCCCACTACAAATCTCTGAACGCCGCTATTAATTAAAAAAAAATTAAAAAATTAAAATTTCTTAAATCTATTCCACAGTTTGAAGATGCTATAACTTTTGCGAAAACCAATCAATATACGCTTATTGGAATACGTTTTATAGCAAAAAGTAAAATATATTCTTTTTTATTTTTTGAAAATTTACGGTGTTCTTTTGTTTATAGCGCAAAAAATTCAAATCGCAGAGGTGATAAAATACCACCAAAAGAAAGCTCTATTTGTGGGGAAAATGAACAAAAATTTTATTTATTTGGGTAATGCCTCCCACGACCGTGCAATTGTCAGTTAAAGTAACGCAGTGCTGTATTGCAAAAAATGGCCTTGTTGTGAAGGGGGGTAAACTTTTTGGGGCTGAAGTGGTTAATCACAAGTGACATTCATTTCTGCTATCTCAGAACACCTTTTTAGCTTGACCAATCTCTGATCTTCCAAATAGCTAACTGAAGAATAGGAACACTGTCACCACCATGTAGTACAACAAGAAATTCCAATAATTTTCAGAGCACCCAGGGGCGTAACTACAGGGGTTGCAGGGGTTGCAATTGCAACCGGGCTCCATGCTCCAGGGGGCTCGTGTGGCTCCTCTGTACACCTGGATAGGAGGGGGGGCAGGGGCAGCATATAGAGAAATCACTGTCCTCCTTTTTCCTCCTGTAGCTGTGCTCCCTCCCCTCTCCTGCCGGCTGCTGCATGGGATGTGTCACAATAGAGAACCAGGAAGGTTGGTAAATATGTAATTTACCAGCTCCTTCCTTTTCTGCATGGACAGAGTCATAGTCAGTGACAATGTCAAAATATAAAATAAAATAATAAAATGATAAAAAAATAATGCAATTAAAATACCAAAAAAAAAAAACTACTGACACCAGTGGGTGAGCTTCCAGGATCACAAAGGTCACACTTGCAACCGGGCCCTGGCATTTCACCACTGTGGGGAGGCCCCAAGTTAGCAGGAAGGGGGCCCACTGCAGAACTTGTGAAAGGGTCCAGCTGCAGGACAGTAATAAAGGGCCCCACAACGAGAGTAAAGGGCCCCAGGATCAGTACAAAGAGCCCCAGGCTTGAAGGGAAGGCTCCAGCCAGGGGTCTGGGGGGGTCCTTCATGGTTTCTTGCACCGGGGCCCTGAAGGTTCTAGTTACGCCTTATGAGAGCACCCATCATTTCCAACAATATTTTCCTAGCAAATGAATCTATTATTATAAATAGAACTCATATCAGCACATAATTTAATAATTATAAAAACATATAATAATTCTTTATCATTGTGAACAGCTGTAACGTCATTGGCTATTTCTCGCAGTATAGTAACAGCTTATAAACTTGCTACTACCTTTAAGCATAAATAGCGTTACACAAAATATTATTAATATCAACATTATATATTTTGTATGTTTTGTCAAAAAACATCACAACTTTATCAAGATCTAAAAAGAATCAGATAGTGTGGAAACCAGACAATGATGTTTGGTTTCAAAACATGGAACAGCATAGGTCACATGATATAGGACAATCTGCATTTGGGAGCATGTGATATAGCCATATAATAATACCAATACATAGACTGTTGTAGAACAGGTTTGGTAGTTTGCTATAGCTAACACACATGTTTACTTTTATAAAATCTTTATTTTCAAAATTTGCAAGTTACAAACACAACAAGACAAGGTGCAGAACAGAGTAATAAACAAGAAAATGCAGCTTGTATGAATACATAACAATGGTTGCGAAGCAGACAATAACAGAAAGACATCGTTATATAAGACGGGTGTACCATAATGTAGAGTGTGCCTATTGGCCAAACGGAGGCGAACCTCAACCAACCCCCGTCCCACTGGCTGGGGAGGGCTCCGGAGAGGGATCTCCAGATGGGCCCCGCATAACCAAGGCCCCCAGTAACCAGGGCCGGCGCTACCACTAGGCGAGTTAGGCAATCGCCTAGAGCGCACTGCCTGTAGGGCGCCTTGCCGCTGATTTCCCCCTCTTAGTATGTCCCTCTCCTCTCCTCTCCGTTCGGCTCTGCAGACTGATCAGGGTCTCCCTCCGAGTCCCTGACAGTCTGCGATGTGCGAGAACAGAGGCGGCCGGTGCCGCGCCTCTATGATCATCAGTGAGAGAGAGAGAGGTGACAGTCTGTCACTGTCTGTGTATCTCTCACTGGCTGCAGCGTGCGTGCCCTGGGCTTCACACATCTCTTCTCCCCCCTCCCCCTCCTGTGTTCTGAGCTCTGTTGTAGTACACCGTCTGTGAAGGAAGGTGGGCGGGAAGATTAAAAAGCCGAACTGACCTGACACTGAGAAGCTGCTGAAAGAGCCCGGGGATCACTCCACATGAGGTAACACTTCACTGACCAGACCCTCCAGATCTTGCCCCCCCCCCCCCTTCTCTCCCCCCCCCCCTCTCTCTCCCTGACCCTTCTCTCTCTGTCTTTGCCAGCACTGGAAATCCCTTTACCCCTTTCTGTTAATGTTAATAAACTCCTTCCTTCCCATCATCTCCCTATGTATAAGAGCCAGTTCACATATGTGCGGATGCGCTGATTGCATGTAATTCGGAGCGCACTGCTCCTTCATTACATGCGATCTCCTGTGCGGATGCAAATTTAGCCATACACTTTGTATGGCTGAATTCGCAGCGGATCCGCACCAAACTCGCACAGTAGGCATTTTTTGAGATGCCTCAGGATCGGATCGCACAGTGGTTCACATTTGTGCGATCCGATTCTGTGTGAACTGTCAGATCACACTGCGATATGCGATCAAACTGGGGGTGTCGTTAACATTTCATTGACACCCCCAGCGTATCGCATATGGCAGTGTGAACTGCCAGATGTGCGGATGCGATGCGGGAACACGCTGCATATTCCCAGCCTTCCCGCATCCCACAAATGTGAACCAGCACTTTGTCCCGATTCACACTGGTGCAATGCAGGAAACCCTGCGATTCAGTGCCGGTTCCCGCATCGCACCAGAATTGCACACTGGTTCACACTGAGATCTGTGAATCACTGGGGATGTCAATGTAAGGTTAATGACACCCCCCCAGATTGGTTCAAAGATCGCAGTGCGAACTGTGAAATGGTGCAGGAATCAGATCGCATAGGTGTGAACATCCATGCGATCCGATTCCAGTGTGGACCAAAAATTAAGACCTGCACCATTTTGGTGCAAATGTGATGCGATTTCAGCCTTACAGTTTGTATGGCTGAAATCACATCACACAGACATCACATGTGGTCTGGGCAGCAATGTGGTGTGAATCACATGCGATGTCTGACATCACACAAGTGTGAACCAGCACTTAAAGTGGTATTAACCACTTCTGGACCAGAAGGATTTGCCCCCTTAATGACCAGGCCATATTTTGCGATTTGGCACTACATTATTTTAACTGACAATTGCGTGGTCGTGCGACGCTGCACCAAAATAAAATTGATGTCCTTTGTTTCCCACAAACAGGGCTTTCCTTTGGTGGTATTTGATCACCTGTGCAATTTTTTTTTTTTTTGTGCTATAAACAAAGAGCGACAATTCTGAAAAAAAAAACAATATTGTTCACATTCCCAAAAAAAATGGTAAAGATCTAAATTTTTGATCATTTTAGGCCAATTTGTTTTCTGCTACATATTTTTGGTAAAAGAAAAATCACAATAAGCGTATTTTGATTGGTTTACGCAAAAGTTATCACGTCTACAATCTAGGGGAAAGATTTGTGTCATTTTTATTTATTTTTTTTACTAGTAATGGCGGCGATCTGCGATTTTTAGCGGGACTGCGACATTGCGGCGGACAGATCGGACCCCTAACTGACATTTTTGACACTTTTGGGGGTACCAGTGACATTACTACAGTAATCAGTGCTATAAATATGCATTGTTACTGTAATGACACTGGCAGAGAAGAGGTTAACCCAGGGTGATCAAAGGGTTAAATGTAAGCCTAGGGGAGTGATTCTAACTGTGGCTTCTGAAGTGACCATAGAGACCTGTGATCCTATATAGAAGGATCACAGGCGCTCTGTGATCATTCCAGGGAGAAGAACAGTCAGATGTGTTTACAACAGCTGACCGTTCTTCTCTCTCAGTAGGGAACGATTGCGGGTGCCCATCGGCATTCACGGCCGCCTGTCCCGTGGATTGGCATCCATGCTGCCTATTAGGGGAGCGCACCAACGGCAGCACGTGCTTGCCCCCAGCACGATTGACATAGAGCTATGTTGTTTTGCGCAGCCTAGCCAGCCTGCCGCAGTAAAACTGTGGCGGGTGGTCGGCAAGTGGTAAAGTAAAGCCAAATATTTATTGTACTGCAGCTTACTAGTTCTTAGATGGGTGGCTGCATTAGTTTTCTTTCTTGCTTTTAGGTTTTCTCGCTTTTGTTTTCACATACTGATCCTACTAGTAAGTCAATCGTTTTTTAAAAGAACAAGCCGTCTTGCAGATGTAGCAGTTAGAGGGTTAAATAAAACCATTTAACACTGATAAAGGGGTGGAGTCAGGGGCGGAGCCAATGGGGGCGGCAAAATTAAGTTTCGCCTAGGGTGTCAAAAATCCTTGCACCGGCCCTGCCAGTAACCTTAATCACCATGCATAGTTGCTGCAGTTACCGCATTCTGAAATAATTAAAACAGCAGACACAGAACATAGACACAGAAACCAAATGGAATAACCAAAAAAATGAGGCCTCAGTGGGGCCAAGGAAGGAGTAGAAGAAGGAAAGAAAGAGAAAGAGAGAGAACGAAACAGCCTAGAGAAAACACGGCCATAGAGGTAGCAGTGCAGTAAGGAGGAATCCCCGGGTTCTAGGCAATGAC
Organism: Pelophylax lessonae; assembly: GCF_965119305.1. Classification (NCBI taxonomy): domain Eukaryota; kingdom Metazoa; phylum Chordata; class Amphibia; order Anura; family Ranidae; genus Pelophylax; species Pelophylax lessonae. The sequence goes on from NC_138780.1 coordinate 24,519,662, forward strand.
AGACACCCCCCAGGTCCCCCCCCCCCCCCCCAGTGCATTAATCTTTAGGGATCTCTTCTGAATAGAACATCCACCCTGTCCAAGTATCCATGAAGCGAGACGGCTTCCCCAGTAGGGTCAGAACCCTTCTTTCAGCCTCCATAACCCAGTTCACTTCCTTCTTCCATTCAGCTAAGGCGGGACAGGTGGTCTGTTTCCAGTGTCTTGGAATTAGACACTTAGCAGCGTTTTAATAGAAATGGGATGACACTACGTTTGTACCTCTTAATTGTGAGGTGGGTATCATGAAAAAGGTACTGGAGTGGGGTGCCCTCAGGAGGGGTAATAGCCAGTTTCTGAATCCAGGGATGAACAGCATCCCAGAAGGGTTTAAGGACTGGGCAGTCCCACCAATTATTGAGGAACGTGCCCTCCTGGCCGCAGCCCTTCCAGCAGCAGAGATCAGCGTTCAGAAACATCTGTTTCAACTTCGAGGGAGTCCTATACCATTGGGACAGGAATTTGTAGGAAGATTCCTGGATCCTAGTACTAATAGAGGAGAAATGGGCAAGGCGCAATATTTTAGTCAGCTGTCGTGTCGTAAATTCCGTTCCCAGCTCCCTCTCCCAGTCCCAAACATAGTAGGGGACCGAGCGAGACATCGAGCCAAGGACCAATTTAGGCATATGAGAGAGAAGATGTCGGGAGTCCGGGGGATGGACAAACCACCGTTCCAGGGGTGAAAGTCGATCTATCGGGCGAGGGGGGGGGGGTAGGAAGTCTGGTTACAAAATCAGCCATCTGTCTGTGGCGCCAGACTGACATAAGGAAATCCCCAAATCGAGCTCTGAGCTCGGTAAGGGACAGCAGCTGCCCAGACGGTGCAAACTTGCCGCAAAACGTCTTCCCGTCGTCCCCCCAAGACCGGAAAAACTGAGTGTCCTCGCCAGGTTAAAACTAAGGAAACCCCCCCAAGGGAGCTAGAGGGGAGACCCCGGCTGAAAAGTCGCCCCCTGCGTTAAGTCTATCCCATATCCGAAGGGTTGCCTTTGTTAGAGGAGATGTCCAATCCGAAAGACCCCTGCCACTCTCCGGGACCCATGGTGCACCCGCCATGGTGTTTTCTAAAGGCACCCAAGGTTTGGTGGTCGCGTCATTAGCCCAGTTCAGCATACGGACCAGGGCCATAGCTTTATAGTAAAGAGAAACAACCGGCAATCCCACCCCTCTGTCCTCCTTCCGTCGCCTAAGGATAGCCATGAGCCAGGCGTGGGTGTTTACTATGCCAAACAAACTGTTGGAAGGATCGGCGAAGGCGTTTAACCACTTTACCACCGGAGGATTTTGCTGTCTTCCGTCCAGGCCACTTTTTGCGATTCGGCGCTGTGTGACTTCAACTGACAATTGCGCGGTCGTGCGACGCCGTACCCAAACGAAATTTACGTCCTTTTTTTCTCACAAACAGAGCTTTCTTTTGGTGGTATTTGATCACCTGTGCGATTTTTACTTTTTGCGCTATAAACAAAAAAAGAGCGTTTATTTTGAAAAAATAACAATATTTTTAACATTTTTTTATATGAAATTACCCCCAAAAAAGATGTAAAAACCAATTTTTTTAAAAAATTTTGGCCAATTTGTTTTCTGCTACATATGTTTGGTAAAAAAAAAATCGCAGTAAGCGTATTTTGATTGGTTTGCGCAAAAGTTATTGTGTTTACTAACTAAGGGAAAGATTTCTGTCATTTTTGGTGTTTTTTTTTTTAACGCGTAATGGCGGCGATCTGCGATTTTTTTTGCGGGACTGCGACATTGCGGCGGACAGATCGGACCCTTGACTGACATTTTTGGGGGTACCAGTGACATTACTGCAGTAATCAGTGCTATATATATGCACTGTTACTGTAAAAATGACACTGGCAGGGAAGGGGTTAATTTTATTGGAGAGGGAGGGGTTAATGTATGCCTGGTGCTTACTGACGTGTAGGGGGGGAGGTGACTGAGTGAGTCATGGACAGATCGGATGTCCAGCTATGCTGAACACTCCGATCTGTCAGTCCCTGTCACTATGGAGATCCGCCCGCTGTGTTTACACACAGCGGGCGGATCTCCAGACTCAAACCCCGACGATCGGGTAAGAGCAGCGGCAATCGCCGCTGCTCCTCCCCTGGCCCGACTCCCGCTGTGAATGAAAACAGCGGGAGTGAGCCTGCGGCGGTGCGCAAGCGCCGCCCAGAAGGGAGAGTGTGTGACGACGTAGTACTACGTCGTCAGACGATAACGAGCCACTCTTCCGCAGTAATATTACTGTGAGCAGACGTAAAGTGGTTAAAGAACAGTTGAGGCAACTGTATGGGGACAGTATTGAGGAGGTATATAAGTCTAGGCAAGATGGTCATTTTGAGTACATTAATACGCCCAAACCAGGAGCGTATGAAGGCAGACTTGGCGCCCAGGAGTCCAAACAACAAAGGGACTTCCAGCGCTAACTGTGATATCTCTCACTCTCAGGAATGAATAAAGTCAAATTACCGTGTGGTGCTGCTGCTAATTAATGCTGATTCAGCATAAGTCAGTGAATGGGGGGGAGGGGCAGCAGCGCTATCCCACGGTACATAGTCTACAATGTAACTCAGGCAGGCTTGATGGAAAACCTTGAAAAGTTTATTTATAAAAATTATATATAGTGATGATGATTAAAACATAATAAAATTTATTCCAAACCAGATCTGTGGCGTTGCTGGGGGTCACAGGATGACCGAGCCGCTGGGTGAGCCGGAACTGTGTAGATGATCACAGCAGGGAACCAGGCATAAGGGAGAAGGATCTTATGTGCCAAAAGCAGACCGGACCAGCCGGTAAGGTGGCGTGGCTTCCTCCCACCCGATAGCGTGGCTGCTCGCACTGAAGCAGTGTAGACGTGCCGCGGAGCCGCCAACCAGAGGTATCCACAGCGGAGGCCGCTACTCGTAAGCGGCGTCAGCAAGCGTCGGGACCTGGCCTGGAAAGCATCAGAGTTGCCGTGACGACATGTTTCGCACTGCTGTGCTTTGTCAAAGTCACGGGAGGAACAGCAACCTGAACATTTAAGGTGGAGGAGGGGGCGGGCACCCAGTGTCTCGATATCTCGATATGTCTCTAGATATCGAGACACTGGGTGCCCGCCCCCTCCTCCACCTTAAATGTTCAGGTTGCTGTTCCTCCCGTGACTTTGACAAAGCACAGCAGTGCGAAACATGTCGTCACGGCAACTCTGATGCTTTCCAGGCCAGGTCCCGACGCTTGCTGACGCCGCTTACGAGTAGCGGCCTCCGCTGTGGATACCTCTGGTTGACGGCTCCGCGGCACGTCTACACTGCTTCAGTGCGAGCAGCCACGCTATCGGGTGGGAGGAAGCCACGCCACCTTACCGGCTGGTCCGGTCTGCTTTTGGCACATAAGATCCTTCTCCCTTATGCCTGGTTCCCTGCTGTGATCATCTACACAGTTCCGGCTCACCCAGCGGCTCGGTCATCCTGTGACCCCCAGCAACGCCACAGATCTGGTTTGGAATACATTTTATTATGTTTTAATCATCATCACTATATATAATTTTTATAAATAAACTTTTCAAGGTTTTCCATCAAGCCTGCCTGAGTTACATTGTAGACTATGTACCGTGGGATAGCGCTGCTGCCCCTCCCCCCCATGCCCAGGAGTCCAAGTCTGCCTTTATATGATCCATCAGAGCCCCATAATTCCTGTCGTAGAGGACCTGCGGGTCTGGGGATATATGAACTCCCAAATAGGGGAGAGAACCCTCCCTCCATTTAAAGCTGAAAGAGTGTCGCAGGGAATCTGCCATGTCCGGGGGGATGTGGATAGGGAGCAGTTAAGACTTGTCATAATTGACTTTGAAATTAGAGAGGTCACCAAAACGACGCAATTCGCGCATGAGCACCGGAAGGGAAATGCGGGGGTTACTTATATAAAACAAAAGGTCATCAGCATAAGCCGAAAGCTTGTGCTCCGCCGATCCCACGGTGATCCCCGCAACGTCCAGTGTGTCCCACACCGTGCGCAAAAATGGTTCCAGAGCCAGGGCAAAGGGGAGAGAGGACATCCCTGTCTGGTGACATAAATACGAAAGGCATCTGAGAGCAAACCGCTCACCCTGACCCTGGCTTCAGGCCCACTGTAGAGCACTAGAATCCACCCCAACATCCGGTCATCAAGGCCTAGGGCCCGAAGAACCTCGACAGGTATGTCCAATCAACCCTGTTGAAGGCCTTTTCAGCATCCAATGACAAAACCAAGCTCGGGGCCTTATCCGGACAATGTTGAGCCCATTGCAGGACGTGCAGAGCACGAATGGTGTTGTCGCGGGCCTCGCTATTGGGCATAAAGGCCGCCTGCTTGGGATGGATCAGGGCAGCCACGTGGTCCTGAAGGCGCAGTGCCACATGTTTACTTTGTAAGGAAAAGAAAGTATTGAGTATGCATATGAGAGGTCTTCAGTTGTGCTGGGAAGTTGTAGCACTTTCAGATGCTGCTGTACCATTAATTAATCTTGCGATATATATCAGAGTGCTGGTATTTTTATTGATCAGAGTAAAACCTTATTTTAAAGAGCACTTTGATATGCCACATAATTTCTATTTATTTGCAAATGTGTACCACTAATATCTCTATTTTGGCATAATGATTATAATGGTTTATGGCGAACGTCTTCAAACTCGACCCGCTACAGGATTTTATGTGGTCCACAGCTAGGGTCAATGGCGTACCCTCGATGCGCACTGCTTGAGAGTTAAGGTCAGCAGAGGCTGCCTATGAACTCCGTCTCCGAAGTACATTGAGTTGAAAAAAGTGTTTGATCCCCTGCTGATTTTGTACATTTGCTCATTGACAAAGAAATGATCAGTCTATAATTTTAATGGTAGGTTTATTTTAACAGTGAGAGACAGAACAACAACAAAAAATATCCAGAAAAATTCATTTAAAAAAAGTTATAAATTGATTTTCATCTTAATGAGTGAAATAAGTTTTTTATCCCCTATCAATCAGCAAGATTTCTGGCTCCCAGGTGTCTTCTATACAGGTAACAAGCCAAGATTAGCAGTACTCCCTTTAGGTCCACAGAAGCATTTAATCAATCAGATTTCAATCTATCCACCTTGGCCAAGACCAAAGAGCTGTCCATGGATGTCAGGGACAAGATTGTAGCTCTACACAAGGCTGGAATGGGCTACAAGGCCCACCGCCAAGCAGCTTGGTGAGAGGGTGACAACAGTTGGTGCGGATATTCGCAAATGGAAGAAACCCAAAATAACTGTCAATCACCCTGATGTAATGTGTGGCTCTAATACGGACTTGAATATAAAGGGGACTCTAATAGGGATCCAGATGTAAGGGGGACCCTGAGGGGGATTTTTTTCATCCCCTGATTATTTGTAAAATATACAATGCGGCCCTTGTACTAAAGAGTTTGGAGACCCCTGGTTTATTGTAACAGTACAAGTGTTTACAATGCTGTATAACTGGATCAGTGGTTTACTAGGATGTGTTCTTGTAGTAACGATGAAACAGCTAATGATGTTTATTCTTATAAGTATAATCTAGTAAGAGTGACAGTATGACAAGGTCACTGCCTGTCCCGGTGTTCCGTGAAAAAACCATACCCGTGAGAAAACCATACCCTCGTCACTTCCGGAGGGTATGGATTTCTCACGGTACATAAACTTGCCGCGGTTAGAAGAAAACAGCTCCTCTGCAACATGAATCATCTCCGCTCCTTCCCCTCTCACTTCCCTGCTCTCGGCTAATAAATATAAAAGCGCATCACGGAGACGAGATGTGCGTCATATCGATTCCATACACCCGCCGCCGCTTTTATATTTACTAGCCGACATCAGGGAGGTGACAGGGATAGCAGAGGAGATGATTAATGTTGCTGCCGAACTGTTTTTATGTACCCGCCGCAAGTATCTGATTATACACACTTCCGTTATGATTTCCTACCCTCCGAGCATGCGCACTTCTAATCTTCACAGCTGTTCCATGCTGTTTTCGGGGCTCTGAGCATGCGCACTGCTGCGCTGCTCAGCTGTTTCACACAGGAAGTGACGAGGGTATGGTTTCTTCACGGGGTATGGTTTTTTAACGTTACACCGGCATATTAAAAAGGTCTTCATGCTCTAAGAACATCCCCATATGTATCCTTGTTAATTATTTTCAATTAAAATTAAAACAACTTGTGAATTTTGTATAGACCTATATAAAGTGCAAGTACTCATTTTTGTCTTTTTTTTTTTCTCATTCAGCTGGGGGGAAAATTACGGAGATCAAGGATATGTCCGAATTGCAAGGAACAAGGGAAATATGTGTGGCGTGGCCAGCTATCCGTCTTATCCAGAAATGTAAAAAAACAGTCCGAAAACAATGGAATTAAAGCACGATAATAAATTAACTTTATACAGCCAGTGCAGACGTTGTACAACACTTCTTTGGATTGTGGCTGACCCATATGGAAATAATGTCATGACTTTCTTAATCCACTGGAATCAATACTATAAACTTGACTATTGACTTATTTCAAACATACTGAGAAAGTATATATTAGCTGGTATAAAATGTCCACAAAACAAAACTCCAATTATCTCTGGTCTCTCTGCATTTCATGGAGTTATCTTAATTTACAGTATCTTTTTCAATTTTCTGTGATTTTCTGTCAGTGGCTATTCTTTATTAATGATTAGCTAACAAAACCTGTCATTTAGCATCTAAAAGGTCTAGTAGCTCTTCAATGGTGTAGACCAGTCTACTGGCTCTTGAATGGTGTGGATCAATCCACTGGCTCTTCAAAGGGGTAGATCAGTCCACGGGCTCTTCAATGGTGTAGACCAGTCGTCTACTCGCTCTTGAATTGTGTGGATCAATCCACTGGCTCTTCAAAGGTGTAGACCAGTCTACTGGCTCTTGAATGGTGTGGATCAATCCACTGGCTCTTCAATGGTGTAGATCAGTCTACTGGCTTTTGAAAGGTGTGGATCAATCCACTGGCTCTTCAATGGTGTAGACCAGTCTACTGGCTCTTGAATGGTGTGGATCAATCCACTGGCTCTTCAAAGGGGTAGATCAGTCCACGGGCTCTTCAATGGTGTAGACCAGTCTACTCGCTCTTGAATTGTGTGGATCAATCCACTGGCTCTTCAAAGGTGTAGACCAGTCTACTGGCTCTTGAATGGTGTGGATCAATCCACTGGCTCTTCAAAAGGGTAGATCAGTCTACTGGCTCTTGAATGGTGTGGATCAATCCACTGGCTCTTCAAAAGGGTAGATCAGTCCACGGGCTCTTCAATGGTGTAGACCAGTCTACTAGCTCTTGAATGGTGTGGATCAATCCACTGGCTCTTCAAAGGGGTAGATCAGTCCACGGGCTCTTCAATGGTGTAGATCGGTCTACTGGCTCTTCAATGGTGTAGATCAGTCTTTCTCAACCTTTTTACTCCAATATAATTTTCAGGCCTTACTTTACTTTTTAGTAGATTAGTCTACTAGCTCTTCAATGGTGTTTATCGGTCTACAGGCTCTTCAATGGTGTAGATCAATCTACTGGCTCTTCAATGGTGTAGATCAGTCTTCAGGCTCTTCAATGGTGTAGATCAGTCCACGGGCTCTTCAATGGTGTAGATCAGTCCACGGGCTCTTCAAAGGGGTAGATCAGTCTACAGGCTCTTCAATGGTGTAGATCAGTCTTTCTGAACTTTTTTACTCCAATATAATTTTCAGGCCTTACTTTTTAGTAGATTAGTCTACTAGCTCTTCAATTGTGTAGATCAGTCTATTGGCTCTTCAATGGTGTAGATCAGTATACTGGCTCTTCAATGGTGTAGATCAGTCTACTGGCCCTTCAATGGTGTAGATCAGTCTACTGGCTCTTCAATGGTGTAGATCAGTCTATTGGCCCTTCAATGGTGTAGATCAGTCTATTGGCTCTTCGATTGTGTAGATCAGTCTATTGGCTCTTCAATTGTGTAGATCAGTCTACTGGCTCTTCAATTGTGTAGATCAGTCTATTCTCTCTTTAATGGTGTAGATCAGTCTACTGGCTCTTCAAAGGAGTAGATCAGTCTACAGGCTCTTCAATTGTGTAGATCAGTTTACTGGCTCTTTAACTGTGTAGATCAGTCTACAGGCTCTTCAATTGTGTAGATCATTCTACAGGCTCTTCAATATTGTAGATCAGTCTACAGGCTCTTCAATTGTGTAGACCAGTCTACAGGCTCTTCAGCCTTTTTACTCCAGAGTAACGCTTTAAATAATTTTCAGGCCTCACTAAAACCAATTAATCTGGGATTATGGCTACAAATGTCCTTACAGTGGTGGGTCAGTGGAAGGAATGTTCCTTCCCTTACAGTAATGGTCAAAATATCACTATTAGAGACAGCTAAAGAGAACATTGGCATCACATTGCTGGCTCTACCAAGTGAGGTTGGCTATGGAACTATGCATCACCATCAAACAAATGGTCAGTTAGACACAACACATGGTTGGGAAAGGTTGGTGTAGGTACTCAGCTTAGGGTTGAACTACATTTTTGTATACTCTACACCAGCCTTTCTCAATCAAAGTTCCTCCAGAGGTTGTTAGGGGTTCCTTGAGCAATTAGCAATTTCTGCCTCTCCGATAAGTAACCACTGAAACCAATGATCTTTTTTGCTATCTGTAAGTGGGGGAAGCTTCCCATTGACCACAAATATAAGGAACATTCTTCCCAATGACCATCATTATTAGCAGACACTGGTAAGGGTTCACTGTGTTAAAAAAAAGTTGAGAAAGGCTGTTCTACATCAGTAATGGGGCAGGTAATTTTATTGGACCCTTGTAAGAGCAAACTGGCTCAAACACTGGCATGGCTTTGCCTAAATATATTTGAACTGAGGCAGAGTTCATATTACTCAGGGAAGGTACTAAAGTTGTCCCAGTGCAGGATATTAAAATTATGGAAGGTATGTTCAAATTCCTATTTAGCATTAAACTAAAATGGTACCCATGTTCATCAGATGGTGTTTAGACAAAATGATTTATTTCTTGAAATACCAAAATAATCAGTCCTAGTACTCTAGTATAGATGTACAATTAAAAAAAAATGTTTTAATAAAATGTAGTATTTGACATAAAAGTTTGTATTGCTTTTTTATTTTAAACATTATAAAGTTTAATATTAACGAATCTGACCAGTCTGAAAGTCAAGCAAACACTTTTCAAGAGGAACTGAACTCTGGAAGCTGTGCCCAAAAAATATCATGCAGAGGGCAAAGGACTAGTAACCAGTATTGCCTGTGGCCTTCGTACAGCTGATTTCTTCCCCATTACTGACTTACTATGTCTTGTTCAGGACTGTGTCGCTGTGCTGAGGAGGCCATCTTGGTAGAGGTAGGGCTTTGCTTCCTCATGTCAGAGCCCCCAGCATGGAGAACCGTGAGCAGCACAGTGGTGACATCATAAAATCTCACTCCAGATCTCCAGAAACTAGAAGTTGAAGACAGCAGTGCCTGAAATTCACACTGCAGATATACAGCTGCATTGTCCTGCAGCCATGGCATCCTACAGTTGATTTTAAAGCTAATATTCTAACCTACTGCCCTCTTTTTTGTAGACTTTAGCAGATGTTGCATTCATTGCAAAATAAAATATTAAAAGCAAAAGAAATGTTGAAGTATTTCCTCATGACGTTCGCCTAGTCTGTGCTAAGAATTTTGCATGAACTTTCGTTCAAAAATCTTTTAGTGTATGGCCAGCTTAATTCTTTTAAGTGGTATTAAAGGTTTTTTTTTTTTTTTTAATAATAAACATGTTTTACTTACATGCTCTGTGTAGTAGTTTTGCACAGAGCAGCCTGATCCTCTTCTTCTAGGGTCCCCAACTGGTACCCCTGGCTCCTCCCCCTTGACCAGTGCCCCCAATAGCAAGCTATGGGGGCACTGGTGCATGCTCGTTCCCAAGCCCTGCTCTATGCGTCCATAAGACACGTAGAGCTGTGGCTTGGCCCCCCCCCCCCGCTCTCTCCTCACTGGCTGTGATTGACAGCAGTGGGAGCCAATGGCGCCTGCTGCTGTCTCCGCCAATGAGGAGAGGGAGTCCCAGGACAGCCAAGGCTCTTGTGGATAACGCTGGATTGCTTTGGCGCTCAGGCGAGTATTGGGGGGGCTGAGGGGGAGCTGCACAAAGAAGGTTTTTCACCTTCATGCATAGAAAAAACCTTCAGCCATTGCAATCACACTTCCATTGGGAAACTCACATCATGACAATGACAATATCTATACATACAGTATTTAAAACAGGCCTCCCCCCAAAAGGGCAAGCTCCACATTTTTGCTTCCTCCCCCCCTCTGCTGCCCCATTTGGCACCTTTCGGGGGGGGGGGGGGAGTGGATACCTGTCAAAGCCAGGTACCCGCCACCACTTCTGAGTAAGATCACCGCATTCATTGTGCATCAATCTGCGCAATTTCCGGCCCCTCCTCCTTCCCCCCTGCTGCCTTCTGGGAGACACGCAGGTCCCAGAAGACAGCGGGACCATTCAGAAAGCGCAGCGTGATTCACGCATGTGCATTAGGAAACAGGCTGTGAAGCCTCAAGGCTTCACTTCCTGTTTCCCCTAGTGAAGATGCCGGCGCCTGCACCTGGAGCCGATGGATGGATTGGCTTTGGTTGCAGACATTGCGGCATACCTGGACAGGCAAGTGTCCTTATATTAAAAGTCAGCAGCTACAGTATTTGTAGCTGCTGACTTCTAATTCCCACCCCCCCCCCTCCTCTTGAACATTATCTTAATATACAAACATTTTTTTACATACCTCAGTGTTTGTTGAGTATCTAAACTCTCCGCCATATATGTATATAGATTGTTTATATACGCTGGAACAACAATTCCATCCTTGAATGTAACAGCTAGGGATGCACCGAATATTCGGCGGCCGAACATTATTCGGCCGAAAATAGAAAAAATAGCACTTTCGGTGTTCGGCCGAATAAGTCAAAAGGCTGAATAATTTTGTGCCGAACAAATAGGGCTGAACGATAGTCGATATGATATCGACTATCGTTCTGTGGCCGTAGGCGATATTTATATCGCCGAGGTCACGATATTTACAGGGGGAAGGGACTCGGAGGAGGACTCACAGACTTCCGTGTTAGGCAGGGGAAGCCGGGACACTTCAGCGGTGAGCATACATACATTACTCACTCGTGCACTGCAGCCCGCCCCACACATTCAGTGAGTCTTACTCTCCTCCCTAGTTTTTTCAATGGCACATTCAGGAAGCCAATCACGCCGTGATTAGCTGCACAGCGAACCAATCACGCGTGCCTGCACACCTGATTGGTTCCGCTGTGCCGCTACTCACGGCGTGATTGGCTTCCTGAATGTGCCATTGAAAAAACTAGGGAGGAGAGTAAGACTCACTGAATGTGTGGGCCGGGCTGCAGTGCACGAGTGAGTAATGTATGTATGCGGCTGTGCTCCTTTCCAGGCTCCTACTAGTCCACCTCCAGCCTCCTACTACCACCACTATGAGAGACTGTCTGTCACTGTATAATCTGATCGAGTCCACACTGACACTGACTGACTGTCACTGAGTAATTGATGTTACCACATTAACCCTGACCTGCCCAGTGCCCTGTATCTGCAATTAAAATTTACAAGGCTGCCTGCATGCTTCCTGATTTCCATTCCCAGCATCCTTCCCAATCCCTACAGTGTCACTAACATTAACCCTATGGTACAAGGCTGCAGTGTGCACTGAATCCCATTCCCTACAGTAACATTTAGGGAGAGAGAGAGACACATGAGAGGACAAGAGAGAGAGAGAGAGAGAGAGACATGAGAGGACAAGAGAGAGAGAGTGAGAGGACAAGAGAGAGGACAAAAAATTGGCAAAATAAATGGAAAAAATGCGAAACACCGGGTTCGGTATTCGGCCTTCGGCCAAACATTTCATTATTATTCGGCTTCGGCCAAGAATTTCATTTCGGTGCATCCCTAGTAACAGCATTCAAGTTATTACTTCCAGATGTACAGTAATTCAGCTTAAAGGTGGTCTATGGTCACATCATACATGTGGGGCGGTTGGGGTAGACGGATGATCATGGACCTTTCCTCCATGCTTTCCATGATCTCACTGGGCGCCAAGTTCTAGGTCACATGAGAGGACTACCCCCGGGGTGGGTTCTTTGGACTACGCCATGCACAGGGGTAACACCTCGTCCGAAAGTGTGCTCACCAATGCCCAACGACCAGGCGGGGACCACAGTCATGTGAATAATCAAACATTAAGGCAATCCCCCAACTGATGAGCCACCTGTGTGCAGAGTTGTATGCTTAGTCCCTCCAGAAGATGTTGTCCCTTGTCTTACACACTTGTACAGGTGTATGTGTTAAACTAGGAGGGGCATGCGGAGCCTATGCCCACTCCACCAGTCAGTAATACCTCTTTTACCTCACTCCCGGTAACAGAATGGGACGCTGAGTGCTTAGCGCTGACCTCATGCGTGCTTTTACATTCATTTTTGCCTTACGTACCTAGTGACCAGGCCGTAGATTTCCATAATGCTGTTCTACTCCTAGTTACCAGTGGAGACAGATAGCTAGGGAGGGAGTCTAAACACATAACCCCCTCTCTATTGGAGGATCCCTCACCTAACCAGGTGCCATGCCAATGACTGGTTGCTGTTTCCTCCTGTGGCTACCTATGGCAACTTCCTCTACTCTTAGACTCACGGGTTACAGTATATACTCGAGTATAAGCCGACCCGAATATAAGCCGAGACACCTAATTTTACCACAAAAAACTGGGAAAACGTATTGACTCGAGTATAAGCCTAGGGTGGGAAATGCAGCAGCTACTGGACCCAATTGGACCACCTCGAGACACAAAACAGGGGCTGCGGGCATGGTGCAGGAGATGCAGGGCTGTGGGCATGGCACAGGAGATGGTTCGGACATGGCACAGGAGATGGTACAGGCATGACACAGGTGATGATACAGGCATGGCACAAGAGATGGTACAGGCATGACAAAGGAGTTGGTTCGGGAATGGCACAGGTGATGGTACGGGCATGGCACAGGTGATGGTACGGGCATGGTACAGGAGATGGCACAGGAGATGGTACAGGCATGACAAAGGAGTTGGTTCGGGCATGGCACAGGTGATGGTACGGGCATGACACAGGTGATGGTACAGGCATGGCACAGGTGATGGTACAGGCATGGCACAGGTGATGGTACAGGCATGGCACAGGTGATGGTATGGGCATGGTACAGGAGATGGCACAGGAGATGGTACAGGCATGACAAAGGAGTTGGTTCGGGGATGGCACAGGTGATGGTACAGGGCATGGCACAGGTGATGGTACAGGCATAGCACAGGTGATGGTACGGGCATGGCACAGGTGATGGTACGGGCATGGCACAGGTGATGGTACGGGCATGGCACAGGAGATGGCACAGGAGATGGTACAGGCATGACAAAGGAGTTGGTTCGGGCATGGCACAGGTGATGGTACAGGCATGATTGAACAAAATTGGTGCGCTGCCACTACAGCAGCAAGAATAGGGGCGCAACAACATAATGAAACAGTGTGCCACGTCCGAATGTTTGTCAGAAATACAGAAAAAATGCGAATGGACTTTATAGGCACAATAGGATTAGAGTAAAAAACTTGTTTATTAATGATATCAAAACAGAGAGTTGAGCCCCCTGTGACAGAGGGATAATTGAACAAGATACATAAAAGTCAAAAAAACACAACACAAAAAAATAACTGGTCAATAACCATAGATATATAATTGATTTACAGTAGTATCATAAAGGGATGGTAATGGATGAGGATGCTATACGCTGTATCCTAGCCAGCCCAAAGGCAGTGGCCAGGACAACGCAGAGCGTCCTCTGCCGTATACAATGAGGCTATACACATGGAAAGAGATTCATGTAGCCAGGTGCCCTACATGTTTCACTCAAAAGTTCGAGCTTCTTCCGGAGCTACTGGTACATAGATTCCCTGTAGAGGCGGATGTGCGCTTCACATTGGCCAGGATACAGGCAAGGAACGGCAAACCGAATATACAACGGATACGGGGGATGATCTGCTGAGGTAGGACTGATAGCCGATGAGACTATAGACGGATTTGGATAAGAGACCTATCTTACTAGAGGCAGAGGCCAAAAAAGGAAGTAGCCAAAAGGCCAAAGACAGGAAGACCAGAGATATATATCGGCTATCAGTCCTACATCAGCAGATCATCCCCCGTATCCGTTGTATATTCGGTTTGCCGTTCCTTGCCTGTATCCTGGCCAATGTGAAGCGCACATCCGCCTCTACAGGGAATCTATGTACCAGTAGCTCCGGAAGAAGCTCGAACTTTTGAGTGAAACATGTAGGGCACCTGGCTACATGAATCTCTTTCCATGTGTATAGCCTCATTGTATACGGCAGAGGACGCTCTGCGTTGTCCTGGCCACTGCCTTTGGGCTGGCTAGGATACAGCGTATAGCATCCTCATCCATTACCATCCCTTTGTTATACTACTGTAAATCAATTATATATCTATGGTTATTGACCAGTTATTTTGTTGTGTTGGTTTTTTTGACTTTTATGTATCTTGTTCAATTATCCCCCTGTCACAGGGGGCTCCACTCTCTGTTTTTATATCATTAATAAACAAGTTTTTTACTCTAATCCTATTGTGCCTATAAAGTCCATTCGCATTTTTTCTGTATTTCTGATGGTACAGGCATGGCACAAGAGATGATACAGGAATGGCACAGGTGATGGTACAGGCATGGTGCAGGAGATGCAGTGCTGGGGGCATGGTACAGGAGAATGTCCTGTACCATGCCCGCAGCACTGCATGAGGAAATGCAGGGGCTGCGGAGGAGTCTCACTTACCTGTCGGTGAGGCGCCTTAAATTAAAAAGTGGCGCCGCCCGGCGCCAACACGTCACCATGCACGTGCCGCTGATGTTCGGGAAAGCCCGTAAAGGTTTGGCTATTCCCGGGCAGATGGTGCATTCGCGGTGACGTGTTGGTGCCGGGCGGCGCCATGTTTAAAAGGTAAGTGAGACCGTGACTCGAGTATAAGCCGAGGGGGGCTTTTTCAGCATAATGAAAAAGTCGGCTTATACTCGAGTATATACGGTAACCTTGTGTTCCAGTGATTTATCACAGGCCCCAATGTACTATTTCAGACCCTTGTTCATTGGACAAATGCCAGGACCCCACATGAACCCCTTGACTAACCAGACCAGGCATTGAGCAGTTGGAACAAATGTACTGAATATACATACATAGTGTACATACAACTTTACAGAAGGTGTATAACATGCAGAAATATTTTTTTTCTAACTGAACTGTGGCTGCACAGTACCTGCACTGATGCGGCATCTTTTGGGAGGAGTCCAGATTGGTTAGAACTCTAGCGGAGGAGTCTGTGTCCTCGGGAGCATTCTGATGGTTTGGCATTCCAAGCTGACCAGCAAGCTTCTTAACCACTTCAATACCGCTGGGGTTTTTTATTTTTTACTAAAGAAAAAAAAAAAAGACAGAAAATTTTGAAAAAAAAAAAGTTTTTCTTAGTTTCAGTAAATTTAGTAAACACCGTATTTTTCGCTCCATAAGACGCACTAATGGGGGGAAAATGTCTGTGTGTCTTATGGAGCAAATACTGATTAAATCCCTACCGGGTGGTCCATGGACACTGATGCCAAGTCTCCCCGCAGTGCCCCCCCCCCCCCCTCCGATTCCCAGCTCAGCTATCCTTTACTAGAACAGAGCCGTTACTTCCTGTATAGGTCCGGCTCACAGCCGGTGTGATTTCAGATGCACTCCGCCTGTGAATGGAGGAGCCGTACACATGAAGCAGCAGGCGGAGGAAGAGAAGGGGGTGTAAGGAGGAGGATGGGGGGGTATGGGGAGGAGGAGGGGGGGTGTGAGGAGGAGGATGGGGGGGGTGTAAGGAGGAGGATGGGGGGGTATGGGGAGGAGGAGGGGGGGTGTGAGGAGGAGGATGGGGGGGGTGTAAGGAGGAGGATGGGGGGGGGGTGTAAGGAGGAGGATGGGGGGTATGGGGAGGAGGAGGGGGGGTGTGAGGAGGAGGATGGGGGGGTGTGAGGAGGAGGATGGGGGGGGGTGTAAGGAGGAGGATGGGGGGGGTGTGGGGAGGAGGATGGGGGGGTGAGGAAGAGGAGGGAGGAGGAGGAGAAGGGGGTGTGAGGAGGTGGATGGGGGGGTATGGGGAGGAGGAGGGGGTGTGAGGAGGAGGATGGGGGGGGGGTGTAAGGAGGAGGATGGGGGGTATGGGGAGGAGGAGGAGTGTGAGGAGGATGGGGGGGTGGTGTGGGGAGGAGGATGGGGGGGGTGTAAGGAGGAGGATGGGGGGTATGGGGAGGAGGAGGAGTGTGAGGAGGAGGATGGGGGGGTGTGAGGAGGAGGATGGGGGGGGGTGTAAGGAGGAGGATGGGGGGTATGGGGAGGAGTGTGAGGAGGAGGATGGGGGGGGGGTGTGGGGAGGAGGATGGGGGGGGGGTGTAAGGAGGAGGATGGGGGGTATGGGGAGGAGGAGGAGTGTGAGGAGGAGGATGGGGGGGTGTGAGGAGGAGGATGGGGGGGGGTGTAAGGAGGAGGATGGGGGGTATGGGGAGGAGTGTGAGGAGGAGGATGGGGGGGGGGTGAGGAAGAGGAGGGAGGAGGAGGAGAAGGGGGTGTGAGGAGGTGGATGGGGGGGGGGTATGAGGAGGAGGAGGGGGTGTGAGGAGGAGGATGGGGGGGGGGGGGTGTAAGGAGGAGGATGGGGGGTATGGGGAGGAGGAGGAGTGTGAGGAGGATGGGGGGGTGGTGTGGGGAGGAGGATGGGGGGGGGGTGTAAGGAGGAGGATGGGGGGTATGGGGAGGAGGAGGATGGGGGGGGGGGTGTGGGGAGGAGGATGGGGGGGGGTGAGGAGGAGGATGGGGGGGTGTAAGGAGGAGGATGGGGGGTATGGGGAGGAGAGGAGTGTGAGGAGGAGGATGGGGGGGGGGGTGGGGAGGAGGATGGGGTGGGGGGTGAGGAAGAGGAGGGAGGAGGAGGAGAAGGGGGTGTGAGGAGGT
Organism: Pelophylax lessonae; assembly: GCF_965119305.1. Classification (NCBI taxonomy): domain Eukaryota; kingdom Metazoa; phylum Chordata; class Amphibia; order Anura; family Ranidae; genus Pelophylax; species Pelophylax lessonae. The sequence goes on from NC_138780.1 coordinate 24,536,767, forward strand.
GGATGGGGGGGGTATGGGGAGGAGGATGGGGGGGTGTGAGGAGGAGGATGGGGGGTATGGGGAGGAGGAGGAGTGTGAGGAGGAGGATGGGGGGGGGTGTGAGGAGGAGGATGGGGGGGGGGGTGTAAGGAGGAGGATGGGGGGTATGGGGAGGAGGAGGAGTGTGAGGAGGATGATGGGGGGGGGGGTGTGGGGAGGAGGATGGGGGGGTGAGGAAGAGGAGGGAGGAGGAGGGAAGGGGGTGTGAGGAGGTGGATGGGGGGGTATGGGGAGGAGGATGGGGGGGGGGTGTAAGGAGGAGGATGGGGGGTATGGGGAGGAGGAGGAGTGTGAGGAGGAGGAGGATGGGGAGAAGGATGGGGGGGTGAGGAAGAGGAGGGAGGAGGAGGTGAAGGGGGTGTGAGGAGGTGGATGGGGGGGTATGGGGAGGAGGGGTTGTGAGGAGGAGGATGAGGAAGGGGGGTGTGGGTTGGAGGAGGAGATGTAGGTTGGAGGAGGGGGTGTGAGGAGGAGGATGGGGGGGGTGTAAGGAGGAGGATGGGGGGTATGGGGAGGAGGAGGAGTGTGAGGAGGATGGGGGGGTGGTGTGGGGAGGAGGATGGGGGGGGGTTGTAAGGAGGAGGATGGGGGGTATGGGGAGTAGGAGGATGGGGGGGGGGGGTGTGGGGAGGAGGATGGGGGGGTGTGAGGAGGAGGATGGGGGGGGGGTGTAAGGAGGAGGATGGGGGGTATGGGGAGGAGGAGGAGTGTGAGGAGGAGGATGGGGGGGGGTGGGGAGGAGGATGGGGTGGGGGGTGAGGAAGAGGAGGGAGGAGGAGGAGAAGGGGGTGTGAGGAGGTGGATGGGGGGGTATGGGGAGGAGGATGGGGGGGTGTAAGGAGGAGGATGGGGGGTATGGGGAGGAGGAGGAGTGTGAGGAGGAGGAGGATGGGGAGAAGGATGGGGGGGTGAGGAAGAGGAGGGAGGAGGAGGAGAAGGGGGTGTGAGGAGGTGGATGGGGGGGTATGGGGAGGAGGGGTTGTGAGGAGGAGGATGAGGAAGGGGGGTGTGGGTTGGAGGAGGAGATGTAGGTTGGAGGAGGGGGTGTGAGGAGGAGGATGGGGGGGGTGTAAGGAGGAGGATGGGGGGTATGGGGAGGAGGAGGAGTGTGAGGAGGATGGGGGGGTGGTGTGGGGAGGAGGATGGGGGGGGTGTAAGGAGGAGGATGGGGGGTATGGGGAGTAGGAGGATGGGGGGGGGGGTGTGGGGAGGAGGATGGGGGGGTGTGAGGAGGAGGATGGGGGGGGGTGTAAGGAGGAGGATGGGGGGTATGGGGAGGAGGAGGAGTGTGAGGAGGAGGATGGGGGGGGGGTGGGGAGGAGGATGGGGTGGGGGGTGAGGAAGAGGAGGGAGGAGGAGGAGAAGGGGGTGTGAGGAGGTGGATGGGGGGGTATGGGGAGGAGGATGGGGGGGTGTAAGGAGGAGGATGGGGGGTATGGGGAGGAGGAGGAGTGTGAGGAGGAGGAGGATGGGGAGAAGGATGGGGGGGTGAGGAAGAGGAGGGAGGAGGAGGAGAAGGGGGTGTGAGGAGGTGGATGGGGGGGTATGGGGAGGAGGGGTTGTGAGGAGGAGGAGGATGAGGAAGGGGGGTGTGGGGAGGAGGAGGAGGAGCAGGGGGGGGGAGTGAGGAGGATGGGGGGTGTGGGTTGGAGGAGGAGATGTAGGTTGGAGGAGGGGGTGGGAGGAGGAGGAGGAGGATGGGGGGTGTGGGTTGGGGGAGGGGGGGTGTGAGAGAAGGAGGGAGGGGGGTGAGGTGAAGTAGCTATACAGCACACATCCTCCTCACCTGAGGAAATCACATTCCCGCCATTGAAGCAAGTAAAAAAAAGTCACGTGAGTAATAAAGGAGGGCGGGGCGAGGGATAAGAGAGGATGTAGAGGACACTTGACGGAATCTGTGACGTCCGGCGCGGAGGCGGGGCGCAGGATAATCACGTGGTGTTGCTAGTTCTGCAGGGGGCGGAGGAAAGTCATGTGACACGGGTCGCCCTATCAGATGGAGCGGGCCGCCATTTTGAATCGTGTGAGGTAATTGGATAGTGCGAGGTGTACAGCCGCCTAGAAGTGTACAAATATCTGTTCTTTTATCACCTTCACTGGGTTACCTGACCAGTATTGTGGTGTTGGAGCCATAAGAGTGCACAGGTCAGGTACATAGAGGTATCAGTAGGGTGATGTCCCCTCCCCCATCCCTTAGTACTTACATTGGTATCAGTGGGGTAAATTCCTTCTCCTACCCTGTATCGGTATCAATAGGGTGAAATCCCCTCCCCCATCCCTTAGTACTTACATTGGTATTAATGGAAATATATCCCCTTTCCCCACCCCTTAGCCCCAATAGGTTGAAATCCCCTCCTACCCTTTATCGGTATCAATAGGGTTAAATTCCCACCCACAATTCCTTACTGATATCAGTGGGGTTATTTCCCCTCCCCCATCCCTTAGTACTCACATTGGTATCAGTGGGGTTAAATTCCGCCCTCCCCCCATTCATTAACCACTTCAATACCGGGCACTTCCACCCCCTTCCTGCCCAGGACAATTTTCAGCTTTTGGCGCTGTTGCATTTTGAATGACAATTGCACGGTCATGCGACGCTGTACCAAAACCAAATTTAGGTGATAGATGGACACTAATAGGCGGCACTGATGGATGGCAATGATGGGCATTGTTTGGTGGCACTGATAGATGGGCACTGGTGGGCAGCAGTGATAGATGACAGTGATGGGCAGCACTGATGAGGAGGGCACTGACAAGTTCCCTGAGCATTGATTGGCATCCCTGGTGGCATGAGTGGGCATCCCTGGTGGTTCTAGTGGCACCCCCCCCCAAGGGTCTGCACTGGTAATCAATGCTCTGATTACCAGAACAGACCGCCCCCCTCCCCCCCCTGTCAGGAGAACCGACGATTGGCTCTCCTCTACTCGCGCCTGTCAGGCACGAGCTGAGGAAAGCCGATCAACGGCTCTTCCTATTTACTATGTGACCAACTGTGATTGGACGCAGCTGGTCACATGGTAAAGAGCCTACGTCATAGGCTCTTTACCGGAATTGGAGATGCGCACCGCCGATCGCCAGTGGCCTATCCTGTTGGACGTCATATGACGCCCAGTCGGGACAGAGCGACCACTTTGCGGCTGTCATTTTGCTATATGACGGGTGGGAAGTGGTTACTGATATCAATGGGGTAGATCCCCTCCCCCCTCCCTCAGCACTTACTGTACATTGGTGTCAGTGGAAACATTTCCCCTCCCCCAATTCCTCAACATCAACCTGAATGGAGTCTTATTTAATCCCAGCTGCTGTGAGGCAGATGCAGGCAGTATGTGGCCTCTGTCTGTCTGTCTGTGGGACCCTGGAATTGTATTCAAATCCTGGGTCAGTCCTGCAGAATCTGGGGAGGGGGGGGGGGGGGCGGAGCGCTCACACAGCAAACGCCCCTCTTGTCCCCATGTAGGTGTTCTAGCCCAGTTATTGGTGGCTAGAATGCAGAGGAGGTGATGACTCCCCATACACAGAACTTCCAACTCCCCCCATTTAGAAGCAAAGAAGTATAAAAAAGCTTTGGCTGTCCTTCTCCTTTAATGTGTCACAACAGTGTGACTGGGGCCATAAAGTTTGGATTTTCCAGAATGATCTGTCTCAGTAACAATGGAGGCCAGAACACACAGAGAGTGAACATTCCACAGCAATAAAAACCAGACAGAGGGTTCAACTCCTCGCCACTTTCTAATACTAAAATAGTTTGGGCTACACCTATATGTTAAATGATATACACTTATTGGGCATCTTTATAAAGCAGTGAAAGTGACTTTCATCAAACATTCACTTGTGGTGAATCACTCATTGTCATTTAAAACACACACCAGGGAAGATTTACCAGCAGCAAATATATGGTGTTACAATCAATCCCTACTTAGTAGACAAAAAGTTACTAAATGTTAGGGATGCACCGAAATAAAAATTTTGGGCTGAAACCCAAAATGCAGGATGCCCTTGGCCGAAACCCCCCCCCCCCGCCTCAGCGTCCCTCTCCTACTCACTCAGCTCCTCCGGTGTCCATTATTCAAAAGACCCGCCTCTGGCCGGCCGCCCGCCTCCCGGTGATGTCACTACTACTATGATCTGTCCATGAATGAACTGACACACCGGGCGGGGGGAGTGGCCGCTAATAGCTGTAACTAAGTGAGCCCTTCACTTCCCTGTCAGAGGAGATACCCGCATGACAGGGAAGTGAAGGGCTCACATAGTTATAGCTATTAGCGGCCGCCGGCCGCTCCCCTCGCCCGGTGTGTCAGTTCATTCATGGACATCGTGCCGCTGACAGGGAAGTGAAGGCTCACATAGTTACATCTATTAGCGGCCGCTCCCCCCGCCCTCCCGCCCGGTCTGTTAGTTCATTAATGCACAGATGGCAGTAGTAGGGACATCATTGAGAGGCGGGCTGCCGGCGGGACTTTTCAAACCTGTGCTGCGCCCTCCTCCTTCCTCACGGCGGCCATTAATTTCGGCATTTTTAACCCATTTTTGGCCGAAAATTTCGGTGGCCTGAAATTTCGGTGCATCCCTACTAAATGTTTAGGTATTTCTTTTACTTAGAAGGAGATTGTGGGATGTAAATCGGGTGTTTTGTATTTCAGGTTGAGAAGATAAATTGGCAATGGCCACCGCTCAGATACAGCGAAGTAATGTGAAGGTAAAGGCATGCAACCAGTTTTTTCAGTCGCCAGTTTTTCTTTGGGATAATTTTAGGTGTTTTGTGTTGGAAGAAGACACAGAATGGCTCCTTAGAGCCTTAAAGCGGAGTTCCGGCATCAAAATCGACTTTGGGCCATCCGCTTGCTCAGTGTCACCTGAAAATGAAATGGATAATGACAATTTTTTTTTTTTGTTTACTTACCTTGATATTGAAGAAAATATACTCACCTTTCTTCCACTTCCTCCCTCTGCGGCCGCGGCCCGCGCCGCCACTGCCTGCTTGCATTGATTCCTGGGAGCTGAACGTCATTGCTCCCAGGAGCATTGTTCTCCAGCGCTGCCATCTCAGGTGTGGGCAGCTGAAGCCAGCGCGTCCTTTTCTGCGTCCTTTTCTGTGTCCTCTTCGTCCCAGAATGCCCTGCACCGGCCCCGCCATCACTTCCGGTGCAGGCGCTTCATTCCCTTCTAAACAGCTTCGGGGCATGCCCGGATGCTTTTTAGCAGGGAATGACGCGCCTGCACCGGAAGTGACGAGCGGGGTCGGTGCAGGGCATTCTGGGACGAAGAGGACACGGAAGAGGACGCAGAAGAGGACGCGCTGGCTTCAGCTGCCCACACCTGAGATGGCAGCGCTGGAGAACAAATTTTCAAGGTAAGTATTTCTTCTAAAAGGTAAGTGCGACCCGGGACAGATCAGAGGCTATCCATTGTGCAATGCACTAGCCCTGACTGTCCTGGGGGTATTTTTATCTAAATTTCACCCCCGAGGCCAGAACTCCGCTTTAAGGGCCACTAAGCCTAGAGCAGGGGTCTCCAAACTTTCTAAACAAAGGGCCAGTTTACTGTCCCTAAGCCTGTAGGGGGGCCGGACTGCGGTCATTGGGAGTAGAAAAGGTTCCGACGCCAGTGGGGAAAAAATATTGCCCCATCGTTTGTTTCAGTGGTAATGGTAAACAGAACAAATAGAAAGGCTGAATCTCCTTAATGGGGATACAGACAGCAAAAAAACCTGGCAGGGGTTCTAATCCCTCTCCACTCTATCCAACACTTAAAAAATAAGTTTTGCCTTTAGTTATACTTTAAAGTGGTAGTACACTCGGCTTTTTAACTTTTACCTACAGGTAAGCCTATAATAAGGCAAAAATTAATATCTCCTAAACCTGCACAGTTTAGGAGACATTCACCCTGCATGCAGCCGACGACACCAGCGGCGCATGCGCTCTGAAGGTCTGGCGTATCTTACCAGACCTTCAGAGCTCCTTGCCGGAAAGTGAACTCCCGTGAGGGAGTGACGTCATCGCGGCTCCGGCCACTCACAGCACTGGAGCCGCCGAACCCAGAAGAGACGCCGAGGGAAGATGTCAGCTCCCTCAGCGGTGTCCGGGCGACAATGTCAGGGCTTCGTTCTAAGGTAAGTATTTCATGATGTGCTAGTATGCGATGCACACTAGCACATTATGCCATTCTCCTACAGGGTTTGTTTTTTTTTTTGTTTTTTTGGGAAACAACCACTTTACACATCTGTAAAGCAACTATGGAGCAGCCAAGATTTAACCACTTTACCACCGGAGGATTTTGCTGTCTTACCTCCAGGCCACTTTTTGCGATTCGTAACTGTGCGACTTTAACTGACAATTGCGCGGCCGTGCGACGCCGTACCCAAACAAAATTGACGTCCTTTTTTTCCCACAAACAGAGCTTTCTTTTGGTGGTATTTGATCACCTGTGCGATTTTTACTTTTTACGCTATAAACAAAAAAAGCGACAATTTTGAAAAAATAACAATATTTTTCACATTTTTTTATATGAAATTCCCCCCAAAAAAATGTAAAAATCAGATTTTTTTTTAAATTTTTGGCCAATTTGTCTTCTGCTACATATGTTTGGTAAAAAAAAATCACAATAAGCGTACTTTGATTGGTTTGCACAAAAGTTATTGCGTTTACTAACTAAGGGAAAGATTTCTGTCATTTTTGGTGTTTTTTTTCTTTAACGAGCAATGGCGGCGATCTGCGATTTTTTTTTGCGGGACTACGACATTGCGGCGGACAGATCGGACCCTTGACTGACATTTTTGACACTTTTGGGGGTAACAGTGACATTACTACAGTAATCAGTGCTATATATATGCACCGTTACTGTAAAAATGACACTGGCAGGGAAGGGGTTAATTTTATTGGAGAGGGAGGGGTTAATGTATGCCTGGTGCTTACTGACATGTGTGGGGGGAGGAGACTGAGTGACACAGGGACAGATCGCATGTTCAGCTATGCTGAACCCTGCAATCTGACCCTGCCTGTCACTTAGGAGATCCGCCCGCTTTGTTTACACAAGCAGACGGATCTCCACACTCGATTCCCCGACGATCGGGGAAGAGCAGCGGCGATCCCCGCCGCTCCTCCCCTGGCCCGACTCCCGCTGTGAATGAATACAGCGGGAGCGAGCTTCCAGTGGCGGGCATGCGCCGCCGAGAAAGGGGAATGTCTGGTGACGTAGGTCTACGTCGCCAGACGTTATCGAACCACTTTGCCGCAGTAGTGCTCTAGTGAGCAGACGGCAAGTGGTTAAACAACGTTTTTTGTAATGGCAGAGATTTGCCCATGTGTGGCCGGAAATATTTAAGGTAACCGTTCTAACAAAGAATTATATTTCATATCTGGGTAGATTTGGGAAAGTAGAGGAGTTTCTATTTTGGGATACTTTAGTATGATTTGTAGATTAAGCCTCGTACACACAATGAGAATATCGGATAAATGATCGTCCATTTTTTTTTTGTTAGCATGCTAGTCTCATATCGACAACCAATAGGTTACTAGAGTTATGAAAATTCTCAGAAGACAGAATACAACTTTCCGCGCTGATGTATTGTATTTTATTGTAATGTATTCTTTTGTTCCTGAGCATGCACAGCCTTGGTGACTCACTTTTTTATGGATGAATATTGTTCTGATTAAATGAAAATCGTTCATTTTGTTATTGTACAAGAAAAAAAAAGTTGTGTTTGTCCCTTTGGATAATTTTGCATTAACTGTTGTGATTGGCTCTCGGAAGCTGTGTACTAACAATAAGATTGTTGGACGATCGCTCCGAAAGCGGCATTGTTTGTCCGATTTTCTCATCATGTGTACTAGGCATTAGTGATGGCTGGTTACAGAACATTACAATCTTATTGCTTGAAAACTTTTTACAGAGTGCAGTGACTCTACCCAATCGCATAGCCACAGAGCAGCAGTCCTTGGTTCTGATGAAGAGGCTGCTGGCTGTTTCTGTTTCCTGTATTACTTACCTGAGGGGGTTGTTTCCAGAGTATGCCTATGGAACCAGATATCTAGAAGGTAAGAAAACATAACAAGGTCATCGCAAAGCGAATTAGTGCCAGAGGTCCCTGTTACCGATGCCATAGCATGTTTGATACAATGCACCTAGGTCAGTGATGGCGAACCTTTTTTAGCCCGGATGCCCAAACTATGACACAAAACCAACTTATTTTTTTCAAAGTGCCAACACTGCAATTAATAAAATTTCTATTTCCGCGACCTCGGAGCGGCATGCACGGACTTCATATCATTGAAGTCAATGCAGGTTGCTCCAGATCGCCCCAAAGAAGCTCAGGACCCTTTTTCTAAGTTGGAGCAACTTGTGTCGCTCCTTTTAGAACGGGTCCTGTGCTACTCTATGGCAGGCGACCCACGGCGACTTGTCAGGTGTGAACGGGGTCTTAATAAATATATGTCTTTTATATAAAAAACTGTGTGTTCTATTCGTAGACATCCCTTTTACATTTGGCCCATTTAAAGTCCCACCTTTTTCTTTCACGTATGTTTTTTACTGCAATTAATAACAGCCACAGATAATGGCTGCAAGGGCATCTCACCAATCCCAGTGACACAGCAACACTTCCTCCGAACAAATGTCCACTCACTCTCGGTTGCCCGTGGCAAGGCCCGCAACTGGCACTGCAGGGGGGTATCCTTGCAGCCTTTCTGTCCCTGGCTCACAATGTGCTGCTCCAGTCTTTCTCACAATCTTGATCTTTCTCTCTCCCCTCATAGTCTTTCGGAATGAAATGTCCCATGGTGCACTTGTCAACCTCCTCATTGGTGCTTGGTTGCAGCCAATGGGGAGGCAGGAGGAATCAGAGCGGGCGGCGATCTCTACAAGCGCCGCTCTGTCCCTGTCCAGCGCTGCTTGACAGAAGGGGGGCGAGCGGGGAAATACACTGACAGTCCACGCTTGCTTCCCCCCTTGTCACAGCGCCGCTGACGTGCGGGGGGGAGGGAGGATTAGAGAGCCCAGGCATTAGTGGCGGCAGCTTCCCAGTACAGCTGGCGTGCCCACAGAGAGAGCCCTGCGTGCCAGCTATGGCACGCGTGCCATAGGTTCGCCATCACTGACCTAGGGTATCCAAAAAAAAAAAAGAGATAAAGTAAACTTTCTGAGTCTGCAAAGTTCAGTTATGTTCCACTTTTTTGGGTCTTATGTCTGATTGGTTGTCAGGTCAATACTTTACTTTTTCTTTCCTTGAAGGCTGGATTTACACTCGATTGTGGAGCAGGAGGTCCGGTGCGTCCTGTTTCAGGTCCAAATTCAGTCCCAATTTTTTGCTGAATTCGGATCTGAAACGAAAGAGAAGATGCATACGAAAATCCTGTAAACTGCTCCGCAGCTGCCCCGGAGCTGTGTGAACCAGCTCCATTGAGAGCCGATCACAGGCTTCTGACATGCGATATGGATGAGGGGAAAGGCGCTTCCAATTCGCACCAGTGTGAACCCAGCCTAAAGCAGACCTGAACTCAATTGCTGTGCTATAAACAAAAATATCTAAAAAATCGAATTTTTACGTAAATGTGACTTTGAAAAATGTTTCCTCATGTCTGGAATTTCCCTAAAAAAAGCAGCACACTTCCTGGTTTGTGAGTGTGTCTCAGCTTTATAGCTCTATATCTGCTCATTCAACCAGTGGGTTGAACTCGAATGACTCAAATCCTCCCCGGTGAACCTTTGTAATCTGACAACAAGGAGACTTTCCACTGATCAGAGCTGCTGGCAATAGCCTGTGGCACCAATGGAGAAAACTCGACAGGGTGGTTGTAGAGAAGTCAATTAGTAAAAAAGTGCCCATACATGGCTTGAAATTTGTCGGGTTTCAAAAGATTTCATGATTTCCCTGCTGGGCTGCTCACTGTTCTTGCTGGAGGTTCTGACTTAGAGGAAGTAAAGCCCTGCCTCTACCAAGATGGTGGCCTCCGCACAGAGACATAGTGCAGAACAAGGCATTGTAAGTCAGTTACTGTATGTGGAGAAATCAGCTGCAGGGGGCCACAGCCAATACTGGGGGGCCTTTGTACTCTGTCTGTTTTTGCTTTTGGATCAGTTTCCAGAATTTATTTCCACTTTAAAGTAGAGCTGCACGGTTCTGGATAAAATGGGAATCACAATTTTTTTTGTTTAGAATAACGATCACGATTCTCTGCATAACATCATCTTTTACATTATACAAAAAACTGGGCTAATTTTACTGATTCGTTTTTTTTTTTTTTTTTCATTCATTAAAGTGTATTTTTTCCCAAAAAACTGCATTTGAAAGACTTCTGCGCAAATACAGTGTGACATAAAAGATTACAACGATCGCCATTTTATTCTCTAGGGTCTCTGCTAAAAAAAAAAATATATATATATATATATATATATAATTTTTGGGGGTTCTAATTAATTTTCTAGCAAAAAATAACCTGTTGCTCCACGCTATGGGAACTCTTCATCAAAATCACACAACGCTGGTACATGACACCTGACAAAATATCCTGATTCTCACCCTCCCGAAACAATCAATCCTGGAGGAATTGCGGTCAAACGGGATATCCTCCACATCTTTTGTGGATGCTAAACTGACACTTTATTGCAAATCTGTGTTTGACCTCTTATCAGTTATAGCTCACACATCTATCACCCCAATACAGAGCCTAGTGCTATTGTCCCTAGAGCTGGAAAAGATCCCAAATGATCCAAAATATACCTTAAGGCCCCTTTCACACGAACGATCTGTTCAGTCAGTTTTTTAGGCGGATCTGACTGGATCCTCCATGCATCCCTCTGGGGCAGCGGATAACAGCGGTGACATCTTCGCTGACACCCGCTGCCATCCGCATCCAATCCTGTCCGTGAAATCCAGATGGATGGAAACCCTATTTCTCTTACGTCCTCCGACAGTCGCCGCCTCTTCATATTCGTCACATATGGGGTATTAGACTTTGCTCCGAAGGAGTAGCTAGGCAACAGAATATGTTAACAATAAAGCTTTAACATATCCCACCCTCAAGGGGTGGTCCCCTCAGTCAATACCCTCCTACTTCCTGCAACCATATCTCAGTTTTTAATGTCTAGCTTGTCAGGAGTGGCTGGCTCTCTCTGTGCTGGGACTTTTTGTCCCAGACTCTTTCTTCTTTTTAATATTTTGTTTGAGTTTTTCTCTCTACCTTTACTTAGCTGTTATTTTTGTCAGCATTAGTTAGTTCTTCGGACGAAGAGGATCATGCGGACTGGGTCTCGGGCTGATCCCCCTGGTCGCAGGTCGTGGGTCAGTGGCTTCCCAGTCTGCCATCGAGCGTTCAGCCAGGTAACGCTCCTGGCACAGTGAACGACCCATCCCTGTTCGGTGCAGGGATGATTGGTGAGGTGGCTACCTCACCGGACGCTGTGCGGTTTCTTAACCTCCATTGTGTGCGTCTTGAATTGCGACTCTCCCTGCCTCATGTGCAGCGGCTTGTTCGCCTGTGCGGGTTCCCCACGCCATGTGAGGTAAGTGTATTTATGTGGGGACCTGTCTGTCTGGGGGGGGTCTCAGTCTGGGACTGTGTAACCTGCCTTTAATCACACTGCTTGTCTCCCTATCTCTCGGCTGCATGCTGTGGGCTGCAGGGGGGGGGGAGCTGTATGACACTGAGTGTGTCAGGCTGGGCAGTGTGAGAAGCTGTGTGCTGTGGGGCATGTTTTTTCTTGGCATGTTTGGGCATATACAGCGATCGCTGCGGCGATCTAACATGTATCCATATATTGGGATGTAATGTGTGTGTTTTTATGCACTGTGGAGCGGCGTTTTCGGCGCCAAACGACGCCATTTTACCGGCGCCCGCTCCGGCCGCATGGTTTACATGCACGGCGGCCATTTTCTTGTAGCCTCCATAGGCTTACATAGAGCGCCCTGGCAGCATCACTTCCTCTTTCCAGGAACACCGATCGAGGCAGCAGCAGCAGCGGGGTCTCCTCAGGTTTTATCCTTCTGTTCTTGTCATCCATTGCCTGTACTCAGTTTGTATATTCCCTGTGGGGGTCTCATTGTGCCTGAGTGTGGTGCGGTGGGCTGCGCTTGCCGCGCTTGCTAAAAGGGGGCAGTTAACCCTTGGTTGTCTGGCATTACAGGGGCAATGGATTCTCAGGAGGGCAAGTTTCCTACAGTATTGGTGGAAAGCCAGGGGACCGCTGTTTCCCCCCCAGGGGGGGATTTAGCCACTATTGTGGCTGGCCTTGCTGCCCAGGTGCAAATGCTGGTGGCTGCTCAATCTACTAAACGGCCCAGAGTTGCTCTGTCCTCTGATTCTGAGGGTGAAGGTGATGGGGCTGTTCTGGCAGGGACCCCCTTATCGGGGTCCCGCTCCTCTCTTGATCTGGTGGGGTCTGAGGTAGAGGCTGAAGTTGAGGGGGTTGATAATTCTCCCCCTGGCTCGCCTGAAGAGCTTGCAATCATGGATGAGTTGATTGCTTCCATTAAGCAGACGCTACGTTTGCAGGACGAAGTGTGTTTCCCCCCGCTGCCTTGGCGGCTTATGGGACGCAGAGAAAACGCAGGACGCCGCAGGTTTTTCCCTGCAATGCTGATTTTCAGCGCGCTGTTAAGGATCAATGGCGCGATCTGCGCAAGCCTTTTGCGGTGCCAAGTAAATTCAAGCTGCGTTATCCTTTCTCGCCTGCCACTGATGAACGGTGGTGTGTGCCTCCGCCAGTGGATCATGCAATTGCGGTTTTGAACAAAGCCACTGCGATTCCTGCAGAGGGTTCCCCTGTTTTCCGTGATGCCACGGATAGGAGACTGGAGTCTCTTGCCCGTCATACTTATTCTGTTACGGGTTCTATGCTTAAGGCTCTGTTTGCTTCTCTCATGGCGGCCCAGGCGATCGCAAGTTGGACGCAGATGCTTAGGCGCGTCCTAGTGGCCGATTCGGCCTCGGCGGCGACCCTGGATATGGTGGATCAGATCCACCAGGGTGTCATGTATCTGTGTGATGCGGACCTGGACCTGATTCCGTTGGCTGCACGTGTGCACAGCGTGGCGGCCTGGTTTGGTTGAAATGTTGGTCGGTGGACCAATCTTCACGTAAGACCTTAGCCAATCTGCCTTATGATGGGTCTCGCCTTTTTGGGGAGTCCCTGGATGTGTTGATTAAGGGGATCACCGGGGGTAAGAGCACTCTCTTGCCCCATTTCCCCAAGGCTAAGGGGGCTTCTGGGAAGAAGCATGCAAATTTTCGGCCCCCTCAGGGGTCCTTTCGTGCCTTTCGGCCGCACTACAAGGGCAAACCGTTCAAAGGCCAAGGCTCTCAGAAGAAGCCCTGGTCTGGGAAACAGAAGTCCGGCCAATCCGGACCTGCGGCCCATAACAGTTCGGCCTGAAGGGGCGCCCTCACCCAGTTTTGGGGTGGGGGGACGCTTGCTCGGGTTTCTTCAGCCCTGGTTGGCCCGTGTGCGGGACAGATGGGTTCTGGAAATCGTTCGATCTGGTTACAAGATCGAGTTTCTCTCTCGGCCGGAGAGCAGATTTTTTCCCTCAAATCTCCAACTGTCTCCAGAGCGCCTGCGGGATCTGCACCTGGCGGTGCGGGACCTGAGGGCTCAGGGAGTGGTGGTTCCGGTGCCTCATCGGGACAGATTTCGGGGGTTTTATTCCAATCTGTTCACCGTGCCCAGGAAGGAGGGCAAGGTTCGTCCGATTCTGGACTTGAAAGCTCTGAACCGCTCTGTGCGGGTTCGCAAGTTCCGCATGGAATCCCTGCGCTCGGTGGTGGCTGCCCTGGTTCCGGGGGAATTCATGGCCTCCATCGATTTGAAGGATGCGTACCTTCACATCCCCATATTCGAGGGTCATCAGAGATACCTTCGATTTGCCATTGCGGAGGATCACTACCAGTTCGTGGCGTTGCCCTTTGGTCTCGCCTCGGCTCCGCGGGTCTTCACCAAGGTGCTTGCACCGGTTCTGGCATTATTGAGGGCCCAGGGCATTTCTGTCCTGGGGTATCTGGACGACATTCTGGTTCGGTCTGCGACCAGACAGGGTCTGGAGGAGGACCTGTCTGTCACAATGCAAACTCTGCAGGAGTTTGGTTGGACGATAAATGTTCCAAAGTCGACACTGAGTCCGTCGGTTCGTCTCCCCTATCTGGGAATGATACTGGACTCGGTGCAGGCGAAGGTCTTCCTGCCGGAAGACAAACTCAGGACTCTTCAGGAGGAAGTCAGGTCCCTCAGGGACGTTCCACACTCGTCTCTGCGGACGTGTATGAGATGTCTGGGATTGATGGTCTCGGCCTTCGAGGCGATTCCTTTCGCGCAGTTTCACACGCGGGGTCTCCAAGCGGAGATCCTGTCCAGGTGGGACGGGCGACCTCAATCTCTGGATCTTCAGATCTCGTTGAGTCATCGCACCAGGGAAAACCTTCTGTGGTGGCTCCAGTCCCCGTTGGTGTCCGGGGGCAAGTCGTTTCGTCCGATCTCGTGGACGGTAATCACCACGGATGCCAGCCTGTCGGGCTGGGGTGGTGTTCTGGGCGTTCTGTCCGCCCAGGGGACTTGGTCGGAGGGGGAGTCTTCCCTCCCGATCAACATTCTGGAATTGCGTGCGATAAGGCTCTGTCTTCATCGCTGGACGGACCGGCTGCAGGGCTGCCCGGTTCGGGTGCAGACGGACAATGCCACGGCGGTGGCCTACATCAACCACCAAGGGGGCACCAGGAGTGCCCGAGCGGCTCGAGAAGTGGCCGACATTCTGTCTTGGGCCGAGACTCATGTCCCGGCGATAACGGCGGTTCACATTCCGGGAGTGGAGAACTGGCAGGCGGACTATCTGAGTCGCCAGACCCTGGATCAGGGGGAATGGTCTCTCCACCCGGCTGTCTTCCAGATGTTGTGCGCGAAGTGGGGTCTTCCAGATGTGGACCTGTTCGCGTCTCGCCTCAACTACAAGGTGAAGAGGTTCGTGGCAAGGACGCGCGACCCTCGGGCAGACGCGTCGGACGCGTTAGTGGCCCCGTGGCATCAGTACAGGCTGATGTACGCGTTTCCACCGATTCAGTTGCTGTCCAGGTTCCTTCGCAGGTTACACTCGGAACGCAGCACGGTGATTCTTGTGGCACCGGACTGGCCTTGCCGGTCCTGGTACGCAGACCTCGTGTATCTGGCGGTCGACGCCCCTTGGCGTCTGCCTCTTCGAGACGATCTACTGTCTCAAGGACCGATTTACCATCCTGCTTTACAGTCGCTGGCTTTGACGGCCTGGCTGTTGAGACCGAGGTCCTGAAGGAGAAGGGTCTCTCTCCAGAGGTCGTTCATACTTTGATCAACGCGAGGAAGTCTTCCTCGGGGAAGGTTTATTACCGTACTTGGAAGGCCTATTTTGCCTGGTGTGAGTCCAGGGGGTTTTCACCCCGCACGTACTCGGTTTCCCGTGTGCTGTCTTTCCTTCAGACGGGTGTCGATCAGCGTTTGGCGCTGGCTACGATAAAGGGTCAGGTGTCTGCGCTGGCCGTTCTGTTTCAACGTCCCGTGGCTTCCAACTCCTTGGTTGGCACTTTTATTCAGGGTGTGCGGCATCTGGTTCCTCCTAGGAGGGATCCTTTGCCCCCTTGGGACTTGAATCTCGTTCTATCTGTGTTACAACGTGCTCCTTTTGAACAGATCAGGGAGATCTCGTTGTCTATGTTGTCCAAAAAGGTCGCCTTTTTGGTGGCGATCACTTCGGCTCGCAGAGTGTCGGAACTGGCGGCTTTGTCCTGCAAGTCTCCGTACCTGGTTGTTCATTTGGATAAGGTGGTCTTGCGACCTAATCCTTCTTTTCTGCCGAAACGAGTTTCGGAATTCCATCTTAATGAGGATATTGTTTTGCCTTCGTTGTGCACGAAGCCTAAACATCCAAAGGAGGTGAGATTGCACTCTCTGGATGTTGTTCGGGCGATAAGGGTTTACCTTAAATCGACTGAGTCTTTTCGTAAGACGGACTCCTTGTTTGTTCTTCCAGAGGGTCCTCGGAAGGGCATGGCGGCTTCGGCCTCTACCATCGCCAAATGGATCAGGCAGACCATTGAACAGGCCTATGCCTTGCAGGGGAAGGTTCCCCCTGTGCCTGTGAAGGCGCACTCTACTAGATCTCTGAGTACGTCTTGGGCCTGCCGTCATGGGGCTTCTGTAGCCCAGGTGTGTAAGGCGGCGACCTGGTCGACCGTGCACACTTTCACGAAATTCTACAAAGTAGATGTTCAGGCATCGGCGGATGCTTCCTTTGGCCGCAAGGTTCTTAGTGCGGCTGTTCCATAGGGTCCCTTGTTGGGGACTCCTGGCTGTTGGGATAGTTTTTTGTATCCCCTGGTTTCTTGTCTTTTCCTGGGTTGTTGCTCCTGTTGAGCACTTATTTTTGCTGTTGCCCAGCTGGTTTCCTTCCTTTGGTAAGGTTCCTTTCTTTGATGTGGAGACTGCGTTGCCTTTCGGCGCGGATGCGTTTCCCACCCCTCATGTTTGCACTGCTTTGGGACGTCCCCATATGTGACGAATATGAAGAGGCGGCGACTGTCGGAGGACGTAAGAGAAAACGGAATTTTTGTAAAATCTTACCTGTAAAATTCCTTTCTCTGAGTCCTCCGACAGTCGCCGCCCCCGCCCCTCTTTTGGGGTTTGAATGTATACTCTACTGCTATTCCACTAAAACTGAGATATGGTTGCAGGAAGTAGGAGGGTATTGACTGAGGGGACCACCCCTTGAGGGTGGGATATGTTAAAGCTTTATTGTTAACATATTCTGTTGCCTAGCTACTCCTTCGGAGCAAAGTCTAATACCCCATATGTGACGAATATGAAGAGGCGGCGACTGTCGGAGGACTCAGAGAAAGGAATTTTACAGGTAAGATTTTACAAAAATTCCGTTTTTCCATCCGTCCTGGGGATTGGATCAGATGAGAACGGGCAGGCGGTCCGTTCTCATCCGATTCCCCATAGAGAGCAGCGGGGCTCTGACACATCCCTCTCCGTACACAGAGCAGAGAGGGAGCTGTCACCTGCCTGCTCAGCGGGGATCAGTGTATCAATCCTCCTGCTGAGCAGCACGGAGTCTGCCGAAGGAGGCGGACCGTGTGAAAGAGCCTTTACACACATCCTGTTAGCCGCCAGACTCAGGTGCTGGAAGAGCCCCACCCCTCCCTTACTAAGGGAAGTACTAAATCTGACTCCACTCCGCTGCTCCTATGAGCATATCATAGCAGTTTGCTCAGGGGGAGTGGAGCCAGAGGCATAACTACAGGGGTTGCAATTGCAACCGGGCCTTATGCTCCAGGGGGCCTGTGTGGTTCCCCTGTACACTTGGATAGGATCTTGTAGCTACTGGAGGAAAATGGAGGAGATTGGTTCCTCTGTATGCTGCCCCCGCCACTCCTCCTATCCAGTTCACTTGTGTTCTGCTGTCTCTGGGCCCCTGTGTGCTCCCCTGGTCCCCTCCCCCCCCCCCCCCCCCACTGTGCTGCCGTCTTCCTCCCTCCCCTCTCCTGCCAGCTGCTGCAGGGGATGTGTCACAATAGAGAACCAGGAAGGGGTCGGTAAATATGTAATTTACCAGCTCCTTCCTTTTCTGAATGGACAGAGTCATAGTCAGTGACATTGTAAAAAAATAAAATGATAAAAAAATAATACAATTTAAATACCGAAAATAAAAACTACTGACACCAGTGGGTGAACTTCCAGGATCGCAAAGGTCAGACTTGTGACCGGGCCCTGGCATTCCACCACCGTGGGGAGGCCCCAAGATGGCAGGAAGGGGGCCCACTGCAGAACTTGTGAAAGGGTCCCACTGCGGGACCGTAATAAAGGGCCCCGCAATGAGAGTAAAGGGTCCCAGGATAAGTAGGAAGAGCCCCAGGCTTGAAGGGAAGGGCCCCGACTAGGGGTCCAGGGGGCCCTCGATGGTTTCTTGCACCAGGGCCCTGAAGGTTCTAGTTACACCTCTGAGTGGAGCGTATCTCTCATACATGGAAACCCTGGCTGGAGTGGTGTGACGTCCATCTCTGATTCCTCTCTATAGGGACATACCTGAGAAGTAAACTGTCAGCCATCTAATGATCCCCTTTCATAGTCTCCTGCCAGGCACAGCAGGTTAGCAGTAACAATATTTTATGCTTGTATATCAGTATAGGTTCTGTATTGTTCCATCCTGACATCTCTTATTAAAAATACTAAGCTCATTGTTCAGCATGTTCATACTCCACTGGTATTCCCAGAAATTAATGTTTTGTACTAAGGTACCACGTTTGTAAAGTCAATAAAAACCTATTGAATTAAAATGAATGTGCTATAATGCACCTCATAGAGAAAAATGTGTTGTAGACTGCTCCAGGCTGGCCCAATATGTGTCAGATTCTCCATTATATACTCAGGTACTTGTCCTCTCCACAACCGCAAATAGTCCAGAGAAAACAAGAAGTTTGGCGACCCTCCCGTGAAGTCGGAAAATGTACAAACTTTATTCTGTATATGACATGTCAAAGGAGCATCACAGCTCCAAATACTGTAGATAGGGAAGTGCTTCATGGAATCTTAGCTTAATCATACATTTTTATTGTCAGAGCTTTTATTTTCCTGTCATTCCTGTCATTTTTGTATAAATTGAGTAAAGATAAAACTATTGATTTTGTCATCTTTTTTTCTTACTTCATTTGTTATAATTTTAAAGTGATAGTAAACTCTCATTTGTGATTCCCTCCTACAGGTCAGCTTATAATAACGCTGACCTGTAGGTAAAATTAATATCTCCTAAACAGGCACCGTTTAGGAGATATTCAGGCTAGTGGCAGCCGGTGATGTCACCAGCACATGCGCTCTTATGGCTCGTTTCCACTGAGCGGTACGGTATGGTTCGGTACGGTACACAAGTTTTGCCGTTTCCATTGTGGATGGTACCCTAATTCCGAACCGTACCACTTTTTTGGGACCCTTTTGTTGGGGTACCAAGCACATTAGTACCGTACCAACAGGGTGGAGCTACACTCTGTAGACTTTGATTGGTTGACAGAGAATCGTCCATCACAGCTTTCCTGGCTACACGACGCCTATCATGAAAGGGTACTATTGGCAGTGGAAACGCAAGGTGTACCGTTCCGAACCGTACCGTACTGAACCGAACCGTACCGTACCACTCAGTGGAAACGAGGCATAATAGAACGGCATACCTGTGCCATTCCTTAAGTGCCGGGTCACACTTGTGCGATGCAGGAAGGCTGCGAATTCGCAGCCTGTTCCCTCATCGCAAACGCACATCTGGCAGTTCACACTGCCATATGCGATACGCTGGGGGTGTCAATGAAATGTTAACGACACCCCCAGTTTGATCGCATATTGCATTGCGATCTGACAGTTCGCACAGGATCGGATCACACAAGTGTGAACCACTGTGCGATCCGATTCTGATGCGGCTGAAAAAATGCCTCATGCGCGACTTTTGTGCAGGTGCAGTGCGAATTTAGCCATACAAAGTGTATGGCTGAATTCGCACTGCACATCCGATGGCATGTAATGAAGGAGCAGTGCGCTCCGATATTACATGCGATCGCCGCACACGCGGAAGTGTGAACCGGCACTTAGAGCTGTGTGCCTTGATCCGAGTCTCCCGCAGGCATGCGTGGGAATGATGACTTCACGGCTCATCCAAGCAGGCGGCCAGAGTCCCGAAACCAGGTGAGGATGGAAGTGCCTGCATCGGTTACAGCGCGCCTCTGGGGGGCTTAGTTTCAAGGTGAGTTTGACATAATGTGCTAGTATGCAGTGCATACTAGCACATTATGATATTGCCTTGCAGAAGTAAACTTTTTTTTTTTACACAAGACTTTACTACCGCTTTAAGCCTTTATGAGAGCATTGGAAATGTAATCCTCTGGTGTCTGACTTTTTAGTTGAATGCTCTTTTTTTTTTTTTATTGAGGTGAAAAATTGTGGTACAGAAAAGATATCATAGCAATGTAGTCAACAAACGGTAAATTACAGCTATTATTACAAGAATGCTCTTTTCTTTTAAGGTCACACAAAACCACTGTGCTTCCTTTCTGTACTGCGTTGTATAATAGAGGTTTACTCCACTCAGTTTTTACATTGAAATAGTATGTATTCATCTTCCATTATGTTGAGGTCAGGAGATTGTGAAGGCCATGGCAAAACCTTCAGTTTACGCCTCTTGATGTAATGAAAAGAACCTCTGTCCAACTGTTAAGCATGGGGGTGGATCAATCATGCTTTGGGGTTGTATTGCAGCCAGTGGCACAGGGAACATCTCACGAGTAGAAGGAAAAAGGGATTCAATAAAATTTCAGCAAATTTTGGATGGTAACTTGATGCCATCTGTGAAAGAGCTGAAGTTAAAGTGAGGATGGCTTCTACAAATGGGTAATGATCCTAAACACACCTCACACAAAACCACTGTGTGCTTCCTTTCTGTACTGCGTAGTATAATAGAGGTTTACTCCACACAGTTTTTACATTGAAATAGTATGTATTCATCTTCCAATTATTTCTGCTGTGCTATTCATTATAGAAAACATAAAAACAGTAAAGGTATTTAGCGTGCTTACTACTTTTTCATTTTTATTCTAACCTACTGCTCCAGTGATTAGTTTAGAAAGAGCATTACAAAGCAGATTTTTTTTTTTTCATTTTTAATTTTTTTTATATTTAAGATTAAAGATGCAAAACACACAGCTTACTGAAGGCAGTCTAGTTCGAGACGGATTCTAAATGTTTTTTTAGTACTTTGCACTAAATTATATGCACTATTTTATTGAATAAACGGGGCGGTGTAGCTACTATGTTGCTGAATTAGGATGCTTTTTCTTGTGTCGTAATTTGTACAGTTTCAAGTACTACTGTGACGGGTTCTAATACACTCAATACTAAATATACAGTTTATCTAAAAAGACTGGATAATGTCTGCAGATGTCTTAAAGGATTGAGCTTGCCGCGCCAGCCAGGAGTGGGTGGTGTACTCATTTATTTTATGGTGCTAAAATTAGTTCTGCGTATTTAGAGTAGAGACTCCCCCCACCTTTTCTTGTTTTATTTAGTCAGCTTGCTGAGCCTCAAAGCAAGTATGCAGGTAGTAAATGTCCAGCATGCTTTGTAAAATTAATTTCATTGATGCACTTAGAAATATTTTTAGTTACAGTGGTGATCGAAAGTTTGGGCACCCCAGGTAAAAATTTGTATTAATGTGCATAAAGAAGCCAAGGAAAGATGGAAAAATCTCCAAAAGGCATCAAATTACAGATTAGACATTCTTATAATATGTCAACAAAAGTTAGATTTTATTTCCATCATTGCCACTTTCAAAATATCAGAAAACAAAAAAATGGTGTCTGCAAAAGTTTGGGCACCCTGCAGAGTTAATATCTTGTACTGCCCTCTTTGGCAAGTATCACAGCTAGTAAATGCTTTTTGTAGCCAGCCAAGAGTCTTTCAATTCTTGTTTGAGATTTCTGGGCTGTCTGTCACGCACTGCTCTTTTAAGGTCTATCCATAGATTTTCAATTATGTTGAGGTCAGGAGATTGTGAAGGCCATGGCAAAACCTTCAGTTTACGCCTCTTGATGTAATGAAAATAACCTCTGTCCAACTGTTAAGCATGGGGGTGGATCAATCATGCTTTGGGGTTGTATTGCAGCCAGTGGCACAGGGAACATCTCACGAGTAGAAGGAAAAATGGATTTAATAAAATTTCAGCAAATTTTGGATGGTAACTTGATGCCATCTGTGAAAAAGCTGAAGTTAAAGAGAGGATGGCTTCTACAAATGGGTAATGATCCTAAACACACCTTGAAATCCATGGGGGATTGCATCAAGAGGCGTAAACTGAAGGTTTTGCCATGGCCTTCACAATCTCCTGACCTCAACATAATTGAAAATCTATGGATAGACCTTAAAAGAGCAGTGCGTGACAGACAGCCCAGAAATCTCAAAGAACTGGAGAACTTTTGTCACCCATCCCCTAACTATCCTACACTTAGGGGTGGCCCCCCTCAGGTCAGGCCCCTTGACACGAGTCCCAGAACTCACAATACTGTGGTGCCAGGGTCTCCAGTGTCTCCTCTCTTGGCCAGCTCTCTTGGACCTCAGGGTTCAGCTCCTCTCATCCATTCCTCAGGCCCTCAAGACGACCTCCTGCGACTGCATGGCACTTCTTGAGAAGGCAGCCGCCTCCCTCCGAGACTCCACTCTCCAGCCAAAGACCCCGCAGCACATGTGCTCCTGTCTTTTATACAGTATCAGGACTATATCAAAAGCCTATATATCCATTGGTCAGGTTTCCTCCCACTGTCTAACATGCCTCCCTATTGGACCAGCATGAAACACTCTGTAGACTGAATGAATTGCATACTCAGCACAATGAGCAGTCCTCACTAACAGATCCTGCTCCCTGGTAAGCAGAAAGCAATATAGATTTACCTGCAGTCCCTCTGGTAAGCAGACAGAGCTGAAAACTATACTCTCTCACCAGCACCTACCTAGGAGGGTGCTACATGTGTATCCAACCTTAGACCTGGTTCACACCTATCCAGGTTGCAGTTTGCATATTCCGGGTGCATTTTGCGTTTTTCAATACACGTTTTTGATTTATTGAAGTCTATGGATCCAAAAACCGTAAAAAGGTCCCTGGCCCTTTTCATAAAATGCACAGATGTGAACGTGACACATAGGAAACCATGTTAAATGGACTGTATTGTGTTTCTGAAAGACTGAAAATGCACAAAAAAATGCAAGGGTGTGAACCAGGCCTAAGTCCCTGCATAAACTTTCGAGTAAGTTCACGATTTTGTGTTGGGCCGCATTCATAGCCGTCTTGGGATAAAAGTTGGACACCCCTGACACCAGGGGAGGACTGGCCCAGGGGGCAGGGGGGCAATTTCCCCTTGGGCCTCTCTGATGCCCCGTAAAAAGGCTGCACAGCTTCTGCCACAGACATGGCTAAAGGATTCCTGGTGAGTGTAGGATGAAGACAAGGAAGAAGTGCAGCCCCCCCAGCATGGATGGTGTAAACATGCCCCACTATAGACTCTCCTCCCCCGGCCAGCCCTGACCGAGTTGCCCCAGATAATCCCCAGCTGCCCCCTGGGGAACCTGGATTCGATCAATAGAGAGTACCTGGAGCGGAGCTTCAGCCTGGAATGGGAGTCAGGAGGAGGCCGGGAAGAGGGAGAGTGGGAGGGGGGCTGAGTCCCTGTACAATGGGCAGGGCCATCTTTAACACAGGGCAAAATGGGCAGCTGCCCTGGGTCCAGTCATTGTTGTGGGGCCTAAAGCAGCTGCCCCTTGAGCCCGCACTGGCTGCAAATAGGTAATAAGTGGGTTTTGGGAGGGCCCAAGAAAATATTTGCCCAGGGTCCAATCATAATTAAAGACGGCCCTGACCATGGGCCTCTGGTTTATACTTGCCCCCTGGGCCAAAAGTTAGCAGTCAGCCCCTGCCTGACACCCCTGGTCTAAGGTGTCAATATATTCAGAACATTTTTCTTCACTGTGTTATATTTTATTAAGAAAAATGTTGGCATTGTATTGGTAAAAGTTATGCAATACATGAAAAATGGTTGTTTCTGTCTTTTGAAAATCTAGTTTTATCTTTTCTCCTAGACATATGTGTGAAAATTCTGCGGGAAGATAAAAGCTGTCCTGGCTCGACTCAGCTTGTGAAATGGTAAATGATGTGCCAACGATTATTATATCTAGGGTCATTGATTGTACAATTCTAAGTCATTTACTAACATGAGAAATGAACTTGTGTAGAACCTGAGTATTAATAATAGTTCATGCACACAGTAAGCAAACTAATGCTGTGCTGCCTGAAAGGACCCTTAGGTGTGTCCAAGGAAAGGCAATGCATACACTGGGATTTTAGGCTCCATTCACCCCCGAGCATATCGTTTTCAGGCTTTTTTCCAGGTGTTTTTCAGGCTTTTTGCAGGTGTTTGGAGGCAGGCATTGACGTCTAACAAAAAACGCTTGTAATCTGCCAAAAAAGAGGCTCGTGTACTTATTTCAGCTTCAGGCGTTTTGCTTCAGGTGACAAAACGCTCATATGTGAGTGAACAGGGACCATTGAAATGAATGGGATTTTGCTTGTTGGGCGGTTTGAGACTTTAGAGATGAGCGTTTTATGAGCTGAAAAACGCTCAGGTGTTAACAGGGCCTTAACCACTTCAGCTCCGGAAGGTTTTACCCCCTTAACCACTTAAGCTCCGGAGGATTTGGCTGCTCAATGACCAGGCCCTATTTTGCGATTCGGCACTGCGTTACTTTAACTAACAATTGGGCAGTCGTGCGACGCTGTACCTAAAGACAATTAATGTCCTTTTTTTCCCAACAAATAGAGCTTTCTTTTGGTGATATTTGATCACCTCTGCCGTTTTTAAAAATTTTGCGCTATAAACAAAAAAAAAAGAGCGACAATTTTGAAAAAAAATAAATAAATATTTTTTACTTTCTGCTATAAAACATTCCCAATAAAAAAAATTTAAAAACCAAATTTTTTTTATCAGTTTAGGCCAATTTGTATTCTGCTACATATTTTTGGTAAAAAAAATCCAAAAAAGCGTATAATAATTGGTTTGTGCAAAAGGTATAGCGTTTACAAACTACCGGATAGATTTTGGACTTTTTTTTTGTTTTTATTAGTAATGGCGGTGATCTGCGATTTTCAGCAGGACTGCGACATTGCGGCGGACAGATTGGACCCCTAACTGATATTTTTGACATTTTTTGGGGACCAGTGACACTAACACAGTAATCAGTGTGAAATAATATGCACTGTTACTGTATAAATGACACTGGCAGGGAAGGGGTTAATACTGGGGGTGATCAAAGGGTTAAATGTATGCCTATTTTTGCTTACTTGTGTGTTGGGGGGGGGGGGGCTCTGTGACAGGCACACAGAGATCGGGGTTTCAGCTTTCACACAGTTTCTGCCTGTGTGACAGAAGAGCCAGACGCCTGCTTTGTTTACATAGGCAGGCAGCTCTTCTGTCAGTTTCCTCGAAGATTGTGGGAGGCCGGCGGCGATTGTGCCCGCTCCTCCTGAGTTCTGGCTCCCGCTGTGTCTAATCACAGTGGGAACGCGGCTCCGAGACCGCATGCACATAATCACGTAGAGCTACGTGATTATGCACAGCCGAGCCGCACTGCCGCAGAGTAAATCTGCGTGGGGCGGTTGGCAAGTGGTTAAAGTATTCAAAGAACAAACAGAAAGAAATACTGGGGTTGATTTACTAAAAGCAAATAGACTGTTCTGCAATGGGAATTTGCTCCAGAGCTTAGTAAATGAGGGGAAATTATGCTGACTTTCATTCTCCAATCACGTGCAAGCAAAAATGCTTTTTTTTTTTTTAATTTCCTTGCATGTGATTGGGTTTTCTTAGCAAAGTGAACCTTTACCTCATTCACTAAGCTCTTGCAGACTGCACAGTCTATTTGCCTTTAATAACTCACCCCATGGGTATCTTTCTGAAAAGAGCTTGCAGTCATGTTTCTACCACAAGTTGGGCTTGTGTTAATGAGTTTTGGGTTTGTGTTAATCCGGGGATCATTCAGAATTCATTGACAGGTGCATTTGACCTCCTTTAACCTGCATTTGATCTTCTTCAAGCCAGTTTTGCATTCCCATAGACTTGTATGCGGATGCAAAATCCATCTAAAGGTCCTTGTAGGCACATACTAGATTGGCCAGCAGTTATTTGGAGGAAACCAGAGAATCCTAGAAGAAACATACAGAAACAGAGTAGAATAATGTAATAAAGAAACAAAGAAGGGGGTAAACGCCTAGTGCAGTGATGGTGAACCTTTTTGAGTCTGAGTGCCCAAACTGTGACACAAAACCAACTTATTTATTTCAAAGAGCCAACATCCATCACCATACAGCACATCGCACATCTCCATCACACTGTAAACTTCTAGCACCTATTATGTATCGCCCTTCAGCTCACAACTCTCATCATCAGTGAATTACACATTACACATCGTCATGTAACTCAAAGCACACCTCCTCACCATGCATTCCACCCCTCCATACAGCTTATGGCACACCTTCCTCTCCATCACACATAAGGTCCCCCCTCTGCAGCTCACCACCCTCTCCCCCCTCTGCTGTCATATGGCAGTGGTGCAGTGACACTCATGTAGCCCATCATGGTCCCTCTGCCCACACACACCTCTCCTATCACCATAGCATAGAACACGGTCACATGGCGCAGCTCAATACCAGCAGCTCTAGACTCATCTCTGGGCTCTCTCACCAATGGAACGAAGCGGCTACATTCGGCAACCCCCGGGCAAACAAACGCCCATTTCTCTCCCCCCACACTAGTCGATTGGCTGTTTATTCCCCGACTAAGGGAGGCAATTGGCCACCCAGTCAATTGGCTGTTCATCCCGCGCCCGGGGAAAGTGATTGGCCGCCCTTCCTGCCAGGCTGTGAGTCTTTCTCCAAAAGAGTTGTGCTCTGGGTGATCTGGAGGAGGCAGGTAGTGCGGGCACAGTGCGTGGACACTGGGCACTTTGTCCTCCTAGTGAAGTGTGTGGAGCTTTTGTGTGCCCGGAGCGGCTCAGAAAACTATAGCTCGCGTGCCCACGGAGAGGACTCTGCGTGCCAGCGGTGGCACGCGTGCCATGGGTTCGCCATCTCTGGCCTAGTGCATTACCTCCAACACAATAGCAATTTAATAAAAAGCAAAAAACATACTCACAAGCATGAAGTAGTTACAAGCATGTATAAACACAACTCCAGCATGGTGGATGACCAATTCACTATAGTTGGATGCTGCCGCATTTCAGGAGACAGCCCCCCCCCCTCCTCAGAACTAGTCCAGCTTTTACAAGGCCTGGTTTATATGTGGCTCTGAAACATTGACTCCTCCCCACTGCTAGCTTCAGAGCAGAGTAGAATATACAAACTTCATGCAGATATTAAAAACCTCAGTCCTGCTAATACTTGTCATTATTTAGGGAGTATAGAACTTTAGGAACTGGAGGAAGGGTTCCATGGAACGCTGGTTGAGAAACCCTGATCTATAGTGTTATACCCTTTTCCTATGGGCCAGATCCAGTTTTGCTCAGCAGGGAATCTGTCAATTGATGCCCTGCTGAGCTGAGCAGAGCGGCCAGAAGACCGATCCTTGTCCACTCCGCTTTTGCAGAGCGGACACAGCCCACTCTGCTCTATGGGCAGTCAGATGTTAACGGGACTGTCTTTTTACACCTGACCAGACAGAGGGGAACGGATCTCCTTCTGTTTGATTTTGCTGGATTGGATTGGAGGTAGCTGGGTGTTAATGGACACAAGTCTATTTACATCTGACTGCCTATAGAGGAGAATAGGGGGTGCAATTTTGTCCAGTTGAAAAACGGATAGGTGGACCCGATTGAACCTCTCATGTGAAAGTGGCCTTAGAGTGATACAAATGGTCCTGATTGTAGGTGAAACATTACACAGCAGCGAGTGGTTAGCTCTGATGGCATGCTGCTCTTTAATTCCAAGCAGGAGAACCATCCTGAGTTTGCATTATCCTTTTTTGTGTGTGGGTGTCTGATAAGTCTTTCAGTTTGCCTCTATTCTCTAAAATGTATTGGGCTGTAAACTAGGGATCGACCGATATCGTTTTTTTGTTGCCGATACCGATATTTTGGCCATTGCATATCGGTATCGGCCAATATTTTGTACATTTAAAGTTTTGAAAAATAAAGACTATTTTTGACACAAATCTGGTACTGAACATGTGGGGGTAGTTCTTTTAGCTGTAATGTGCGGTCTTCCCTTCCCTCCCTGCCTGCCAGGAATACCGTGTGAACATAGTTTAGTGTTATTAAAAAAATCCTAGAATCCACTTTATTAGTGTTTTATATAATGTCCAGTGTGTGTTTTTGTAATAGAATAGTGTGAAATATCTTCATTACATCGCTGCTCCGGGCTCTCCTCGCTAATCTCCCACTCTGCTGTTTTCTCCTCTAATAGCTGTCAGAGGAGGATCTCAGCCCCTCCCCTCTGCGGTGTACACAGAAGTGCCGGATATTAGATTAGAATAGTGTGAAATACCTTCATTACATCGCTGCTCCGGGCTCTCCTCGCTAATTTCCCACTCTGCTGTTTTCTCCTCTCATAGCTGTCAGAGGAGGATCTCAGCCCCTCCCCTCTGCAGTGTACACAGAAGCCCCGGATATTAGATTAGAATAGTGTGAAATACCTTCATTACATCGCTGCTCCGGGCTCTCCTCGCTAATTTCCCACTCTGCTGTTTTCTCCTCTCATAGCTGTCAGAGGAGGATCTCAGCCCCTCCCCTCTGCAGTGTACACAGAAGCCCCGGATATTAGATTAGAATAGTGTGAAATACCTTCGTTACATCGACGCTCTGCTGTCCTTCTCTCCTCCCCCCCCTGACAGCTGGGGGTCACAGATCGGCCAAGCAGCGATGTAATGAAGATATTTCACACTATTCGATTACAAAAACACACACTGGACATTATATAAAACACTAATAAAGTGGATGCTAGGATTCTATATACACTAATTTTACATACAGTAATATCGGCAATATCGGTAACCTCCGGGCCGATTCCAATATATCGGGGAAAGTGCATATCGGCCCTCGATATATCTGCTTTCCTGATAATCGGTCGATCTCTTCTGGGAACAATCTGTGATCTTTTGTGACTGTGACAGAGTCATCAGATTGTGAACACTACTTGGGGAAGGAAATGATGCAAATAAAATATATTTTGGTCTAATATACTGGTAAATGCCAGTGCTTTAGAAAGGTACAAAGTAACACAAGCACTTTAATATCAGGACATCTTTCTTTTTTCTTTAGCTTCAGAATAAAAAAAGAGAATATAAATAATAATTTTTGGCTTTCCATATCACATCTACTTAATAAGGAGTTCAAACCAACTGGGGGCATACATATATCTCCACTGTCAATCAAATTTCCTAGACTTTTTTTTTTTTTACCCACTTTAGTCCTTGCTTTGATACAATTCGCTATCATTTATTGATTGTTATTTATCTTGTACTGACATCACATATCTGTTCTAGGATGTTAGGATGTTACGATGCATTGCAAAGAAAATATGTGAGTATCTCAGTTTAGAGTTTAAGTGAGAGGTAAATGTCCTTCTCAGATTCTATAGGGTGCAATCTGAAAGAAAGGAAGACTTTATTCATCCCTCTTGTAGTAGTCCTCCTATCTTTCAGGTTGCCATCTATTAAAGGTTTAACCTTCTTAGCGGTATTCCCGAGCGTGGCTCGGGGTTAAATTTCAGAGCCAAAAGCGGTAACCCCCGAGCCACACTCGGGGTACCGCCAGAAGCATAGCTGGATCCTGTAAAAGAGGTTTCTTACCTTGTCACCGGGATCCAGCGATGTGTCTCGGCGGTGTCTCGCGGCGGATCTTCCTCCCGATCCTCTCCGTGCCCCGGCTTCCATCTCCTGCGACGTGACGTTCGCAGGGGGGTGGAACCGGCGGCAAATTCAAATGTAAAACACACC
Organism: Pelophylax lessonae; assembly: GCF_965119305.1. NCBI lineage: Eukaryota > Metazoa > Chordata > Amphibia > Anura > Ranidae > Pelophylax > Pelophylax lessonae. The sequence goes on from NC_138780.1 coordinate 24,566,319, forward strand.
AAACACACTGATACCATTCAAAATAAAAAAAAAATCACATTAGTTTGCCCCCCAGTGCCCTTTCCTGCAGTTTTGCTGTACTTTTTAGGTAAATATATATATATATATATATATATATATACAGTATATATATAAATATACATATATATATATATATATATATATATATATATATATACATATATACATATATATATAGTATATGTATATATATATATACGTAATTCTTGTGAATGAGCAGCCCAAACCAACTGTATACATTATATATATATATATATATATATATATATATATATATATATATATATATACGTATATATATATAAATATATATATATATATATATATATATATATATATATATGTATACAGTTGGTTTGGGCTTCTCATTCACAAGAATTACATGCAAAATAATGGTACCACTTTCAGCACCTAAAATCCAAAGGAATCATACCGCCAGGGAGGTTAAAGTGGATGTAAACCCCATTCATGAAATCTGACCTATGCACATATATCTGTAGTGTTTGTCGCTCTCTCTCCAAAGAACTAAGTCCCGTGTCTTTCTGCTGCTTCGTTCCTCTGTTATCAGCATGATAACTCTTACACGGGAGAAAAAAGCAGCTGGAAATTTGTGTCGGGTTGGGTGCATGGAGATACACTGAACTAAAGTATAAACGCAACGCTTTTGTTTTTGCCCCCATTTTTCATGGGCTGAACTTAAAGATCTAAGACTTTTTCTATGTACACAAAAATGCCCATTTCTCTCCAATATTGTTCACAAATCTGTCTAAATCTGTGTTAGTGAGTACTTCTCCTTTGCCGAGATAATCCATCCACCCCACAGGTGTGGCATATCAAGATGCTGATTAGACAGTGTGATTATTGCACAGTTTTAGAGGCAGTTGAGTTTAGTGGCATTTTTTTTATAGCAAAAAATTGCGTTCAGACAGAAGTTTATTGGCATTTGAAACGCCAAAAGCTTGTAGCAGCGTGCAAATGCATCTAAAGGTATTAACTCCCGTTTATAAGCGTTTAGTTTATAGGTATTTTCAATGGGGATTCACCATTTTACAATATAAAAACGCTTCTAATGCAAACGCCGCTAAATGCACATAAACGTGGTAAAACTGACATTTTTAATCGTCGATTACTAGCTGTCAAGTTCCAGCATTCAGGAGAGGTTTTCAAATGTCCCGTGTACATGAAGCCTAAGTGTTCCCTTCACTGGAACTAAAGGGCCAAGCCCAACCCCTGAAAAGCAACCCCAAACCATAATCCCCCCTCCACAAAATGATTTGGACCAGTGCACAAAGCAAGTTTGGGGTGGAGGAACTTGACTGGCCTGATAGAACACCTTGTTCTATGTTGGAACAGGAAGGGGCCATCTCCAAACTGTTCCCACAAAGTTGGGAGCACCAAATTGTCCAAAATGTCTTGGTATGCTGACGCCTTAAGAGTTCCCTTCACTGGAACTAAGGGGCCAAGCCCAACCCCTGAAAAACAACCCCACACCATAATCCCCCCTCTACCAAATGATTTGGACCAGTGCAGAAACAAGGTCCATAAAGACATGGATGAGCGAGTTTGGGGTTGAGGATCTTGGCTGGCCTACACAGAGTCCTGACCTCAACCTGATAGAACACCTTTGGGATGAATAAGAGTGGAAACTGTGAGCCAGGCCTTCCTGTCCAACATCAGTGCCTGACCTCACAAATGCGCTCCTGGAAGATTAGTCAAACATTCCCATAAACACACTCCTAAACCTTGTGGACGGCCTTCCCAGAAGAGTTGAAGCTGTTATAGCTGCAAAGGGTGGACCAACCCAATATTGAACCCTACGGACTAAGATTGGGATGCCATTAAAGTTCATGTGTGTGTAAAGGCAGATACTTTTGACAATATAGTATATATGTATATACTGTGTATAAAGGTGTTGCCCCCCTCCCCCCATCGTCCCCATTAAAGAAAGAGCCCCTACACAGACCTCAGATCGGATAACCATCCTGTCTGGAAGGCTGCTGCCTACATAGGCCTGGCTTCTAAGGGCAAGTTAAACGCCTTGCTCTTGCAAACATTTAAATAAATCACTGGAGGTGCTGCAGACCTTCTACCATGGACTGTATTATATTCAGGGGAGCTATGAAGGGTATAACTCTCATCAGCATCTGATTTGAGGTGAGAACTCCTTGTATAATATATCTACTTTTAAAATATAAATATCTGCAAAAGATGAACACCTGACAGACAAACACAGAGCTGAAATGCATAGAAGTAAACTTGTATGCTGAAGGATTAGTACATTTATTCAGTCAGTCGTATAATGTCACCCATGCCAGACAACACAGCCAGGTTCTGTCTTTATTTTTAAAAAAATTATTTATTTTTTATGTATTTGTCTTTATATCTGCCTGGAATTTAGCATTAAACTTGTATAATAAAAATAGAAGTCAATGTAAAAAAATAAATAAAAAATAGACTTTTCTTAGACACTTTCTTAAATTTTCTCTTTGTTTCATGCACAGCTCAGGATGGTGGTATTGGCAGTAAGTACTTGATTTCTGTTTGTATTATATAACTTTTTAGTTAGGCTTGTGACGGTATCAGATTTCCATGCTGCGATTAATTGATTAAGGTTTTGCCACGGTATACAGTATTATCACGGTATTCATTTATATGATTTCAAGTGGCCGCGATCCGATGGCCTGGTCATTAAGGGGGCAAATTCTTGCGGTCCAGAAGTGGTTAAACCTGCAGGAGGACCAGTGTTCTTATTTATAAATTACTTTACTATTGCTTTAGGTCTGGTTCACATGTGTGCGGGTTGGTGGTTCACATGTGTGCGGGTTGGTGGTTCACATGTATGCGGGTTAGCGGCCCACATTTGCACAGGCATAGCAGCCCATTGATTTGAATGGGCTTGCTGTGCCCTAGTTTTCCGGAGAAAAAAGGTGCATGCAGCATTTAAAAAAACGCAGTGGCCTTGAAATCCATCCTGCTTTTGTACCATGCGACTTACCTGCATTTCCTTCACTGGCAAGCTTTTTGCGTTTTTATATATGTGGGCCCAGCATTTAAAAACACAGTTTGTGAATGCAGGAACTGCAGGTAAGTCGCATGGTGCAAAAGCAGGATGGATTTCAAGGCCACTGCATTTTTATAAATTCTACATGCACCTTTTTTAAGCGGAAAACGCAGGCATAGCAGCCCAAGCCCATTCTAATCAATCTAACTGATCATCTATAGAAGTTGTAGTATACAGAGATAAGAAATAGAATCAGCCCTGTGACTTTTTCTTACCATCTATTTAGAGTGGGTGTATTTGTCTCTTATTATCTGTTTCTTTTTCTTATTATCTGTTACTTAGAGAGTGACTCATTTTTACCATTTGTGATGGCTTCTGTAACTACCTGCCTAACCGGCCAATTCTGAGATCTCGCTCAGATATGTAAAAAGCTGTGTTTTCTTGCTAGAAAATTACTTAGAAACCCCAAACATTATATATATATATATATATATATATATATATACACATGTATGTATATACAAAAATATATATATATAAAAAAAGTGTGTGTGTATGTATATATATATATATCAGCAAAGACTCCAGGGAATAAAACGTTGCAATTTTTTATGTCACACGGTATTTGCACAGCAATTTTTCAAATGCGCTTTTTTTTTTGGAAACAAAACATTTTCATAATTTAAACAAAAAAAGCAAAACACAATATCTACCCCAAATATTTTGTATAATGTGAAGGATAATGTTGGCAGAGTAAATAGATGTAAATAGATACCTAACATGTTACGCTTTAAAATTGCACACGCTTGTGAAATGGCAACAAACTTTGATAGTCTAAAATCTCCATAGGCTATGCGTATTCTTAGTTTAGAGTTACAGAGGAGGTCTTGTGCTGGAATTATTGCTCTAACGTTTGCAGCAATACCTCACATGTGTGATTCGAATGCCGTTTACATATGTGGGCGCGACCTACGTTCAGAGGATGGGGGTGCCTTACATTTCTTTTTTTTTATTATTGTTTATTTTATTTTTTTTACACTTTCCCTTTTAATTTTTTCTTTTTTGACAACTTGTATTCCTATTACAAGGAGTGTAAACATCCCTTGTTATAGTAATAGGGCATGACAGGTCCTTTTTACGGAGAGATGTGGGGTCTATAAGTCCCCACATCTCTCCCCTATGCTGGAAAGCCTGAGATAAAACATGAAAAAAAATCAGTCTCAGGCTTTCCAGCAAAAAAAAAAATGGCGGTGTTTACATCTGCCAGAACCGCAAGTGACGTCATGACTCCAGTTTCAGCCTCCGAGGGTCATATAGATGGCCGCGGACCATTTAGTCCATGGCCAGCTCTATGATAAACCACCGACGACGGATTTATTCTCCAGCTTTCTGTTTGCATGGGAGAGACCAGAGAAGCACCGGAGGGCAGCAGGAGGGGGGAGGGACGTTCCCTCCCGCCGCCTGTAAAAGCAATCGGGGCAACTAAACAGCCGCTATAAGGATAAAATCGTTTAACAAAAAAAAAAAAAAAAAACAGACGCTATAATGGGTTTTACATGTGAGGAAATCGCTGGCTGAAAAAAAAAGATAACTGAATGATGCCTGCAGCTGCACCCATCATTCAGATATCTCCACTCAAAGTCCAGGACCTCATATGATGGTCTACAGCAGCCAATGGTAACTGCCTTAACAATTGACACTTCTCCATCATTCACACTACAGCTTTTACTCAATAAACACATCATAATCTGTGATGAGATTCCTACATTTACTGTGATTAGATTGCCTTTACATTTAGCAAGTTTAACAAGTCCTACATTTAACTTTTTCTCTATAGATATATACCAATATTGAAGATCCTCAGGTATGTGTGGTACTGTACTGCCATCTACTGTACACTTATGTCATGTCAGCTTTTTGTGATATTAAAGGGACACTCAAGAGAGATTAGCAGAGGCTGACATTACTGATCTTTCCTTTTATATTGCTAGTTCTCCGGCTGTCATTCTAATACTTTGCCTTACATACTGTCTGAGTCGTTGACCTGAATCAAGTTGTTCCGACATTTTCCTAAAATCCATTTACATCATGCTTGTTCCAGAACTGTAATTATAATATACTGAAGCCAGACATGCCAGGCATCTAACATTTTCAGAAGATTTGCAATGGCAACCTACCATACTTCTCTCATGACTGAATCACTGTGAAACTGCTGTTAGGAGACAAATATAGTTGCCTGGCTGTCCTGTTATTTCTGCAGGTGTACTGTATATACTCGAGTATAAGCTGACTTTTTCCAGCATGTTTTTTTATGCTGAAAAAGCCCCCCTCGGCTTATGCTCGGGTCACAGTCTCACTTACCTTTTCCCCGGTCAGTGCGCATGCACCGCTGCCGCTCGGGAAACCCGGGCGGCACCATTTTTAAATGTAAGGCGGAAAGGTAAGTGAGACTCCTCTGCAGCCCCTGCATCTCCTCAGGAGAAGCAGTGCTGTGGGCGGCATGGTACAGTAGATTCTCCTGTACCATGCCCGCAGCACTGCATCTCCTGTGCCATGCCTGTACCATCACCTGTGCCATGCCTGTACCATCTTCTGTACCATCTCCTGTGCCATGCCTGTACCATCTCCTGTGCCATGCCTGAACCATCTCCTGTGCCATGCCTGTAACATCCCCTGTACCATGCCTTTACCATCTCTGGCATGCCTGTACCATCTCCTGTGCTATGCCTGAACCATCTCCTGTGCTATGCCTGAACCATCTCCTGTGCCATGCCTGTACCATCTCCTGTACAATGCCTGTACCATCTCCTGTGCCATGCCTGTACCATCTGTGCCATGCCTGTACCATCTCATGTGCCATGCCTGAACCATCTCCTGTGCCATGCCTGAACCATCTCCTGTGCCATCTCCTGTACAATGCCTGTGCCATGCCTGTACCATCTCTTGTGCCATACCTGTACCATCTTCTGTACAATGCCTGAACCATCTCCTGTGCCATGCCTGTACCATCTCCTGTGCCATGCCTGTACCATCTCCTGTGCCATGCCTGAACCATCTCCTGAGCCATGCCTGTGCCATCTCCTGTACAATGCCTGTACCATCTCCTGTGCCATGCCTGTACCATCTCCTGTACCATACCTCTACCATCTCCTGTGCCATGCCTGTATCCCCTGTGCCATACCTGTACCATCTCCTGTGCCATGCCTGAACCATATCCTGTGCCATGCCTGTACCATCTCCTGTACCATGCCTCTACCATCTCCTGTACAATGCCTGTACCATCTCCTGTGCCATGCCTGTTCCATCCCCTGTGCCATACCTGTACCATGCCTGAACCATCTCCTCTACCATGCCTGTACCATGTCCTGTACCATGCCCACAGCCCTGCATCTCCTGTACCATGCTCGCAGCCCCTGTTTTATGTCTCGTGGTGGTCCAGTTGGGTCCAGTAGCTGCTGCATTTCCCACCCTAGGCTTATACTGGAGTCAATACATTTTCCCAGTTTTTTGTGGTAAAATTAGGAGCCTCGACTTATATTCGGGTCGGCTTATACTCGAGTATATACAGGTAATTCTTTTTAAGGTCGCTTAAGCTGGATACACACTATACAATTGTCTATAGATTTTTTTACTATAGATTTACCAAAACCATATAATATGAGGTCAAACCTAAACACTTTCAATTTGTATGCAATCAGACAGGCCCTTGCACTACATAGTTGAAGGTAAAGCCCCATACACACGTAGCGATTGTCGGCCGAATGATCGGCCGTCTTTTGTCCGGTGCTGTCCTGTCGGTTGAAAAGTGCTAAAGAAAAAAAGAGGAACAATCGCCCGTTCTGGTGTTGGCCAACAAAAATTTTAAAGCCTGCACACCAGATTCTGTTCGGCCGAAAAGTCGCAGTCGGTTGTCGGAAGCATCATACTAACAAGCCGACAATCGGCTGATCGGACGTTGGCCGAATATTTACGGCCGACAATCGCTACGTGTGTGCGGGGCTTTAATCTAAAGCAAATCAAACAACAAAAGTTGTATAGTGTGTATCCAGCTTTAGGCCTCCTTCACACAGGCAATCTGGGATGGCTTCTGATGGGCATGCACATAGTGTGTGCAAAGAGCTGTGGGCAGCACCCTGTAGAAATCAGTAACAAGCTGACAGGGGCTGTCGCAGTTTGCATGTAACTGTTTATGTATGAGGTTACGTGCAAATTAGGGACTCTGACTGGTCCTGGACACAGACAGTTTACATCCAGGGACGCCATTTCTGGCTGCCGCTAAAAAGCCAGTTTGTATGTGTCCATAGCACGGTGTGCTGCTGAGTCCAGACGCGTCATTTAGCTGACTCTGAAGGCAACAAGTCTATTATCCGCTCCAAATTGCTTGTAGAACTTGTATGCACATTAGAAAGTTCTGATTTTAACTCTCCAAGTCAATGAAAAATGCAACTAGCAATTTTATAAGTAGGTCCACAATAAAGGCCTCTGTAATTCTCCTGTGACTAGTTTAGCTTCATATGATAAGTGGGTGACAGATGGAGCAGGGGACAAAGAGGTAGACGTGTTTCACTTAAATATTAGCGCTTAGTCATTGCCTGTGAGCCCAGATCATCATGGGGGCACCCTGGAGATGTATGATCACATTGCTGCACAATACGGCACTCACCGCCATTGTGTGCAGGAGTAAGGACCATGGAAGTCGAAGAAGAGATAAGACATATGACATCATATGAATAGACAGAGGACCATTTAATTTAAGGCACATATAGGGTGATTTTCTAAAAAGATAGGGGGGGGGGGATCCTTTAGTAGGTATAAAAGTATACAATTTTAGCCTTTAAAATATGTGTTAAATACCTTTTTCTTTTTTCTTAGACTATTACAGAATGTTACCAGTTTAAGTTTAAATATACTCCTAGTGGGGCCATTATGGATTTCTCAAGGCAAGTAGCTATTTTTCTGTTTGATGATGAGAGTAGTTTTGAGATGATATACAGTATGTACAGAAGGGATCGAAAGTTTGGGCACCACAGGTAAAAATTTGTATTAATGTGCATAAAGAAGCCAAGGAAAGATGGAAAAATCTCCAAAAGGCATCAAATTACAGATTAGACATTCTTATAATATGTCAACAAAAGTTAGATTTTATTTCCATCATTTACACTTTCAAAATAACAGAAAACAAAAAAATGCAAAAGTTTGGGCACCCTGCAGAGTTAATATCTTGTACTGCCCCCTTTGGCAAGTATCACAGCTTGTAAACGCTTTTTTGTAGCCAGCCAAGAGTCTTTCAATCCTTGTTTGAGGTATCTTTGCCCATTCTTCCTTACAAAAGTCTTCCAGTTCTTTGAGATTTCTGGGCTGTCTGTCACGCACTGCTCTTTTAAGGTCTATCCATAGATTTTCAATTATGTTGAGGTCAGGAGATTGTGAAGGCCATGGCAAAACCTTCAGTTTACGCCTCTTGATGTAATTTAGAGGTGTGTTTAGGATCATTATCCATTTGTAGATGCCATCCTCTCTTTAACTTCAGCTTTTTCACAGATGGCATCAAGTTACCATCCAAAATTTGCTGAAATTTTATTGAATTCATTTTCCCTTCTACTCGTGAGATGTTCGATGTGCCACTGTCTGCAATACAACCCCAAAGCACGATTGATCCACCCCCATGCTTAACAGTTGGACAGAGGTTCTTTTCATTAAATTCTGTGCCCCTTCTTCTCCAAACGTACCTTTGCTCATTCCGGCCAAAAAGTTCAATTTTAACCTCATCGGTCCACAGAACTTGTTACCAAAATGCATCAGGCTTGTCTATATGTTCATTTGCAAAGTTCAAACGCTGATTTTTGTGGTGAGGACGTAGAAGAGGTTTTCTTCTGATGACTCTTCCATGAAGACCATATTTGTACAAGTATCTCTTTATAGTGGAATAATGTACCACAACTCCAGTGTCTGCCAGATCTTTCTGGAGGGATCGTGCAGTCAAACCTGGGTTTTGAATTGTTTTTCTCACAATCCTGCAAGCTGTTCTGTCTGATATTTTTCTTGGTCTTCCAGATCTTGCTTTAACTTCCACTGTTCCTGATGACTGCCATTTCTTAATTACATTCCGAACAGAGGATATTGACATCTAAAAACACTTTTCTATCTTCTTATAGCCTTCTCCAGCTTTGTGAGCGTCAACTATTTTCTAGTTTATTAGACAACTGCTTAGAAGATCCCATGGTGCTGATTGTTGGGGCAAGGTCAGATGAGTCTGGGCATTTAAAACCTTTGAGATTGACATCACCTGGTCTTCCCAGATGATGATTGAGAACAATCCATGACACTGGCAGGTCTCATCCTTGCAAAGGGGGCAGTGCATGCTATAAATTCTGTAGGTTGCCCAAACTTTTGCAGACGCCATTTTTTTGTTTTCTGTAATTTTGAAAGTGTCAATGATGGAAATAAAATCTAACTTTTGTTGACATATTATAAGAATGTCTAATCTGTAATTTGATGCCTTTTGGAGATTTTTCCATCTTTCCTTGGCTTCTTTATGCACATTAATACAAATTTTTACCTGGGGTGCCCAAACTTTCGATCCCCACTGTATGTATTATCAGAAAGTGTACCCAGATCTATTCATATCAGTACAAATTTGTGGTTCATAGCACCTTACTCCTGCGCTCGGAAACAGGGTTCCCAGACCACTCCTATCACGGAAAACTCTTACTTGGCATCCTCAATGACTAAGGCCTTGCTGCCCTCTAGGACCGGGGTGGTCAACAAAGTACTGCAAGCAAAAAACAAAGAAAGGGCGCACCGGCCTAGATCACCCCTAAACCCATTTTTATCTTGTACTAATAAAGTCGTACTGAGGATAATGCGCTAGGTCGGTGCGCCCTTTCTTTGTTTTCTATTCATATCAGTGTCTGTCCCAAAGGTGTTTACAGCCCTGTGCCCCAGCCACAGTCATATAGACATACACACAGAGGAGCCAGTTTAGGGGTGATCCAGGTAACCTACCTATATATTTCAAAGATGTGACCAGAACATCTGGAAGAAACATGGGGACAGAAGGAGAACACACATTCACCTGCAACTTTATTAGGTACACCTGTTCAATTGCTTGGTAACACAAATTGCTAATCGGCCAAACACACGGCAGCAACTTATTGCATTTAGGCATCTAGACGTGGTGAAGATGACTTGCTGAAGTTCAAATCGAGCATCAGAATGGGGAAGAAAGGGGATTTAAGTGACTTTGAATGTGGCATGGTTGTTGGTGCCAGATGGGCTGGTCTGAGTATTTCAAAAACTGCTGATCTACTGCGATTTATACGCACAACCATCTCTTGGTTTTACAATGGTGCAAAAAAGAGAAAATATGCAGTGAGCGGCATTTACGTGGAGGAATGTTGGTGTTAGAGGTCAGAGGAGAATGGGCAGACTGGTTCAACATGATAGAAAGGCAACGGTAACTCAAATACCCACTCGTTACAACCAAGGTATGCAGAATACCATCTCTGAATGCACAACACATCAAACCGTGAAGCAGATGGGCTACAGCAGCAGAATACTGAATCGGGTGCCACTCCTGTCAGCTAAGAATAGAAAACAGGCTATGATTCACTCATGCTCACCAAAATTGGACAATAGAAGATTGGAAAAACGTTGCCTGGTCTGATTGATTCTCAATTCCAGCTACAACATTCAGATGGGAGGGTCAGAATTTGGTGTAAACAACATGAAAGCATGGATCCATCCTGCCTTGTATCACCGGTTCAAGCTGGTGGTGGTGGTGTAATGGTGTGGGTGATATTTTCTTGGCACACTTTGGGCCCCTTAGTACCAATTGAGCATCATTTAAACACCACGGCCTACCTGAGTATTGTTGCTGACCATGTCCATCCCTTTATGACTACAGTGTCCCCATCTTCTGATGGCTCCTTCCAGCAGGATAATGCACCATGTCACAAAGCTCCAATCATCTCACCACTGGTTTCTTCAACATGACAATGAGGTCACTGTCCTCCAATGGCCTCCACACTCACCAGATCTCAATCCCATAGAGCAGGGGTCCAAACCCCCGGGCCGCAGACTGGTGCTGGTCCGTGGCCTGTTGATGACCAGGCCGCACAGCAGTAGGTAAGCAGCAATCGCGGTCTGCACTGGGCTATCACAGACCACGGCCGCCGCTCACCTCCTGCTGTGCGGCCATGCCTGTGTGTCCTCTTCCAGCTCCTCTACCCACCTGGCCGTCTATGTCATCCAATAAGCAGGGCAGGGGACGGTAGGAGCTGCAGATCAGAACGGAGAGCTCCTCCCTCCCCCTGCCCTGCTGACCAATATTTCTTTGCCATCCCCCCCCCCCCCCCTTGTTTCCCCCTTCTCTCTACCTGCAATGGTTTTTCCATGTACCCTTGTCAAAGGACCAGCCCTGAATGTCCATATCATGCTGTCCTTTAGGGGGGACAGTCTGATAACCCTTGAGTAGGTTCTTCTCAATTTATCATTGTATTCCATTATTGCTTACTCTTGGTTTTTATGTTAGCATTGTTAGTTTTATTCAAAATTTATAAAAAATTTAAAAATTGCAAAAAGAAAGGAACAGCATTTTGATACATTTAAGGGTATATCTTGCTAATAAGATTGCATTCCTTCTACTGAACTAAAATTATGTACCGGTAATTATTTTATGGCTAATCCTAGTATATTTTGTATATGTTTTCATTGAGAGTACTCATGTAGCTTTACTATTGCACCATCTTGTGGTGATTGATAGGTACTGCATAATGTATGATATGTAGAACCAGGAACATTACCACTGACAGGAGTGTTTTTTTAGCATCTTATACAATGTAGAAACCAAGAAGTTGGCTCTGATAAGCAAACAGTTACAGGAAAGCTGTACTTAAAGTAATACAGAGGCCGACAATGCTAAATTCTTATACTTAAAGTGTAATATTGGACCCAAGGATACTCCAAAAAGATTTACGACTTACTTCATATTTCTTTCAAGTCTATAACACAGGAAATACTGAAGACGGAGACAGCCAGGTTAACAATGATATGGGTTTCTCTTAGAACTGCTCTGAGTCTTTTTCTGTGCACGTCACTTTTATAGTTATTGCAATAACTTTTGGTTGGTCAGTACCTTGCTGCAGGATCTTTCTTATTATCAGTAATATTGTAATATCATATACTGATAGATATTAATTTAAATGATATGATAGAATTTTAGGCATTCCAGTGCTGCATCACTGTATGGTGACTTCTTTTAAGTTTCCTTTCATGACTGTTCTGTTTTGAAGCCTTCAGTATAGAATTATCATCATGCAATAGTCCAAATGTCTGCTCTTGCCCTGGTCAATTACATTACCAGAATACACATCATCAAAGATAGTGATAAGCTTGTAACAAGTTGCTAGAAAAACTCTATGGTGCCGTGCAATACATGGTAACAACAAGAATAGGTAAAAACTTAATGCCAGACCACATTGCACATGATTTCAGCAGTAGGATTAAATGGTGAATGCACTTATAGTGTGCCTGCCCATAGTAAACCCCCCTCCTTTCCCTTGGCTTTTTATGTTATTGTACTTACTTGTAATGCTAGTCTGCAAATTCTTCCCAGTCAGTCAGATCACCTCCCACAGGTTTGCACTGCAGGCTCCATCTATTACAGTGGAAAGTCTGTACACTGCCATTCTAGGCCAGGAAGATTTTGTAGAAGAGGCTTTGATGTGCTGAGCAGGTCACATGGCAAAATCCTCAGAGCAGCTGGGTTACAGGTAATTTAGCGCAATACAAAAAAGAAGCAGGAGGGTGTTGTCATAAAGTGGATGATGAATGATAGAGGGGAAGGGGGCTCAGTAATGGCTATTGCCGCAAAAGAATTACACATGCAGATGTGCCACTTTACCAAATAGCTACCCTTCTGGCCTGGATCTTGCAGAACTTCACTGAAGCAAGAAGTATTTACAGTGAAACAAAATCCATTGAAACACCAGCAAACAGAAAACATAGCAAATGTGAAGCTATAAGTGAACCATAAACCGAGTGACAAACTAACAAATGAACCAACTATAATAAAATATATACAAAATGAAGAACACAAATCAACAGGGTAAAACTGGAGGAACAGTCAGAAAGGGAGAACCAAGACTTGCAAGTACAAGGCAGCAGGGTACAGGGTACAAGGTAAGAATCAGACTCAGGATCAGTAGCAAGCAGTATCTGGCTAGCAAGGCAAAACATTGAAGCACCAGGGAATAGCAGAGGAAGAACTAAATACTGTCCAAGCAGCCAGCATTAGGTGGAGACTGATTACTGGGATCTGCTGGGAGACACCTGCTAGAAGACACTAGAACTACAATCTTCTGCACTGGGAACCACAGTGCCACCAGCAGGTGATCCAGGTCCTGACAAAAAATCGACCCTTGTCTAGCTAATGAGAGATTGACTCAATAGGAAAAGGATGGCGATCCTGTAGTTGGCGAGTTGTCACCAGCATGAGTATATGACCCTAAAGGTGAATTTGCAGTAAACCATATTCAAGCAAAGAACAAATACAATAGAATACCTTATAGAAAAACAATGGCTTCTGTCAATAGGCAAATGCAGCTTGATTTTCAAATCCGTTTGAGATGCTTCTGCAATTTTTCAGAATTCACTGGCAGATGTATATGACCCGCAGTTGATCTTTTGACTGATCGAAGAGGGAGAAATATGGATTTTTCTTACAGCTTACCTTACATAGAGGCATATTCATTACCATATGGGTTATACGCCACCTATAGGTGACTGGACACTAGCAACCAGTCAGACAGGAAGTCCCCCTATATAACCCCTCCTTCACAGGAAATACCTGTTTTGTAGCAAGCAATAAACATGCCATACAAGAGGGGAGGGAACCTCTGTGTCCTGTGATGTACTGCAAAAAATATATTTTATAGATAAGCTGTAAGAAAAATCCATATTTCTTTATCGTATATCACGGGACACAGAGCCATATTCATTACCATATGGGACGTCCCATAGCAATGCGCTTGAGGGGAGGGGGACACCATAAATACCGCCATCAGACTACAAGATCTACATATCTGCCTGCAGAACACTGCGGCCAAATGCAGACTCCTTCCGGGTCCTAACATACACTTGATAGAATCTAGTGAACGTATGCACCGACGACCTTGCAAATTTGAGCCATAGAAGCTTGACGAACTGCCCAAGAGGCACCTACTCTTCTGGTAGAGTGTGCCTTTACCGGAAAAGGTGGAACCTTCCCTTTCAAACTATACACCCGGATAATAACCTGGCGAATCCATTGAGAAATTGTAGACTTAGATGCTGCCTGCCTGTCAGATCACTGGATGGAGGCCGAAGTGCTGAGAGGGCTTCCCTTGCAGCTCGGTGCGAATCACCCCTGGAAGTGAGACAGGAGGTGACGCGACCCAAGTAGCACTGGATGCTTGTGGTGGTGCAGGTGGATGGCTGAGAGGGATATCCGGGTCCCTTCTGAGAAGCTCCAGTGAAAGCAAGCAGTGCAGTGGTAAATGCCAGGCCGGGGGTCATACACATGTGGTCAGTCCAAGTAACAGCAAGCCGGGGTCAGTACACAAGTTATCAGGCAGAAGCAGATCCGTGGAGCAAGCCGGGGTCGGTACACAGGTTTATCAGGCAGAAGCAGGTCCATGGAGCAAGCCGGAGTCGGTACACAGGTTTATGAGGCAGAAGCAGGTCCGTGGAGCCAGCTGGGGTCGGTACACAGGTTATCAGGCAGAGACAAGTCCGTGGAGCAAGCCGAGGTCACAACAGGAAACAGGAAGCTGACGATAATCCAGCACTGGATGAGAGGGTGAGCGATCCTTAAGAGGAGGCTGGGTTGGTACAATGTGCGTCATGACGCACGCACATGCGCACTCGCCTAGATGGATCGTAGGCTGCACAGTGGCATCTGAGTCCCTGACACTGCCCTTTTTTGGGCCCTTCTGGCAGCATGAACAAAAGGTCGGTCTTTCGAATCTGAGCTGACCTTTTCAAGTAAATCTTGAATGCATGTACTACATTTAGAGAATGTAATAACTTTTCCTCTGCTGTTTGAGGATTTGGATAGAAGAAAGGCAGTATAATGTCCTGATTCAAATGAAAAGCGGACACCACCTTGGGCAAAAACCTGGGTGTGGACGCAGAATCACCCTATCTTGATGTAAAATCAAGAATGGCTCTTTACAAAAAAAAGCTGCCAGTTGCGATACTCTTCTGGCTGAAGTTATCGCAATCAAAAAGACAAATTTTCTGGTCAAAAGAACCAGAGGAATATGCCGCATGGGCTCCGAAGGCTGTTTTTGTAAAACTGCCAGCACCAAATTTAGATCCCAAGGACACAATGGTGGCTTCACTGGTGGAAGCATACGTAATACCCCTAGAACAAAGGTTTGAACCAAGGAATGTTAAGTGATTGGTCTCTGGAAAAAAACAATAAGGCTGAAATGTGACCCTTAATAGTACCTAAGGCTAATTTAGTATCTACCCCTACTTGCAAGAAGGCTAGAATTTTCCCGTCAATATATTTGCGGGGATGCCATTTCGTGGCCTCACACCAGGTAATGTAAGATTTCCAGACTCTGTATTAAATGCCTCTAGACTCTGGTTTTCTAGCATATATCAGGGTAGAAACTGCAGTGCCAGATATATCCCGCTTCTTCAAAATCAAGGCTTCAATAGCCAAGCTGTCAAATTTAGAGACTGTAAAGCAGGGTGGAATATTGGACCTTGAGAGAGCAGGTCCGGATGCAGTGGAAGAACCCAAGGCCTTGCCACTGCCAAATTTTGAAATTGTGCATACCAAAACCTCCTCAGCCATGCTGGAGCTACCAAGATTACTGGTTTCCCCTCTAGCTGGATTCTGCGTAACAGATGCGGCAGCAGCTGAACCAGAGGAAAGGCATAGATCAGGGAAAACTACTCTCAAAGAGTCACCAAGGCATCAACTGGGACCCCCCAGCGTTGGCAGATCAATGCAAAGATCTCAGGGTGTAGGGACCATTCTCTCAGAAACATCTGTTGACGACTTAGAAAGTCTGCCTGCCAGTTTTCTATTCCTAGAATAGGGAACTGCTCCGAATGAGGACACCATCTTCCCTAATAACCTCATTCAATGATGTACTGAAGGATACTTTTGCCTTTTTACGGATCAAACCAGATCCTACCGGTCTGTGACCTTTCTTGATGGCAAGAATATCTTTGCCTGCATTTTGTCCACAAGGAAACCCAGATATTTCAGACGCTGGACCGGCTGTAATGCTGACTTTGCCAAGTTCAGAATCCTGCCCAGACGTTCTAAGAACTGAACTGTCTGGAAAACATTCCGGCTTAGAGCCGAAGCTGATCGATCTATTAGTAAAAGATCATCTAGATATCTTATTACTGATATCGCTTGAGACCTTAGAGCAGCCAATACTGGAGCTAGGATCTTTGTGAACACTTGGAGTCGTGGCCAACCCGAAGGGCAGGGCCACAAACTGAAAATGACGGCTTTTTACTGCAAAGCGTAAAATCCTTTCATAGGCCTGAAAAATAGGCACGTGAAGGTATGCATCCTTGATGTTCATGGATGCTAGAAATTCCTCTCCCTGCAGGGAGGCCATGACTGAGCGAATTGACTCTATTCGGAAAGTATGAATGTTTAGAAACTGGTTCAGAGCTTTAAGATCCAGAATAGGTCTCACGTCTCCGTTTTGGCTTAGTGACTACGAAAAGGTTTGAGTAAAAGCCCCTGAATCTTTCATTCTCCGGAACCTCTGTAATCATTCTTTGAGACCCTAAATGGTCCAGAGCCCGAAAAAGAGATCTTTTTGGAGGATCTGCAGGAATGTTTGATTTTACAAACTGAAAATGCGGGAACACCCGAAATTCCAGTTTGTATCCCTGTGAGATAGTGGAAAGAACGCAGTTGTCCTGAATTATTTCTACCCAGACCTTCAAGAACTGTATCAGCCTTCCCCCCACCCGATTGAGTGGGGGCGCCCCTTCACAAGGTAAGCTTAGAGGTAGACTTGGTTGATCTCTGGGCCCAGGGTTTCTTCTGCCCTCACCCTGAAGGCTTGGCTCCAGATCCAGATGGCTGGGACTGTCTCAACTGCCTGGAATTAGAAGCACTGTGAGTCTGAGCGCTGGGAAACTCAGCTGGATCTTTAAAAACCTGGGCATTACCCACAGGACAAGTTAAACTTTTGTTAACTGTAGAAATGGCAGCATCCACAGGTATACCCCATTTTATTGTGAATTTTTCCTCCATAGGATACAATATTGAAAACCTTTTGGGAGGAACAAAAATCCTATCAGGATGATCCCAATCAGCATACTTTACCTGCTGCAAGAGCGGATTTAAGGGAAAAGCCTGAGGACTATGAAGAGGGCGCAATAAGGAAAGAGAGGAAAAAAAGACTTCAGGCATCTCCTAAAGGGAGGTAATTTGTATCCAAACCAGACCATTTCAGCGAGAGACTGAATGAACAATCTCTGGGATGGAGAGGCTGAGTATGACTCCTCAGGTCCTGACTCCCCAGAAGTGGAAACCTCAGCTTGACCTTCTGCAGGGTCATTTACAGCTACTTCTTCCACATCCTCTGCCCAATCCTGAACTGATTCGGGAGGTGGCTCAGATGAGAAGGATCTAACATGTTTCCTCCCTCCTTGCGATGCTGCAATAATGCCAGCAATCTTACCCTCAAGGCCTGCTAACGTCAATGCCAAATCGTAATTTATAATGTATGCTGCAGCAAAAGCACTAGATGTGGCTACTATGCCTGACAACTGTAAGGGCTCAGATTGGCTAGCCGCTTCTGGCCCTTCAGGGGAGGAAAACACAGAGGTAGAATGGCTCGGATCTTCAAGACCTGTCGGCTGTCAGCGGCACCACAGTGTCCCTTCCAGCTGTGAACCCCCCCCCCCCCCCGCTCCTCTTTCGGGAGGACATTGCTCTAAGGCAAGACAAACTTGGGGTACTAACTTTAGTGTACTCAAGGCTTGTGCCATGCTATACAGCTTATCACACACAGCTCTGATCCCAAAGTAACAGAATCAGACTGTGCCTGTGGGCATGTATCCACAGTGACTCACTCAACCCAGCTGCTGCCGCTCTGTGTCCCCTCCACACAGGGAGCGCTGGAAACACTTCCATAAGAAATTGCGCCGTTTGTCTACGTGCACGCCAGTCACGTCATAACACGCTCCTTCTGGCTTCATGCGTATGCTTGTGCTTAAATGGCAAATATTCATGTGCGCATGCGGACGATCCTTCGCCACAGACACGCCACTGAAGGAGTTGCATTGCCTGAGCTTTCCGAGGAGAAGAATGCACGGGTGCTTTCATGCCAAGGCAAACATCTGTATGCCAAACAACATGGGGTGAGATTAAGCAAACGAAGTGTGTTTTGTCACAGCTGATACATCCTTCAGGTGATCAACACAGGGTGAAAACAATATATTTAAACAAACAAGGTGTGCTTTAACATAGCTGATACACCTGCTGTTTTGCACAGGTAGAGCAATGAACGTTTAAAAAAAACAAGGTGTGCTTTGATACAGCTAATACACCTATTGTCTCTTTATAGAAACCAACATGGCGCACGGTATCTGTTATCTTTTAAAGGTAACAATGCATAAAAATATTTTTACAAATATTTTTAAAGTGGACTTACCAGTCCCGCCGCAGGATTCTGTCTTGTAACAAGAATCCAATCTTCACCTATCACGGTGAGGTTCTGTCACTTGCCGAACTTCAAGGACTGGGTCCCCTTGTTTTTGAGGGGCCACTCCCTTGGACCTGTAGAGCACCCTGCCGGAGTGCCTTTGGGGTTGTTTTTTTTTCAAGGGTCCGGTGCTTAAAAGGGACAGCATTACAGGCAAAACCTTGTATCTCCTTTCCCGAGGCTCAAGTACCATCCTTTTAGTCTTTGACTGTTTTGGATGGATCTGATTGTAAACCCCTTGGATTCAGAGATTTTTGATCAGGGATTGTAGCATAATCTTTCTTTCTTCTTTGAAAAAAACTAAAAAATGTGGAGAGCTTCTCCACCGTGACCATCATTTTTAAGACACTGGCAAAAAAACGGAGGTACTTCCTGTGTAGGAGGGGTTATATAGAGGGACTTCCTGTCTGATTGGTTGCCAGTATCCATTCGCCTATAGGCGGTGTATAACCCATATGGCATTGCATATGGCTCTGTGTCCTGTGATGTAGGATAAAGAAAAGCAGTTATTTTATGCTAGCCAGACAACATGGGCCATCACTTTTACAGACCATACACCAGAGCTGACAGCTCAATGTAGAACACTGTAGCATCCAACCTCCATCCCTTTGGCTATGCTCTTGGATTTTTCTACCTGGATGGGACCAGATGAAACATAACAAAAGGAAAAAGAAATGCAAGTTGTAAGTGATGTTTCCTGACAGACTCCATGGCAGCATACGTATCGGGTTTGGCCCCGCCTCCAAACCTACCCATAGGACCTCACTCCCATAAATCTTTGCTCCTGTTCAGCACACGTGTTCTTTTTTTGTCCTCCAAAGGATTACCTGATATCCTACCTGAAGATGGATTCCGGGTGATGGATGGCTCTACCAGTCGGGTATGGAGCTCTCCAATAAGCCCCAGCTGCTGCGGGGTATGGAGTAGGGGCGAAGATGTATGCAGCCTTGGCCAAAAAGCCCAGCTGCTGCGGGTGGCCGGTACCCTAAGAATGAGATAAGTCCGGTGTGTGCATCCATCCCTGGTGATCTGCGGTCCGTGAGTACAAAGTCCTCCATGGCAGCTATTTTGTTTATATTATTGCTTGCTCGTGCCTTTATGTCTTACCTGGTTTTTCTCCTGCCTTCCCTGGTGGCTAGTGGTCCGGGGCCGGTTAGCGATTCACTTCCTGACCGGCCTCCGGTGCGCGCTACTGCGCATGTGCGGCGCCTCGGGAACGAGGCTTGGTTCTCGCGCATGCGCAGTGTAAGCACGGCGCATGCGCAGTAAGCTGGCGTCGGTGGCGATCGCTGATGACGTCACCAGGCGCCATATTTAAACCCCAGAGCTGTCAGCAGTGTTGTGTTTGTACACACTGCTGATACTGGGTGTTACACATACGAAAATCGTTCGTTTTTGTGGTCATTTTGCTGTGCGCTGCCGCTCTGCCTGCTAACCTTGGTTCCTGGTGAGTACTGGCCCCAGTTTGGGAGCAACCCCCCCCCCCCCCCCCCGCTTTGCTGGTTTTTCTGACATGCTGTCCGGCTCATTCTTGTAGGTCAGCATCAGAATGGAAGCTACTTTGCCCTCCGGTGGTCAGCCCGCCCCTAACAGGTATTTGGGGCTTCTTGGTGGGGTTGTGGGTTATAGGGGGTGGGGGTAGGAACTCAAGTGTTCCTAGCTTCCTGTCTGTGTTTTCTGTTTTTTCTCTTGTTCACAGCCCTCCTCGTTCAGAGACTAGGCACTCTTCTCAAAGAAGTGAAAGGCGCTCAAGCTCTCGCCACCGGCACTCTACTGGAAAGTCCCGTTCGGGCTCACATCATCGTAAAGCGTCCACTTCAGCCAGCCACGCACAGAGACCTGACAAAGCAGGTTGCAGGGGCTGTGGCGCTAGTGTCCCGGAGAGGAAGCTTTTCTGTGACAGATGTTTCTCCCAGGCTGCGGGAGAAAGGGATACTTCCGATCAACGCATTGAGGCTTTGGTCAAGAGAGTGGTAAAGGACTCTTTGGCAGAGTTGGGTGTCAGTCGTTCTCAAGACACTGCAACGGCTTCCCCAAGCCCTTCCCCTGTAGCACTACAGGTACAGGAAGATTTCGAGTCGGCCCACACAAGCCATCAGTCGATGCTCTTGTCGGGTAGCGACTCTGAAGATGAAGATCCCTGCTTGGGTTTTGAATATACCTTGGTGCCTTCCCTGGTTAAAGCGGTCAGAGAGACCTTAAATTGGGAAGAGTCAGCTGTTCCCCCTCCCAAGCAGAAGAAGTACTTTAAACAGCTCAATAAGGAGCGTGTTAATTTTCCCTTCCTGGGAGAGTTGGGTGAAATCATCTTGGAGGAGTGGAAAAAGGTGGAACGAAAGAATTCCTTAGTATCCAAGATGGCTAAACTTTACCCCTTCAAAGAGGATGATGTGAAACATCTTGAGTCTCCTCCCCTAGTTGACGCAGCAGTCATGAGACTGGTCAAGCACATGACCCTTCCCTTAGAGGATACGGTCTCATTTAAAGACCCGTTGGACCGAAGGATGGACTCTGATTTGAAGAGAATCTACCTTACAGCAGGTATGGCCTGTAAACCAGTCCTGGCTTTGGCTGCTCTATCCAAAGCCATGGAGTCTTGGGCTGATGTGGTAGACGAATCGGTCAGATCGGTTTCGGAGGAGGTGGCCAGAAGCGCTCCAATCCAGGAGCTTAGGCTGGGCGCGTCGTTCCTTGGGGAGGCTTCCATAGACTTGATCCGTCTATTGGCAAGAGTTATGCTGTCCTCGGTCACAGCTAAGAGAGCTCTTTGGCTCCGCCCTTGGGTTGCGGATCCGGCATCAAAGCAAGTTTGGTGCCGTATTCCCTTTGAGGGGTCCTCCCTTTTCGGGAATAAACTTGACGAGGCCATAACCCGGGCTACAGGCGGTAAGTCTGGGTTTCTTCCCCAGGATCGGCGCCAGTTCAACGTCAAGAAAGGACAGCCTACCAGAAAATTTGTGCCTGACCGGGCCAGGGAAGCTCGTTCTTATAGACCTGGTCGGGAGTTCAACCGGAACTGGAGATCCAGACAGTCTTCCAGGAAGACGACAAAGAACGTCTCCTCGGGGGACCGTGAGCCCACTAAGTCCTTTTGAAGGTGGGCCCGCTCAGACATGTCGGGTGGGTGCGCGTCTACGCTCCTTCCGACATGTCTGGGCGGCTTCGATTCAGGACCCCTGGGCCGTCAGGACGGTGTCTTCAGGCCACAAGTGGGTCTTCAAGGAGAGGCCAGGCTCAAGGTTCCTGCCTACTGCCATACCATGCCTAGAAGAAAGGCGTCAGATTTTGTTTTCTTACGTCGAAGCTCTCATTGCTCAAGGGGCTGTCATCTCCGTTCCAGAGTCCGAGCGAGGCCAAGGAATATATTCTCCGCTCTTTCTGGTCCAAAAGAAGAACGGATCATGGAGACCAGTAATAGATTTGACCTTCTTGAACAAATTCATAAAAAAAGAAAGGTTCAAAATGGAGACCCTGTTGTCCATACAGCAGTCAGTCCAGCCGGCAGATTGGATGGTGTCCATCGACTTGAAAGACGCCTACTTTCATGTCCCTGTGGACGAAGATTTTCAAAGGTTTCTCCGGTTCGAAGTGGGAGGATTACATCTTCAGTTTATCTGTCTCCCATTCGGGCTCTCAACATCTCCACGGACCTTTTCAAAAATCTTATTGGCCGTGGTAGCCCTACTGAGATTGAAAGGTATCCGTCTTCACCACTATTTGGACGATCTACTCCTGTTGTCCCAAGACAGAGACCAACTATTAGTTCATCTGGAGCAGGTCGTGTCCACTCTCCAGAAGTTTGGTTGGTTACTCAACAAGGAGAAGAGTCACCTGATTCCAACTCAGTCCCTGATCTACTTGGGCGCTCTGTTCGACACAGAGAAGGCGACTATCTCTCTTCCAGAGGAAAAGATAGGGACTCTTCGAGACAGGATTCGCTTTGCCCTCTCATCCTCTCATCTTCAGGCACGTCAATGCCTGAAGGTGATCGGGACTATGGTCGCAGTAGTCCCCATGGTGAAGTGGGCCCTGTGGAGGATGAGACCCTTTCAGAAGGGATTCCTTCAGCAATGGGATACGTGGCATCTGGATCAACGCATCTTCTTAACCCCTTCAATGAGAGCGAGTCTCCCCTGGTGGTTATGCAGAGACCACCTGCTGAACTGCCACTCTCTGAGGCCAGCTCCGTGGGTAGTGGTTACCTCGGACGCCAGCAACATAGGCTGGGGTGCCCACTGTCTGTCGGAGGTGGCACAGGGCAGGTGGGAGTTTTCCACTCGAGGAATAGTATCCAACATACTAGAACTCCGAGCAGCATTCCAAGCTCTTCGAGCATTTGCTCACCTGACAAAAGACCAACCTGTCATGCTGCGCCTGGACAACACCTCAGCAGTGGCATACATCAGGAAACAAGGGGGAACACGCAGCTGGTCCCTATTGAGGGAAGTGGAGCCGATTATGTCCTGGGCACAGAAAAATCTCTCGAATCTTTCAGCGGTTTATGTTCCAGGAGTCCAGAATGTCAAAGCAGACTTCTTGTCCAGAGTGGATCTGGACAACAACGAGTGGTCCCTTCACAAGGAAACGTTCAACTGGATCCTAACATTGGGGCTTTCTCCAGAGGTAGACCTCTTCGCCTCCCCCTGCAATCACAAACTGCCGAAGTACTACTCAAGATTCAGAGATCCACAAGCATCAGGGATAGATGCACTCTCGGATCAGTGGAGATTCCACAGGGCATACGCCTTCCCACCAATTCCGATTGTGTTGCAGTTCCTTCGGAGACTCAGGTCGGAGCCAGTGGAGGT
This sequence comes from Pelophylax lessonae, assembly GCF_965119305.1. Lineage (NCBI taxonomy): Eukaryota > Metazoa > Chordata > Amphibia > Anura > Ranidae > Pelophylax > Pelophylax lessonae. Next base: position 24,589,886 of record NC_138780.1, read on the forward strand.
AGTGGCGGTGATTCCCTTCTGGCCGAACAGGCCATGGTTTCCCCTTCTGACGCTACTCAGTGTCCGAGACCGAATCCCGCTACCCTTCAGACCGCATCTGTTGTCCCAGGGGTCTGTACTCCATCCGTGCCCAGACCGTTTACATCTCAGGGTCTGGATGTTGAGAGGAGGAGGTTACAGGCTTTAGGCTGTCCAGAAACGGCAATCTCGACATTACTTAGTGCTAGAAGAAGCTCAACGAACAGGGTGTATCAGAGAATCTGGGAAAAATTTTCTGCACAACTGAATACAAGGCCTGATCCTCAATCTTCAATTAAGATCCAGGATGTATTGAGCTTTCTCCAATCAGGACTGGATTTGCCTCTATCAGTGAGTTCGCTCAGAGTCCAGGTCTCGGCTATTTCCGCTTTTACAGGGATCTCCTGGGCCACTCATGCCCTAATTCGTCAGTTCTTCCAAGGGGCAGTGAGAATCAGACCTCAGAGAAAACCCAGGTTTCCCAAGTGGGATCTGCCACTAGTTCTGGATTTCCTGGCGAGTCAGATTCAAGACATGTCTGATTCTTTGACCATAAGAGAGCTTACACTGATAACAGTGTTTCTGGTAGCTATAACCTCAGCAAAAAGAGTGTCGGAAATTGGGTCCTTTGGGACACAAGAGCCTTTCTTAACCTTTTTTCCTGACAGAGTGGTGCTCATCCCCATGCTGGATGCGAGACCAAAAAGGACCTCTGTCTTCCATGAAAACATAGAAACAGTATTACCAACCTTTAGACAGGAAGAGGAAGAATCTTCGGTTCATCCGCTGGATGTTGGAGAGTGTATTAAAGTGGAGTTCCACCCTATTTTTATACTTACCTCCATCTTCTCGCTCCGGGTCACCTGAAAAATAAATGGATAATCGCATATTTTTTTTTTTTTTACTTACCTCGTAGCGAAGAAAATATACTTACCTTACTTCCTTCTTCCTCCTTCCTCGGCCGCGGCCCGTCGTCACTTCCTGGCTCTGCAATGATTCCTGGGAGCTGAACGTCATAGCTCCCAGGAATCATTGTGCCTGCACCGGCCCCGACGTCAGTTCCGGGTCGCGCGCGTCATCCCCTTCTAAACAGCTTCTGGGCATGCCCAGAAGCTGTGGAGGGGTGACGCGCGCGACCCGGAAGTGACGTCGGGGCCGGCGCAGAGCATCGTGGGACCACAGAAGGCGGAAGAAGACGCCGAAGAGGACGCGCTGGCTTCAAGCTGCCCACATCTGAGATGGCAGCGCTGGACAAGACGTTTGCAAGGTAAGTATTTCGTCTTGCAGGTAAGTGCAACCCGGGACAGATCAGAGGCTAGCCATTGTGGAATGCACTAGCCCTGACTGTCCCGGGGGTATTAAAAAAAAAAAAAACAAATCCTGGGTGGAACTCCGCTTTAAGAAATATTTAGATGCCACTTCCTCTTTCAGAAAATCAGAACATCTTTTTGTTACCTTCTATGGAAAAAACAAAGGTTCAAGAGCCTCGACGAGATCCATTTCCTCTTGGATCATCCAGACCATCCAGTGGGCTTATAGGGCTAAGGGCTTGACCCCTCCAGCAGTAGTTACAGCTCATTCGACGCGGAGCATCTCTACCTCCTGGGCAGTATCCAGACATGTGGCTCCTGAAGTCATTTGCAGAGCAGCGTCGTGGTCCTCTATTAACACTTTCTTATCCCATTACTGTGTTGAGCCAGCGGCTCTTTCTTCTGTGAATTTCGGTTTGCAAGTCCTGTCTGTTTGACAAAATGCATTAAACTTTTCTGTTCAGCACCTGCCCACCCTGTGTGTACGGCGAGTTATTTCCCGATACGTATGCTGCCATGGAGTCTGTCAGGAAAACGGAAAATTTATATCAAATACTTACCGTAATTTTCCTTTCCTGATGGACTCCATGGCAGCAGGAGTTCCCTCCCGGATTTCTGTGGAGGATAGTTACAGAACACGTGTGCTGAACAGGAGCAAAGATTTATGGGAGTGAGGTCCTATGGGTAGGTTTGGAGGCGGGGCCAAACCCGATACGTATGCTGCCATGGAGTCCATCAGGAAAGGAAAATTACGGTAAGTATTTGATATAAATTTTCCGTTGTTTTAGCAATCCCGCTGCACATGTCTTTTTTATAATTTCACTTTTTTTATATTAATTTACAATTTCCATTTGCAGCGGCAAAGGCAGTTCTATATCTGCCAGCTCAGATGTGAAGAAAGCCAGTGTCCTGCTTGTCCGTAAACTCTATGTTCTTATGCAGAATCTGGGCCCCCTACCAAATGATGTCTGTTTAACCATGAAGCTGTTTTATTATGACGAAGGTATGTTGATGACCGCAGTTCAGCTCTTATGAAATCAGTCGTGTTAAACATATTTTTTGCATGAAGACAAAACTGACGACAGTCACATATTCATTCACAAAAATGTGATCTTCAACAAATTTTCATATTTTCCAATTGTCTATACATAAAATCAGACAGAGGTTCTATGTGCTATATGACCACATCCTGAATAATGCATCTAGGCAAAGTTTTTGGGCATGTAGTAAATGGCACAAACACAAGAAATTTTATGTCACACGGTATTTGCACAGTGGTCTTTCAAATGCACTTTTTTGGGACAAAATACACTTTCAAAACAGTAAAGTTAGCCCAATTGTTATGTACAATGTGAAAGATGATGTTACACCAAGTAAATAGATACCTAACATGTCATGCTTTATTGCGCACACTTGTGGAATACTTGTGGACATATTATGGCTTCCTAAATTGTGCACACCTGTGGATTGGTGACAAACTTCGATACTTAAAAATCTTCATAGGTGACGCTTTAAAAAATTGTAACAGTTACTAGTTTAGAGTTACAGAAAAGGTCTTGTGATAAAATTATTGCTCTTGCTCCGGCGATTGCGGCGATACCTCACGTGTGGTATGAACACCGTTTTCATATGCGGGACGGGTGTGACTTGAGTATGCGTTCGCTTCTGCGCGGAGGGGCGGGGCGCTTTAAATTTTTTTTTTCTTAATTATTTTATTTTTTATTTTTACACTATTCGTTTTAAAAAAAGAAAAATTTGATCACTTTTATTGCTGTCACAATCAATGGAAACATCGCTTGTTACAGTAATAGGCAGTGACAGGTGCTCTTTATGGAGGGATCTGGGGTCTTAAAGACCCCATATCCCTCCTCTGTACTTCAAAGCATTCAAAACGCCAAGTGTGGCTGTTTTGAATGCTGTAATTTTTTTTAAAATCCGGTGCCTTTAAGGCTCCAGTACCCGAAAGTGTGTCATGACACTGCTTCCGGGTTTTTACATCGGAGACCTGTTCAGAGCCGAATGCGGCTTTGTTCGGGTCTTCGACCAGCCAGCAGCGACGCCAGCTACGACAGCGTCAGTTCCCTTTGGCACTCACAAGCCATCCAGAGCGGCAAAGGTGTTTTCTTTTCCCTCCTATTTTGATAGAATTATTGCTACAGAGTGGGAAAGACCAAAACGTCCCCCTGTGGTCCCTAAGCGATTTGCTATGCGGTACCCCTATGAGGAGTCCCTTCTTAAAAAGTAGATTGTTCCACCGGTGGTGGACCCTCCAGTCTGCAGATTGAACAAAGCAACCATGACTCCAGTTGAAGAGTCCCCGGCCTTCAAGGACCAGGCTGACAGGAAGGCGGAGGCTGTGGCCCGCAATATGTACACCCTGGCTGGTTTGGCACTGAGGCCGGTATTTACCATTGCACTGGTGACGCAAACTCTGACCGAGTGGGCTATGCTTTTATGCCGTGACCTGGATGGGGAGCAGAACCCCCTGCCTTTACTGAGCTAGCAGACCAGTTGGTCCGGGGGCTGCAGTTTATCTGTGATGCCTCTTTGGATGCGGCTCCCCTAGTCGCTAGGCTCTCTGTTTCAGCAGTGGCCCTACAGCGTATTTTTTGGCTCAAATGCTGGTCTGCGGATCAGACTTCTAAAAAGGCCTTGACTGATCTTCCTTTTCAAGGAACTTGAGGGCGATCAGACGTTGTCCCATTTGACGGTTTGTCCTTAGGGGTGCTGGTACGGATTCAATCGGACAACGGCACAGCCGTGGCATATGTCAATCACCAAGGGGGCACAAAAAGTGTCCTAGCAGCTCAGGAAGTAGCCGGCATTCTCTGCTGTGCATATTCCAGGGGTGGAAATTGGCAGGTGGATTACCTCAGTCGACTGGACCAGGGGGAATGGTCACTTCATCTGGAGATATTTCATCAGCTGTGTCTCTGGTGGGGAACTCCTGAGGTGGACCTGTTGGCCTCTCATCTCAACAGGAAGGTGCAGAGGTTTGTGGCATGGTCTCGGGATCCTCTGGCCAATGCTACAAATGCCCTGGTGGTTCCTTGGGGCCAGTATCGTCTGATATACGTCTTTCCTCTTATAAAACTTCTGCCGAGACTCCCTCTTAGAGAAGACCTATTGGCTCAAGGACCGATCTTCCATCCAGCTTTACAGTCGCTGGCTTTAACGGCTTGGCTTCTGAAAGCCAGGTGCTGAAGGATAGGGGGTTGTCTGACTCGTGATCCCCACACTGTTAAAAGCTAAAAAATCTACCTCTAAGAAGATTTTCCAGGGGTGCAGGCCTATTCAATCAAGGGTCAGGTTCCTCCTTTCGCTGTTAATGTGCCTTCTACGCATGTGCTTGGTGCCTCCTGGGCCTTCCGCCAACAGGCGTCAGTGATGCAGGCTTGTAAGGTGGACGCTTGGCCGTTATCCCAGCGAGCGGGAGGGGACATCCCCCCCCTCCCCTCCCCTCCCCCTGCCTTTCGCGGCTCTGCCCGGGTCTCCAGTCCCACCGGCTGGTTGGAGTCCCGAACTAAGCCAGATTCGGCTTCGATCGGGTCTTCGATCATGTAACCCGGAAGCGACCTCACAATGTAATTTCCGGTTTACTTGGCTGCCAATGGTGCCGATCTAAAAAAAAGTGTCAGTATTCAGATTTCGGCGTTTTGAATACCTTGGAGTGCAGTGGAGGGATGTGGGGTCTTTTAGACCCCCGATCCCTCCATAAAGGGTACCTGTCACTGCCTATTACTGTCACAAGGGATGTTTACATTCCTTGTGACAGCAATAAAAGTGATCAGATTTTTTCTTTTTTAAAAACAGTGTTAAAAAAATAAAATAACTAGAAAAAAAAAAAAGTTTAAAGCGCCCCCGTCCCCGTGAGCTCATGCACCAAAAAAAAAACGCATACGTAAGTCGCGCCTGCAAATGAAAACGGTGTTCAAATAACACGGTATTTTCATGATCGTCAGAGCAAGAGCAATAATTCTAGAAAAAGACCTCCTCTGTAGCTCTAAACTGGTAACAGTTAAAAGCGGTTATAAGCGTCGCCTATGGAGATTTTTAAGTACTGTAGTCTGTCGCCAATTGAGTATGCGCAATTTTAAACTGGAACATGTTAGGTATCTATTTACTTGGCGTGACATTATCTTTCACAATATACAAAAAAAATTGGGCTAACTTTACTGTTTCGTTTGTTTTTTAATTCAGCGAAATTTATTTTTTCCCAAAAAATTTAGTTTCAAAGACCGATGCGCAAATACCACGTAACAAAAAATATTGCAGCAACCGCCATTTTATTCTCCAGAGTCTTTGCTAAAAAATATATATAATGTTTGGGGGTCCTAAGTAATTTTCTAGCAAAAAATACTGATTTTAACTTGTAAACAACATGCGTCAGAAATAGGCCTGGTCCTTAAGTGGGTAATGTTTTTATGGCAGCCGTTTTCAGACATACAACTTTTAATCTTTGCCTCTTTTGTGTTTATTGCAGTTACTCCAGTGGAGTACCAGCCTCCAGGCTTCAAAGAAGGAAGCTGCGATGGCATAATGTTCGAAGGGGAACCCATGTACCTCAGTGTTGGTGAAGTTGCCACGCCTTTTCATGCTCTTAAAGTCAGGGTCACTACAGAAAAAGAAAGAATGGAAAACGTTGGAAAAAGCATATTGAAGGAGTCAGGGAGTAAAACGCCTACACAAGCTATCAAGCTGGATGTTGATGAAGCACAGCTCCCTGACTGTACTCTCACTGTAAGATTATTAGAGAGAGATCTATAAATCTGTTTGATTGAAAGGGTTGTTCACTAGGAATTGGGAGGAAGCGATAGCACTGGCTATTCACTGTATATCTTTGAGGGATTTAAACAACATGGTTTCTACACGTGAGTCTTCATGCGTGCTGCTGATCTGCAGTGGACCATTTCGAAGGATTCTTCCTTTTCTTGTTGGAATTTTTTTTTAACCACTTTTAGACCGGAAGGATTTCCCCACCTTCCTGACCAGGCCCTATTTTGTGATTTGGCACTGCATTATTTTAACGGACAATTGCGCGGCCGTGTGACGCTGTACCCAAATAAAGATAAAATTGATCTCCTTTTTTCCCACAAAAGAGCTTTCTTTTGGTTGTATTTGATCAGCAACAATTTTGGAAAAAAAACAATATTTTTCACATTCTGCTATATAACATTCCCAAAAAAAAAAAAATGTAAAAATCAAAATTTTTTAACGTTTTAGGGCTCTTTCACACGGCCGCTCCGCTTGTCCGCAAATCATCCTATTTTTTTGCGGATGATTTGCGGACATAATGTAAGTCAATGGCACTGCGAATGTCAGCGGAATACCATGCGCTGACATCCGATTTTCCTCCTTTCAGTTCTGTTCCGTTTTTTGGAACGGAACAGAAACCTATTTTTTTCATCCGTTCAAAAAACGGAAAGGAAGGAAAATCGGATGTCAGCGGTGTCATCTGCTGACATCCGCAATGCCATAGACTTACATTATGTCCGCATATCATCCGCAAACGGATGGGATGGTATGCGGGCATACGGAGCGGATGACACAAATGTCATCCGCTCCGTGGAAAAAAAAAAAAAAAAAGTCCCGCAGCAGCCAAAAGCAGCGGAGCGGCCGTCTGAAAGAGCCCTTAGGCAAATTTGTTTTCTGCTACATATGTTTGGTAAAAAAAATTGCAATAAGGGTATTTTGATTGGTTTGCGCAAAAGTTATTGCGTCTACTAACTACGGGAAAGATTCATTTTTATTGTTTTTTGTTTTTTTTTTTATATTTGTAACGGTGGCAATCTGCGATTTTTTGCGGGACTGCGACATTGCGGCGGACAGATCAGACCCCTAACTGACATTTTTGGCACTTTTGGGGGGACCAGTGACATTACTACAGTAATCAGTGCTAAATATATGCACTGTTACTGTAATAATGACACTGGCAGGGAAGGGGTAACATTATGGGTGATCAAGGGGTTAATAAATGTAAGCCTAGGGGAGTGATTCTAACTGTGGGGGGGTGTGGCTTCTGAAATGACCATAGAGATATGTGATCCTATATAAAAGAAAGGGGAGAAACTGCGCTAAATATCAAAATAAAAAAGCAGCAACTTAATATGTGACAAACATCAAATAATATAGTGGATAGGAAAGCTGCGCTCAGTGATACGAATAAATTGAGTCCAAAAAAGTCCCAAAATTCAGTGTTGAAATATGAACTGATCAAATAAGGGTCCAAACTTTCATGTGAAGATCCACAGAAGTAGATTACATATGAATTCACTGCTTACCAGATGTAGCAGCAAATTAGGCCTAATTTGCTGCTACATCTGGTAAGCAGTGAATTCATATGTAATCTACTTCTGTGGATCTTCACATGAAAGTTTGGACCCTTATTTGATCAGTTCATATTTCAACACTGAATTTTGGGACTTTTTTGGACTCAATTTATTTGTATCACTGAGCGCAGCTTTCCTATCCACTATGTGATCCTATATAGCAGGATCACAGGAGCTCTATGATCATTCCAGGGAGAAGAACGGTCAGCTGTGTTAACAACAGCTGACCATTCTTCTCTCTCAGCGGGGAACGATCACGGGTGTCAGGCGGCATTCGGAGCCGCCTGCCCGCTGCATCGGCTTTCCCGCTGACGAGCGGGGGAAGATAGAATTGTGTTGCCAATTTAGAAAAGACCAGCAGAGGGCACCAAAAAGATAGTGTGAATGAGTGTACTGCAATGTGTGGAACTGCATCGGAAAGGGAAAGGATTGATGGGAGACTGCGTTTTTATTTTATTTTCATTTCAATTTCGTCGCTGAAAGCATGCAAATGACGAAAACGATGACAGAAATATTTTCATTGACGAAATTACCACAGCTGCATCGCAGTTTGTTGCGTATAAGGCTGTGTAGCCAAAGACTGTGGACCCGTGTCACAGCCAAAGCCGCCTACAGTGGGCACATGAGCATCAAGAATGGACCACGGAGCAATGGAAGAAGGAGACCTGGTCTGATGAATCACGTTTTCCTTTTACATCATGTGGATGGTCAGGTGCGTGTGCTTTGCTTACCTGAGAAAGAGATGGTACAAGGATGCACTATGGGAAGAAGGAATACCGGCGGAGGCAGTGATCTGCTACTGATTGCTGGGTGTCAGACACCACAGCGTACCTTCAGAGGTCTGATGGAGTTTACGCCTCAATGTGTCAGGGCTGTTTAGGCAGAAAGAGGGGGACCTACTCAATATATATATTTAGAAGGTGGAACACAAACAGGTAAATAGTCCAGGTCCATGTGCCCAATTGAGGCTCTCTCTTCGAGGAACAACACCTCTTCAGACAAGATCTTGATAGTATCACCAAGGATGCTACTGGTGGCACAAGCACCCATCTTTCCTAAGCACGCCGTGAATCCATCTTCCTCTCTGCCTATCAAGAAGCGTCATTTTCGTTTCAGTACTCTTTGAACTTCAGCGTTTAAGCTATCTAAGCTTGGCTCCCTGTCCACCAACAACGTTTGCCATTCCAAGTTTGCCAAATCATGAAATAAAGCTTCTGCAACATAAAGGTGTGCTCCTACTTTCCACAGTAAGGGGGGGGGGGGGTGGACATCTGTTGGCCTTTGCAGACAGTTGAATAGCTTACATTTCAGATGCTTGGGTGAAGGAGTCTGTTTCCAAGGGCTGGGAAACCCGAGTTTCATTTTCTGTTCCCTCTTCATTTTCTACTTCTAATCGTTCTGTATTTCCACACAGGTTAGCAGATCTCGATTGGGCCCCTTCTAGTCTTTTGCATTAGGGTGTCTATGGCCCAGACCTTGCGGAAGAACAGTTTCAAGGGTTTTACTCCAACCTGTTTATCTTCCCAAACCCAATATGGTAGTCGTCCCATCTTGAACATCAAAGTACTGAATGTTCAGACCGGTACCCAAATGTTTTAGATTAAATATACCAGGTCTGTCATCACTTCCCTTCATCAGAGATTCTTTCTGGCTTCTGTGGACTTGTATGTGCCCTTCTTTTTAGTTAACTAATCATTTATGCACTTTGTTGTGGGTTCACTTCAATACCAATTTATGGTTCTGGCCTTTAGCTTCCTTTCTCCACCTCCGGAGTTCACCAAGGTGCTGTGCTACTTAGACCACCTCCTGTCATGGGAACAGTTGGTAAAGTCTCTTTTGGATAATGTATCTCTTACTGTCTGAACATTACAGAGATGAGTCCTGACTCTTCAGACATTGTTGCTGGAACCAACATATTGCTTGGAGTATCTGGGTCAGTTCCTGGAAACAACTAGAGTATTCCTTCCTTAGAAAAGGCTACGGACTTTCTGATCTCAGTCCAGTAAGACCCCGTTCACACAGGGGCGGCGCTACTTGCTGGGGCGACCTGTGAAGCACGGCGCGACATGCACAGACTTCATATCATTGAAGTCAATGCAAGTCGCCTCCAGGTCGCCCCAAAGTAGTACAGGACCCTTTTTCTAAGTCGGAGCGACTTGTGTTGCTCCTATTAGAACGGGTCCTGTGCTAATCAATGGCAGGCGACCCACCGCGACTTGTCAGGCGACCAAGTCGCCTGACAAGTCGCGCTAGTGTGAATGGGGACAAACTGTCTCACTTTCTGCTTCTGCATGAGAGACTTGGGACTGACTGAAGCTTCCTTTGTAGTGAACCCTTTTTCCATTTTCAATTTCTCTGGACAGGCCAATATCAATGACAAGGCTATCCCTGGCTTAGGGGCTCAAGAATCCAGCTCTGTAGTCAGGGAAGTCCTACTTTAAGTCTTTTGGAAGTTTTTTATGATGGGCCTTAGCCTTTTGGGCTGGGAGAAAGTCCCGGGCACTTTGTCGGTACAGGGAACTTAGCTGTCAGAAGAATCAAATCTCAAGTCTCAAATCGAATAAATATCTTGGAACGTTGGGCAATTTGCTGTCCCTTCAGTGTTTGACCAACCTGTTTGAGGGTCATCTAATCCGGATGCAGTTGGATAATGCCATGCTGTTTGCATACATTAACCATCAGGGAGGAACAAGAAATCTTGCAGGCAATAGACAATTGGCAGGCAGATTTCCCCAGCTGCCAGTGTCTGGCAGAAGGATAGTGGTCTATACATCCAAAAGTGTTCCAGTATCTGTGTCACAGGTGGGGGGAAGCAGTGGATGCAATGGTAGCTCACTGGCATCAGTACACGTAGAACTATGACTTTCCTCGCCTGAAAATGTTTCTTCATCTGTTTTGGAGGATGATGATGATGGGCATTCCAGTGATCTTCATTTTCTAGTATTGGCCCAGGCATATGTAGTTAGACTTCAAGCGGATGCATTCTGGGCCCTGCCAGAATGTTCATATTTATTGTCCCAAGGTCCAATTTGCCATCCTGCTTCTCGGTTGCTGACTTGAAATGAATAGTCATTGAAACTCAGATTCTAAGGGACAGGGGCACCTCTGAGTCTCATTCCTACCATGCTTAAGGCTAGAAAATCCACTTCTGGCATGGTTTATAATTGGATGTGAAGGCATTTTTCACTTTTTGTGAGTTTAGGAGCTTTCACTCCAGGAGTTTCTCCATGGGACAAAACCAACTTCTTCCTACAGTTGGGTCTGGCCATTGTTTTGGTCTCAGCACCATCAAAGATCAAGTGTCTGCACTTTACATTCTGTTTCATAGACATTTGCCTCTCAGTCTTCTATTGAGACCTTTGTGCAGGAAGTCTCCCCTGTGGTTTCCTCATGTCCATACCCCTGTGACTCTGTAAGATCTGAATCTGGTTCTCTCTGATTTCAGAAGCTGCTGTTTGAACCCATTAGAGACATTTTTCTCTCTACTCTCACCCAGAAGGCTTTTTTCCTTGTAGCCATCATCTTTAAATAAAAAGTAGTGCAGCGCTAATATAAATTGCAAAATAAATGAATATTACCATGTATAATAAACATAGATGATGAATATGAAAAAATAATAATAACAATAAAAGGTGTGTAAAAAAGTCCCATAAACAGTGAAAAGTGACGGTGAACCGTTTAGAAGATATTTACATTGCTTGCAGCCAATGAAGTCTTCGGCGCATACGCTCTGAAGAAATGGCCGCCCATGCCGTTTCTTCAGAGCCCTGTGCCATGACTGGCGGCACCCGCGCGCATGTGTGGGAATGACGTAACACGGCTCCAGCCAGTAATACAGCCGGAGTCCGCAGAACCAGAAGGAAGATGGACGCGGCCACCAGCGGGGACAACGCAGGCTTCGTTTGCAGGTAATTGTCACATACTGTAATGTGGTTGTATACTAGCTCATTATGCATTCACGTTGCAGACAAGAAAAAAAAAAAACGGAAGACTTTACTTCCTCTTTAATGTAACTGATGTCAGTGGCAATTTGTCAGTTCCCCCCAGCATCAGTTAGTGTAAGATTGCTCGCTACACTATCGCAGTCCCATTATAAGTCGCTGATCCCCGCCATAAGTAGTAAAAACAAAAAGAAAATTCCAGTATATATATATATACATACATGTATATATATATATATATATATATACCATAGTTTGTAGGCGCTATAAATAACTTTCACGCAAACCAATCAATACACGCCTATTGGGATTATTTTTTTTTAATCACAAATGTAGCAGAATATCTTTTGGCCAAGATTTTTGAAGAAATTTGATTTTTTAAAACATTTTTATTGGATGTGTTTTATAGCAGAAAGTTACATTTTTTTTTTTTTTTCAAATTTTCATTATTTTTTATTTATATCACAAAAAATCAAAAACCCAGTGCTGATCAAATACCACCAAAAGAAAGCTCTATTTGTGTCAAAAGAAATTATAGACATTTCATTTTTGTTCAGTGTTGCATGACCAATCAATTGCCATTTATAGTAGCGCAGTGCCAAATAGCAAAAAATGGCCTGGTCATGATGGGGGCAAAACCTTCCAGAGCTGAAGTGGTTAAGCAGTTACAGTGGCAGGTTTTGTTTTTATTTGGAAAAAAGGTTTACACCATATGAATAAAAGCTGTAAGCACCCCTGGTAGTAATATATGGTTTGTTCCAAACTCTATATCAGCCACTTCTACAGGACAGCTTCTGCAGGACACAAAGTGGAAAAAAGTTTTAGTTGGCGTTAGGGTAACATTTTCTGATTTCAGGGAATGAGGTGAAGAATGGGTGAAATTGGGTATTAGGCTGTAGGTGCACTTTAACCGCTTAACGACCTGCCGCCCGCCGCAGAAATACTGCGGCAGGCTGGCCCTCCTGCGCGAACCGCAGTAGGTATACGTCGGTCGCGCGCCTGCAGCTAGGGGGGCGAGCGCACGCCGCCAGCTGCGCGCTTTCGCCCACATTCGTCAGCGGGGACTCTGGTGCATGGGGCAGGCGCCTCCAATTGCCGCCTGACATCCGCGATCGTTCCCCACTGAGAGAGAAGGACGGGCAGCTGTTGTAAACAAAGCTGACCGGTCTTCTCTCTGGAATGATCACAGATCTCCTGTGATCCTTCTATATAGGATCACAGGTCTCTATGGTCATTTCACAAAGCCAACCCCCATACAGTTAGAAACACGCCCCTAGGTACACATTTAACCCTTTGATCGCCCCTGGGTTAACCCCTTCCCTTCCAGTGTCATTATTTCAGTAACAGTGCATATTTTTAGTACTGATTACTGTAGTAATGTCACTGGTCCCCCCAAAAGTGTCAAAAATGTAAGTTAGGGGTCCAATCTGTCTGCCGCAATGTCACAGTCCTACTAAAAACCGCAGATCGCCACCATTACTATTAAAAAAAAAACATAAAAACAATAAAAATGACATAAATCTTTCCCGTAGTTAGTAGACGCGATAACTTTTGTGCAAACCAAACAAAATATGCTTATTGCGATTTTTTTTTTACCAAAAAGCAGAAAACAAATTGGCCTAAAATGTTAAAAAATTTTGATTTTTACATTTTTTATTTTTTTTTTGGGAGTGTTATATACAGTAGCAGAAAGTGAAAAATATTGTTTTTTTTTTTTTTTTTTTCAGAATTGTCGCTCTTTTTTTTTTTATAGCGCACAAAAAAAAAATCCCACAGGTGATCAAATACCACCAAAAGAAAGCTCTATTGGTGAGAAAAAAAGGACATCAATTTTATATGGGTACAGCGTCGCAAGACCGCGCAATTGTCCGTTAAAGTAACGCAGTGCCGAATCGCAAAAAATGGCCTGGTCATTAAGGGGGCAAATCCTTCCGGTCCAGAAGGGGTTAAGCAAGGCAATCATTAATAGTATCCCTCAGACATTCTGAATGTTGTATTACTGGTATGATCTATTCTTAGTAGAAAAAGAACATAAACTATACAACAATAAACTTGACGCTAAATGCTGCCGTTTACTTATTCTTACATTGCACTAAGATGAACAAATACCATTTCTTTTTTGCTGCTTATTTAATTCAATCAGACTTTCTATGCAGTCTTATGTTTAATAATGTACTGAATTTATCCATTGTATCTTAACTGAGGGGCACATTTATTAAAAGCTGCATTTCTATGATTTACCTCGTAAATGCTGAAACCTAGTTATTATCTTCCTGGTGCTGTCTGGAAATTAGATTTCTGAAGCTCATTCCGTTCTACTACACAAAAAAAAACAAAATCAATAGGCAGAAATGAAATCTGTTGCAGGAAGAATAAACGGCTCTCTTTTCTATTTACCTTTATGAAGGATGAGCAGCTGCGTGATTATCAAGCTGATGTACAGAAGAAGGACGTTTCATCTTTGCATGTGGAAGGTAAGAAATGCGGCACAGGTTAGAAATATGGGAACTCACTGCTGACCTTGTATTAGTATATCTAGTTGTATTTACTACTTCTTTTATAAAGGGTATCTTATTTGTGAAGACATAGACAGGACATGTGAAATTAGAGCAAAGCTAAACCTGGACTCACTTTGTGCACTGTGCTTTTCTAAAGCTGTTCTTTATCTCTAACTAAAGATGCCACCAGTCTTATCATCTCTTTACTATAAGTAGAAAGTCTTTTTTTAGTGGCTGGACCAGTAAAATATAGCGCAGGAGGCAACCCCATTTGAAACAAAGAGTTGCCTGCTTTTTTTTTGTAATTATAGAACGTTTAGGGAGATACAATAGGAGTGTTAGTGTGGATTTACTAAAGGAACAGAGACCTCAGTAAAGTGAATGTTCAATTAGCTTAACCCGTTTAGGTTGAGGGGTAACTGAAACCTTTGTGACAAGACCAAATTTTAAAGTTTGGTTATGCAGTAACTTACTCAACAATACCTTTTTTTTAATAGTCTTTATTTTAAATTTTTGCAGAATGACAATCATAAATCATGTATATCCATAAATAAAAAATAAATTATTCCTTCATATATGTGTAATTTTTTATATACTGTATATTTTCACTTAGTACGTTATTGCAATATTGTTTTATGTTAGGATCATGCCATATTATATTTTGACCACTAGATGGCATTCTAATTATATACGGCCTGGGGGCCCCATAAGCTATTCAATGGGACTTCTGGTTATGTTTGACCCCATAATGTTCATCTAACAGATTCATTTTTGATCACACCCATTTGGTTAAATGAGTGTTGTTGTATTCATTCTGTCGTGTTTTGATTAGAGGCACATTGCCTCTAATGTATTTATGTGATATAACCATGTACTGTAATTATGTATGTAATCATGTAATTAGATGCGTGTGAAGTTTGGTGTCAGGGTGCCAGGAAACCAGACCACAGGGGGTTGCAGGTAAAATAAAGCAGTTTATTGGAGCAAACAACAATAAACGCACAGCAAGAGTGAGGAAGTGAGAGCAGGAACAAGCCGGGGTCAAGTCCAGAAGCGGGTCGTCTGCCAATCCCAGGTCATCTGCCGATCCGGAGTCGAGAGCAAGGAGAGTCGTCAGCCAAGCCAGGTCATACACGGAGGAACATGGAGAATAGAATACTGCTAGGAGAGATGTACCTTCGAGCACAAACACAAGGGCAAGAACTGCAACCCATCAGGTAATAGATAGTCGGGTGTGCAGCATCATCACTGTGCAACACCCAGGCAACATTCAAATGATAATGCAATCAGAGTTTATAAGAGGCAGCAGTCTGCACATGTCCAAGATGGCTGCCAACAAGAGGGCAAGGTAAGACCTTGACAGTACCCTCCTCCCAACGGCCCCTCCTCCGTGGAGCAAAAAAACGGTTTCTGAGGAAAGCAAGCATGGAAAGCGCGGAGAAGAGCGGGAGCATGAACATCAGTGGAGGGAACCCAGGAATGCTCCTTAGGACCATAACCCTTCCAGTGCACCAGGTATTGAACCTGACCTCAGAACAGACAAGAATTGAAGATGCGGCTAATCTTATACTCCTCATGATTGCCCACAGGAATGGGATGAGGGCGAGGAAGTGAAGAAGTATAGCGATTACAAACCAGAGGTTTCAAAAGTGCAAAACCATTGGTTTAATAAAGACATTGGGAATACGCATGCCAAGGGGAAGACCAAGGGCAAAGGCCACTGGGTTTACCTTACTGAGGATGCTAAAAGGCCCAAAAAAATTGGGTGCCAGTTTTGCAGTAGGCACCCTGAGCTTGAGATTATGGGTCGATAACCACACCCTCTCCCTGACCTGGTACGAAGGAGCAGATAAACGTCTCCAGTCTGCCTGAAGCTTCTGACGCTGTGCAGACCCTTAAAGACTCTGCACCCAAGAGGAACAGAGGGCACGAAGATGATCCTCCACAGCTGGGATATCTTGTGGCAAGAACGACTCAGTCAACACAGCGGGTTGGAACCCATAATTGGCCATGAATGGAGACATTCCGAAAGACAAGTTGATGGTAGAGTTCCTGGCAAACTCCGCCCAGGGTAGCAGATCAACCCAATTGTCCTGATGGTCAGAGATAAATCAGCTGAGAAATTGCTCCAGAGCTTGGGTGGAACGCTCATTGGACTTCGGATGGTAGGCCGAGGAGAAGGAGACTCGAATACCCAACTGGGAGCAAAAGGCGCCCCAGAACCTGGAGACAAACTGGCTCCCACAGTGGGAGACAATCTCCTTAGGCAACCCGTGTAAACGGAAGACCTCCACGGCAAACACTGAGCTAAGTTCCTGAGCGGTAGGCAGCCGCTTAAACTGAACCCAGTGGCACATTTTGGAGAACCGGTTGACAACAATGAGGATAATCGTGTAACCTCGAGACGCGGGATGTTACACAATAAAATCCATGGTCAGGGGAGAGCAGGGATGCTCCCCATTGGGAATGGGATGCAATATGCTCAAGGGAAGGTGCCAAGTAGATTTGTTCTGGGCACAAACCAAACAAGCAGCCCAGAGAGATGGCCCCCAGAACTGATGGAAAATAGCCCATGACATCTGGAGGACTCCGTGCCGACAACTCAGAATACTGGCGAGACAAGGCATCAGCCTTAACATTCTTGGAGCCGGGCAAATAGGAGACCACATAGTTAAAACGAGACAAGAATAAGGCCCATCTGGCCTGACTGGTTGTGAGCCTCTTGGCCTCTGAGAGATGTCAGATTCTTATGATCGGGGAGAATGAGAACTGGAACCACCGAACCTTCGAGCAAGTGTCTCCACTCTTTGAGAGCCAGGATAATGGCCAAGAGCTCTCTGACTCCAATCTTGTAATTGCATTCAGGTGGAGACAGTTTCTTCGAGTAGAACCCAAGGAAGTAAGGGTCCATCAGGTGTCCGACGTTGAGACAGGAGGATGCCTACTCCTGTCTCAGATGCATCTGCCTCTAGGACAAAGGGAAAACCAGGATTGGGATGAGACAGAATGGGAGCCGAAGCGAAAGCACACTTGAGGGAATTAAATGCTTGGATGGCAGCAGGCGTCCAATTGTGGGAATCGCTGCTCTTCTTGGTCAGATCTGAGATAGGTTTGGCCAAAGAGGAAAAGTTCCTGATAAATTTCCGATAGTAGTTGGCAAACCCAAGGAAACACTGAATGGAACGGAGACCACTGGGGCGAGGCCGATTTAGAACAGCCGAAACCTTCTGAGGGTCCATGGAGAAACCTTCAGCAGAAATGATGTAGCCCAAGAAGGCAACCTGAGACAGGTGGAATTCACATTTCTCAAGCTTACAGAGAAGCCCATTCTCACGTAACCGTTGCAGCGCCGTCTGACATCCAGGTAGTATATTCAATGGAGTCCGAGTAAATCAAGATGTCATCCAAATAGACTACCATGCATTGCTGCAACATATCACAAAAGACATAATTGATGAACCATTCACCTTTACCAATGCTGTTGGGTTCCTGTACAATGCTCTTTCCATTGGGTCATCCTTGGGTTGATACCTAAGTCCTTTATTGTTTCGACCATAAACTCCCAGCCCACCCTGTCAAAAGCTTTCTCAGCATCTATTGACAGCAAGAGGGCTGGAACATAGGGTTGCATCTTTCCCATATTTAGGTAGTACCGTTATGGGACTCTCATCTTCCACCTTTCTCTTATCCTTTCATATACTGTATGTGTAAAGTTTTAGGACTAATATTTCCTTCAACCTCCTATAATAACGAGTAGTATATCCATCCAGGCCTGGGCTTTTCCCAGTCGGGGAATTTTTTAGTGCCTCCATTATCCCCTTCTAAAAGATTGGTGTCTCTAGTGCTGATAATTTATCAATTGCTAATTTAGGTAATTTTGATTCCTTTATGTATTTTTGGATCTTTTGTTTTCTGTATTGTTCTGCTTCCGGTGATTCCTTTTGCCATAGAGTATATAGAGTGGTATAGTAACTTTGAAATGTTTTAGCTACTTCTGTTGTTGATTGAACCATTTCCCCCTTATTATTTGTACTTTTTTCTATGTAGATTTTTTACTCTTTAATATTCTTGCTAAATCTTTTCCTGGTTTATTTCCCCATTTATATCTTTCCCTAGCAACTCTGTTCAATCTACGTCTAGTCTCTTCCTCCAGCAATTCCCTCAGTTTATCTCTTTTTAATACTAGGATTTTTTGTATCCCTTCCTCCATGCTTTTTTTTTGTTTCTGTTCTAGCTCATGTATCTCTGTTATTAATCTGTTTATTTGTATAGTTCTTCCTTTTTTTATTCCTGGAGCCCATTGAGATAAGTATTCCTCTTATATATGTTTTATGGACCTCCCATGTCGTAGCTACAGAGATATTTGGGGTTTCATTCTCTAAAAAATATTTTTCCAGTTCTTTCTCTATACTTTTTCCTATTTCCTCATCCTGTATCCGATCTTTATTTATTCTCCAGGTATTTTTTTTTTCTCTGAGACCCTGTTAGTTTTATTTTCATAATAATTGGGGCATGGTCAGATATGGTCATTGTCCCTATTGATGTACTAACAACTGCTTCTATTACCTGTGTTCTATCATTATATAATATATTCTTTAGTACATAGAGTACACTGGGGAATGTAAGGAATAATCCTTCACCCCAGGATGTTGGATTCTCCAAGCGTCTACCAATTCACAGTGAAAAAGCTTGTTCCTTACCATCCTGAGTTGATGTCCTCCCATCTCCCGTGCACTCGACGTACAATCCAGAGTCAAATCCATTTTGAAGTTGAGATCCCCTGCTAAAAACAAATTCCCTTTTTTAAAGGAAGTCAGCTTGTCTAATATTTTTCTCAGGTACCCTCTCAGATTTTTACTTGGGCAATAAACATTTGCCAGAGTATAGTTCATACCCTGTAGTTGTCCCTTCAGGAAAATGTATCGACCCTCTGGGTCAAGCAATCCTTCCTCAAGGGAAAACCTCACGTCTTTACGTAGACCGATTGCTACCCTCTATGCTCTGTTGGTTGTTGAGTCTCCGTAATACCATATCGGATAATATTTTGAATATATTTTCACATTTGTGTCTTGTGCAATATATGTCTCCGGTAAAAAACTATGCCGGCAGAATTACGTCTAAGCTCTTCTATTACTTTGTCTTTTAGTTGGCATGTTTAATCCTCTAAGAAAAAAAAAGGTTCCGCTAAATAAATAAATACAATCATAAAATGTGAATTTCAGTAAATATTATAGTGAAAAAAGTCACTATTAGTATCTTATCGATATGAAACAACAGTGAAGTGAAAATATATCTTCAAACATAATCCTCTAGCAAATATTTGATTATCGTCACCCAAAGTGAAGTTCCTTCCACCAAATTAAGATGGCCTCTTACCATAACAAGGAGACCTGTAAAGGTAAGCAACACCTGTGGTGTAATCCCACCAGGGCCTCTACTGAGTTGAGGAGACGCAAATAGTGATCCTAAGGTTGATGTTAACACGTCTACTTCCGCACTTATAGAGATGTCGTTCCCCATAAAGAAATTATAATATTCGCCATAGTGTAAAACCTCAATATTTATTGTGGAGAATATAAAATTGCACTTACAGCAGATGTAGAAAGATGTACATTTAAAATAGTAATAAATGCCGGCCGACACTTCATACACTTCCGTCCTTCCGGGACACTGTACGTGGTGACATCAGCACGTCGCGACTCGGCGATTATTATAATTTCTTTATGGGGAACGACATCTCTAAGTTCAGGGGTGGATGTGTGGACATCAACCTTAGGATCTCTATCCGTGTCTCCTCAACTCAGTAGAAGTCCTGGTGGGGTTACACCACAGGTGTTTCTGACATTTACAGGTTTCCTTGTTATGGTAAGAGGCCATCTTAATTTGGTGGAAGGAACTTCACTTTGGGTGATGATAATCACATATTTGCGGGAGGATTACGTTTGAAGATATTTTTTCACTTCACTAGCGTTTCATATCGATGAGTTACGGACGTTTTTCACTATATTATTTATTGAAATTCACATTTTTGTGATTGTATTGATTTATTTTTTTTTTCTTTCTTACTGTTTATTTGTGTTGTCACGCATATTGTTGCTCCTTAATTCTGTAGGCGCAGTTATTTTTTTCTATTTTAACAGTGTTTAATCCTCTGACATTATATGTCAGTAATTTTAGAGAGTTTATGTTGTCTCTCCTTCCCCTCTCGTCTCTTGCAGTTTATTGCCTCTCCTTTCTCCACCCAGCCTAAGCCGAGTGAGGGAATGGAGGCATCCTCTAAAACACCTCTGCAAGGGTTTAATACTAAGTTCAGTAGGAGAGGCGACATCGACAAATATTGCCGTGGAGTTAGCACAGCATTGTTTTCCCCTCCCGCCAAACCTCTCCCTTCTCATCCACTCTCTCTCTTCCTCTACCCTTGGCGTGATGTTGGTCTGACCATCTTATGGTAGATGAAAAGTATCCCCATGGGCTCTCTCTGCCCTCTACTCCTTTACCTCAGGGTTGTGCTCTATTTGCCCGCTCGTTAGCTTCCTTCTCCCCCTCTTAGGAAAGAGATGTCAGTAGTAGAACAGACCTATAAAAGATTTAAATTGGTGTCCGTATTTATCTTTATTTGCTTTGCCTGAGAATTGCCCTGGAGCAGAGAGGCCTTCCTGGTCATGTGATCACTGTGACTGGTTGACACAATGATCATGTGATTGGGAGCTGGTAGTATTGGCTCTCAGTCACGTGATCAAAGTGACAGCCACTTGCAGTGTCCCCATGACCGGGATCCCACACTACCAGCTCTGGATCATGTGATCACTGAGGAAGGGACAACTACAGGGTATGGACTGTACTCTGGCAAACATTTATTGCCCAAATTAAAATCTGAGAGAGTACTTGAGAAAAATATTAGATAAGCTGACTTTCTTTAAAAAAGGTAATTTGTTTCTTGCCGGTGATTTCAATTTCTACATGGATCCAACTCTGGTCTGTACGTCGAGTGCACGGGTGATGGGAGGACATCAACTCAGGATGGTAAGGAACAAGCTTTTTCATTGCCAACTGATAGATGCTTGGAGAATCCAACATCCTGAGGAGAAGGATTATTCCTTCCATTCCTCAGTGCACCCTATGTTCTCAAGACTAGATTATAAAATGATTGAACACAGGCCAGTAGAAGCAGTTATTAGTACATCAATAGGGACAATGACCATATCTGATCATGGCCCAATTACTATGGAAATAAAACTTCCAGGGTCTCAGAGAAAGATAAACATCTGGAGAATAAATGAAAAGATATCTCCAAAGCAACGGCATGGGAGGCTTATAAAACATATATTAGAGGAATACTTATCTCAATAGGCTCTAGGAAAAAAAAGGAAATAACTACCTATATAAATAGATTAATAACAGAGATACATGAGCTAGAACAAAAACATAAAAAGAGCTTGGAGGGCTGGATACAAAAAAGCCATAGTATTAAAAAGAGATAAACTGAAGGAGTTACTGGAGGAAGAGACTAGATATAGTTTCAATAGAGTCACTAGGTAAAGATATAAATGGGGAAATAAACCAGGAAAATATTAAGCAAGAATATTAAAGAGCAAAATATCGAACAACTATATAGAAAAAATAAAAAATAATAAGGGGGTAATGGTCCATTCAACAACAGAAATAGCTAAAGCATTTCAAAGTTACTATAACACTTTATATACAGTACGGCAAAAGAAATCACTTGAAGCAGAACAATACAGAAAACAAAGGATATAAAAATATATAAAATAATCAAAACTACCTAAATTAGCAACTGACATATTATCAGATTTAGAGACACCATTCTCTCAGAAGGAGATAATGTAGGGAATTAAAATAATCTCCGACTGGGAAAAGCCTAGGACCGGACGGGTATACTACCTGTTACTACAGGAGGTTCAAGGAAATATTAGTCCCAAAACTTTGCACATATATGAATTAGGGCTGCCACGACGTAGTCGACTACGTCGACTACAAAAAATCGTCGACGTGCGTGAAAAGCGTCGACGCGTCAACGCGTGACGTCACACGCCCCCTGGCCGGCCGCCACGCCGCTTGAAATTCCCCCGCCGGGCTCCGTCCACACCGATGTCGGAGACAAGAGGTGAGAGCTGACCGTCTCCAGCACCCCTGTACTCCGCCACAGCTTCTGCCGCAACGCCATCCTCCCCGATCACCCAGCTACTTAAGAGATGTCACATGTGCGGCACTACACCGGCTTGTACTGTACTGTGGCGGCTTGTAATGGCCTGTACTAGGTGGGAGGGCTTACTGGGGGGTCTGTACTGGGAGGGGGCTTACTAAGTGGTCTGTACAGTACAGACCACTTAGTAAGCCCCCCTCCCAGTACAGACCCCTCAGTAAGCCCTCCCACCTAGTACAGACCCCTTAGTAAGCCCCCCCTCCCAGTGCAGACCCCTCAGTACGCCCTCCCACCTAGTACAGTATGTACTAGGTGGGAGGGCTTACTGAGGGGTCTGCACTGGGAGGGGGGGGGGCTTACTAAGGGGTTTGTACTAGGTTGGAGGGCTTACTGAGTGGTCTGTACTAGTGTACTGGGAGGGGGGCTTACTAAGTGGTCTTTACAGTACAGACCACTTAGTAAGCCCCCCTTCCAGTACAGACCCCTCAGTAAGCCCTCCCACCTAGTACACACCACTTAGTAAGCCCCCCTCCCAGTACAGACCCCTCAGTAAGCCCTCCCACCTAGTACATACTGTACTAGGTGGGAGGGCTTACTGAGGGGTCTGCACTGGGAGGGGGGGCTTACTAAGTGGTCTGTACTAGGTGGAAGGGCTTACTGAGGGGTCTGCACTGGGAGGGGGGCTTACTAAGTGGTCTGTACTAGGTGGAAGGGCTTACTGAGGGGTCTGCACTGGGAGGGGGGCTTACTAAGTGGTCTGTACTAGGTGGGAGGGCTTACTGTGGGGTCTGTACTGGGAGGGGGCTTACTGAGGGGTCTGTATTAATTACAGGATTAATTAGCTAATCAAAAAAACACTCAATTAAGCAAAAAAATAAAATAAAAATAATCGTTAGATTAGTCGACTAATCGTAAAAATAATAGATTAGTAGACAGACAAATTAATCGTTAGTTGCAGCCCTAATATGAATGGGATAGGAGAAAGGGGGAAGATGAAAGTAGAATCACTGCAGGCTCATATAATGGTATTACCCAAAGAAGGGAAAGCCATAACCCTATGCTCTAATTACAGACCAATGGCACTGTTGAATGCAGATACAAAACTATACGCAAAAGTGTTAGCAACTCGATTAAAAAACTTAATGGCAGATTGGATCCATGCAGATCAGATAATATTTATTCCAGGAAGAGAGGGGAAAGATAATGGGATCAGAACACTATTGCTATTAAAAAAAAATAAAACACTGGAAGACAGCGGGCGCGTTGCACAAGCAAAAGGGCATCACCAGAGATTCATAATGACCGGTTATGGTATTAAACGCGGCCCTCCGCTTTTCACCCTCCTTAATCTTTATGAGGTGATACGTGGCCCTTAGGCCAAGCTTGGTAAAGACTGTTGCTCCCTTGAGGCGGGCGAACAATTTAGTAATCAATAAAATCGGGTATGCATTTTTGACCGTGATGCAATTGAGGCCCCTATAATCAATGCAAGGTCTCAGCTCACTCCCCTTTTTCTTCACAAATAAAAAACCGGCACCCACTGGAGAAGTGGACTTGCGAATGTGCCCATGGGCAAGCGCATCCGCAATGTACTCCTCCGTGGCCTTATTCTCCGCAACCGGGAAAGGATAAACCCTGCCACAAGGGGGAATGGCACCAGGTTGCAAGTCTACAGCACAATCGTACGGACGATGAGGAGGAAGAGTAACAGTACTCACCTTGTCGAATACACCTTGATACTCACAATATTCAGTAGGTAACACTGAATCCGAGGAGGTACAAAGTACCTTAACAGGCCCATCGATACAACCAACGCCACACTGTGGAGACCAATAGAGGATCTGGACCGACTGCCAATCAAAGGTCAGATTGTGTTTCTGAAGCCAAGGGTACCAGAAAAAAACGTAGTAGTAAATAACCTGGAAACAGGTTGACTCCCTGTGAACAGCCCCTATTAACCGGAACAGTCTCGTGGGTAACCTGTGACGGCTGCAGGGGTCTGTCATCTATGGCCTCGATAACTAGTGGAGAAACACGAGGCTTCAAGGGTATGGAATTCGCAGTAACAAACGTACTGTCAATAAAATAACCACCAGCACCGGAGTCTACCAACGTCTGAGTAACCACCGAACCCACTGCCCAGGAGAGGACAACTGTGATTAGCGGTTTATCTTACCGGGAAACCATTAATGAGGAAATTCTACCTAAGATCTGCCCCTGACAGGACCTTAGGTGCGAACGTTTCCTGGACAGGTCGGACAAGATTTCAGGAAATGCCCACCAATACTGCAATACATGCACCGGCCCTCTCTCCTCCTAAAGGCCCGTTCAGCCTCTGAAAGATGAACCCCAACTGTATGGGCTCACAGCCAGACGCACCATCCCCAGGAGGTATGAGAGGTAAGGGAGGAATAGGTGTGAAAGAAAACATAGAAGCCAATCTTGTAGGAGGTCTCCGCAGGCGCTCCTTAAACTATTGTTTCTCCCTGAGCCTGGTATCAATCAAAATCAGGAAGGAAATGAGAGCTTTGAGCTCGTCAGGGAGATACTTGGCTGCAATCTCATTCTTCAATGCATCAGAGAGATCATGAGAGAAGACAGCCATCAGAGCCTCATTATTCCAGCCCACCTCTGCTGCCAGGGTACGAAATTCGATGGCATACTCGGCAACAGTTCGTATACCCTGTTGAATGGACAGGAGTAGCTTAGCAGCAGAGGCAGAGCGAGCAGGCACATTGAATACCCTATGAAAGGAGGCAATAAAACTCGGGGTAATCGAGTATCACAGGATTATTACCCTCCCATGAGGGATTCGCCCAGGCCAAGGCCTTGTCCGAGAGCAACAAGATTAGGAAGCCCACCTGTCAGAGGGAAACGCCTGAGGAACCATCTCATAATAAATGCTCACTTGGTTTAGGAAGCCACGACACTGACTTGGTTCACCCCCATTGCGCTGCGGGAGGGGGGCTTAACCTGTCATCACTCTGGTAGCAACTGCAGGAGCGGCAACAGGAGCAGCAGCAGGTGCAACAACAGGAGGAACCACCACACCTAGCAGCACCAGGAGTGAGGTGCGGTGTGCGTGCAAGCAACGTCTGCAATGCCTGAGCGAACTGACCCAAAAGGTGATCATGTTGATTTAGCCTGGTAACCAGCATAGGGAGCGTAGGAGCACCTACAACGTCAGGATTCATGGCCCTCGTGTACTGTCAGTGCGCCAGGAAACCAGACCACATGGGGATGCAGGTAAAATAAAGCAGTTTATTGGAGCAAACAACAATAAAAACACACAGCAAGAGTGAGCAAGTGAGAGCAGGAACGGGGTCAAGTCCAGAAGTGGGTAGTCATCCAAGCCGGGGTCGAGTCTAGAAGCGGGTAGTCTGTAGATGTAAGGTCGTCTATCAATGTGGGTCGAGAGCCAGGATAGTCGTCAACCAAGCCAGGTCATACACGGAGGAACACAGAGAACAGACGACTGCTAGCAGAGATGCACCTTGGAGCACAAACACGAGAGCAAGGACTGTAACCCATCAGGTGATAGATATAGTCAGGTGTGCAGCATCATCACTGTGCAACACCCAGGCAGCAGGCAAGTGATGATACAATCAGAGTTTATGAGAGGCAGCAGTCTGCACATGTCTAAGATGGATGGCAATAGGAGGACAAGGTAAGACCTTGACACTTGGGTAACGTCTTTTCTAAATGCGTTCCAGCCTTGAGCTAATGAGTTTCTTACTGGGGCTTGGTTAGAGTTCTGAATGGCCGACTTGTGACTCAGATCGAGGCTTGGTCAGATACTGTGTACATATACAGCGATGGCGCAGCATGGCACCCATGCCCTGGACAACGTTACCTGTGACGAAACCTGTAGGGCGGAGCGACGTGCTAACAACATTGCTGTATGCTGGCCGGTGAGGATGTCTTCTTTAAGGTGAAAATTTAATCATCTATGGGCTGCCTTATGCTGGATATACACAGGAAGTTTTTTCTTGTTCAACCCAGTGGGCTGAATGAAAAAAAATGTACAGATCTCTGTACTAACACATCCAATGTTAGTGTTATGATCTCCCCTGCTCAGCTATTGTGTTGTGACAGAGGGTCAGATAAGGAGCTGTACACACGGACCAAAAGTCAGCTGGTTCCTGCCGAACCCCTGCAAAACAGGTTACTGCATGTAGCACAAGCTACTAGAGTCTATTACAGCTTCCCCAGTGGCAAGACCGTTCTGCCATACAAAAACGTTTGTTTGATCTAAACTGACCCAAACAAACTATTTAAAGTTAAAGGCAACCTGGAGTTCTCTTTTAATGTAACATTATGCTGAACGGTCAGCTTGCCAGCATCTGTTAATTTTATTTCTATGTAGACAGTTTTTTTATTGAATGCTCTTCTTGTTTGTAGTGTAATCTAAGATGATAATTTGATACAAATCTCTAACATTATGGATTTGTCTGTTTTTATTTTCGCAAGGAGATGCGTTAACAAGCATTGCAGCATGTATTTCATGAATGGTAGGAAAGCAATGCATGTTTTTCCAGTTGTTTTAAATGGACACAGGAAAAAGAACCTTTCCATAAATCCCTATGGAAGTGAAAATTAGCAAAATATATAAAGAAATAAATAAATAATAGCGGTATGATTGATTGGAGCAGCTATTCTCAACCAGGATTCCATAGAACCTTAGGGTTCCTCCAGAGGTTGCTAGGGGGTTCCTTGAGCTGTAGCTGATTGGCCTCCCATTTGATAGTGCTTGCATAGTTCCAGGGTTTTGTCATGGTGTTTAGTTGATACTAGGTGAATTTGGGCAGTAAGCCCATTGTATGTTTTTAAATGTATTGGAATTTTAACAATATTGTAATAAAAACTATCATTTTGTAAAACTAATGTACTTCAGTGCCTATAAAGTCCATTAATTTGTTCAAATTTTCTCAGTTAGTAAGAGTTCCCCAAGACAATTATTTTAGGGGTTCCACTGGGGTAAAAAAGTTGAGAAAGGCTGGATTGGAGCGTCTCTTACAATAATTGGGAAGCTTAGGTGCTAAAGACAGAACCATAACCAGCTCACTTGCATGATGAAAGCTATCAATCTTTTCAGAGATTTTCCATCCTTATTTTCCAGTGTGTTTTCCAAAATTCCTGCATCACCTGTGTACCACAATTGTTGTGGCCCAGGCTGAACAAACAATTTTTGGCTGTTCCTGTGGGCCTGCGATTGGCATGATGGCAAGCTGTTTACTGACTCCCCATTGTTTTTAGCTATCTTGTCAAACTATGGACAACCCAAAGTTAAACTCTTGCCAATTTAGGGGTTGATTTACTTAAATGCAAATAGACTGCACTTTTGCAAGTGCAGTTGCACTCTGCAAGTGTAGTTGCTCCAGACCTTAATAAATGAGGTAAAGCTTCACTTTACAAGGAATACCCAATCACATGCAAGAAAGATAAAATAAAAAAACAGCATTTTTGCTTGCCCATTGGATAACTAAAATCAGCAGAGCTCTCCCTCATTTACTAAGCTTTGGAGCAATTCCACTTGCAGAATGCAATTGCGCTTGGGGAATTGCCCTTAGTGTCAGATGAGAATGACATATTTCTTCCTAATGTTAGACATACGCAACTTAAAGCAAATATAATTTTAATATTTCTAACCTAACCTTAAAGAGGGAGAGAAGGAACCATAAACTGTAGGTAGGAACTAGTGGCATATTTAATTCTGCCCTTTTTATAATCTTGAGCCCCTGAACCTGGAAGAGTCCAGATTGCTGATCAATGTACTGGAGCTCCAAGCGATCAGACTTTGTCTGAATCATTGGATGGATTCAGTGGTTTCCTGTGCAAATTCAATCGGACAGTGCCACAGCTGTGGCCTATATCAATCACCAAAGGGGGCACAAGAAGTGTCCTGGCGGCTCGGGAAGTAGCCGGCATTCTAAGGTGGGGAGAACATTTTGTTCCAGCCATCTCTGCTGTACACATTCCGGGGATGGAAAATTGACAGGCGGATTACCTCAGTCAACAGGCATTGGACCAGGGGGAATGGTCACTTCACCCAGAGGTGTTTCATCAGTTGTGCCTCCAGTGGGGTACTCCCGAGGTGGACCTCTTGGCCTCTTGTCTCAACAGGAAGGTGCAGAGGTTTGTGGCATGGTCTCATTACCCTCTGGCGGATGTCACAGGTGCGCTTGAGGCCAGGTGGGGTCAGTACCGTCTGATTTACGCCTTTCCCTCCCCTTAAGCTTCTACCAAGACTCCTGCGCAGGATCGAGGCAAAAGGGATTTTGGTCATCTTAGTGGTTCCAGACTGGCCTCGCCGGTCTTGGTACGCCGATCTGGTACGACTGGTCGCTGATGTTCCTTGGAGACTTCCTCTTAGGGAAGATCTTCCGTCCCAAAGGCCAATTTTCCATCCTGCTTTACAGTCGCTGGCTTTAACAGCTTGGCTGTTGAAAGCCAGGTGCTAAAAGATAGAGGTTTGTCTGATTAAGTGATTCCTACACTGTTAAAAGCTAGAAAATCGACCTCTAGGAAGATCTATCATCGTACATGGAAGTCGTATATTGAGTGGTGTGACTCCCTTGGGGTTCATCCTCGCTCCTTTTCGATGGCTCGGATCTTGACCTTCCTCCAACGGGGGGTTGAGCAGCACTTGGCCTTGAGTACTATGAAGGGCCAGGTCTCAGTCTTGGCGGTCTTCTTTCAATGACCATTGGCCACGCTTTCCTTGGTGCATACTTTTATCCAAGGAGTTCAACACTTAGCTCCTCCGGTGCGGTCTCCATTGCCACCTTGGGACCTCAGTTTGGTGCTTTCAGTCCTCCAGAAACCTCCTTTTGAAAATCCTTAGGGAGGTTCTCCTGCTTACGATATTCCAGAAGGTGGCCTTTTTGGTGGCAATCACTTCTGTGTGCAGGGTGTCAGAGCTGGCGGTTTTGTTATGTCGTTCACCTTACTTGGTGGTTCATAGAGATAAGGTGGTTCTTCGCCCCTGTCCGTCATTCCTTCTATAGATTGTCTCTGATTTTCATTCGAATGAAGACATTGTGTTGCCTTCCCTGTGTCCCAGGCCAAAACATCCTAAGGAAATTTTAAGGAAAATAGTGCAGCGCTAAAAATGTGCACAAAGTAAAACGTGAACAATCAAATGAAAATGCAAAAAATGCAAAAAATCTAAGTCCAGAATGTCCATAAAGTGTAAACTGTGACTTGAAAAAGGTGTTGAATCCAGCATGTGAAATAACTGCAACAAATGATAAATCCCACACCAAAGAAATAAAGGAATCAAGATGTGCTCACCAGATCGTATGGACCCAAAGTACTGTACAGCAAATGGGTCATTCACGCTGTATATGTAGATGTCCTCGGTACCGAATAGGCAGGAACCTCCGCAGTGTCTCTGGATCACAGGTGGTGATGAATATCTTCCAAACCGGTCCGCACGGGAATGCCTAGGAGTCCCCACTCATGGGATTGTGGAGAGGGATAAACCAAAAGGACACCATAGCATAATACTGTATGGGCAATTTATTGGAAGATAAAGGAATACACTTACAATTTCATAGGTGGTAAGAAGCATTTAGAAAAGATAGGCACTCATGATACTCCTAACGCGTTTCCTTAAAAATAACATCCTCAAAGGAATTAGCCTATTTTTAAGGATTTATCGTTTGTTGCAGTTACAGTGCCTTGCGAAAGTATTCGGTCCCCTTGAACTTTTTGACCTTTTGCCACATTTCAGGCTTCAAACATAAAGATATAAAACTGTAATTTTTTGTGAAGAATCAACAACAAGTGGGACACAATCATGAAGTGGAACGAAATTTATTGGATATTTCAAACTTTTTTAACAAATAAAAAACTGAAAAATTGGGCGTGCAAAATTATTCAGCCCCTTTACTTTCAGTGCAGCAAACTCTCTCCAGAAGTTCAGTGAGGATCTCTGAATGATCCAATGTTGACCTAAATGACCAATGATGATAAATAGAATCCACCTGTGTGTAATCAAGTCTCCGTATAAATGCACCTGCACTGTGATAGTCTCAGAGGTCCGTTTAAAGCACAGAGAGCATCATGAAGAACAAGGAACACACCAGGCAGGTCTGAGATACTGTTGTGGAGAAGTTTAAAGCCGGATTTGGATACAAAAAGATTTCCCAAGCGTTAAACATCCCAAGGAGCAATGTGCAAGCGATAATATTGAAATGGAAGGAGTATCAGACTACTGCAAATCTACGAAGACCTGGCCGTCCCTCTAAACTTTCAGCTCATACAAGGAGAAGACTGATCAGAGATGTAGCCAAGAGGCCCATGATCACTCTGAAAGCCATTTCTTAAAGATATCCATAAAAAGTGTTGTTTAAAGTTTGCCACAAGCCACCTGGGAGACACACCAAACATGTGGAAGAAGGTGCTCTGGTCAGATGAAACCAAAATCAAACTTTTTGGCAACAATGCAAAGATCAGGAGCTGTGTCCATCAATGAACATCAGAGAAATGGATTTTACTCTAAGAAAAAAAATTAATTTTTTTGCTTGCACATGAGTGGATGATGGAAGTCTGCAGAGCTTCTGCTTATTTACTAAACTCTGGAGCAACTGCACTTGCAGAGTGCACAGTCTATTTGCCTTTAGTAAACCAACCCCTATAACTCTCACACAAACCAATTACTATACACTTAGTGGGATTTTTTTTTTACCAAAGACATGTAGCAGAACACATATTGGCCAAAATTTATGAAGAAATTATTTTTTAAATTTTTTTATTGGTTATGTTTTATAACAGAAAGTAGAAAATATTGGTTATCTTTCAGAATGTTCTGTCTTTTAATTGTTTATATATTTAAAGTGGTTTTAACGGCAGATGTTTGTTTTATATTAATGCATTCTATGTGCAGCAGCCCCCCCCCCCCAGTCCCCCTAATGCTTACCTGAGTTCCATCTAGATCCAGTGATGTTGCAGGAGTGTCTCAGGTGCCCGGGACTCCCCTCCTCATTGGCTGGGATAGCAGCGTGGCACCATTGGCTCCTGCTGCTGTCAATCAAAGTCAGTCAGCCAGTGAGGAGAGAGCAGGGCCGGGCCGCGGCTCTGTGTCTGAATGAACACGGGGCTGTGGCTTGGCTCGGGTGCCCCTATAGCAAGCTGCTTGCTGTGGGGTCACTCAACAGGAGAGAGGGGCCAGGAGCACCGAAGAGGGTCCAGAGAAGAGGAGGATCTGAGCAGCTTTGTGCAAAACCAACTGCACAGAGCAGGTAAGTATAACATGTTTGTTATTTACAACTAACAAAAGAAACCCAGAGGTGATCAAATACCACCAAAAGAAAGCTGTATTTGTGAGAAAAAAAATTATATAAATTTAATTTGTGTACAGCATTGCATGACTGCGCAATTACCAGTTAAAGTAGCCCAGTGCTGAATAGCAAAAATTACCTGGTCATGAAGGAGGTAAAACCTTCCTGAGGTCAAGTTGTTAAAATGGTTTTGCATTTATGTACTTCCATAGCAGGCGAATTATAGTGTGTCGTTTTTCTCTTTGTAAACGACCTCTATATTTTTAACCGGTTGCTGACCGCTTACAGCATATATACTGTGGCAGTGTGGCTCTCCCAGGCAAACAGACGTAGGGCTACGTCGGTCGCTTGGAGGCAGCTAGGGGGCGTGACACCCGCGATCGTTCCCCGCTGAGAGAGAAGAACGGTCAGCTGTTGTAAACACAGCTGACCGTTTTTCTCCCTGGAATGATCGTTGAGCTCCTGTGATCCTTCTATATAGGATCACAGGTCTCTATGGTCATTTCACAGGCCACGCCCCCCATACAGTTAGAAACACGCCCCTAGGTACACATTTCACCCCTTGATCACCCACAATGTTAACCCCTTCCCTGCCAGTGTCATTATTACAGTAACAGTGCATATTTTTAGCACTGATTACTGTAGTAATGTCACTGGTACCCCCAAAAGTGTCAAAAATGTCAGTTAGGGGTCCGATCTGTCCGCCGCAATGTCGCAGTCCCGCTAAAAATCGCAGATTGCCGCTATTACTAGTAAAAAAAAAAAAAAACAATAAAAATGACATAAATCTTTCCCGTAGTTAGTAGATGTGATAACTTTTGCGAAAATCAAAATATGCTTATTGCGATTTTTTTTTTTACCAAAAATATGTAGCAGAAAACAAATTAGCCTAAAATGTTAAAAATTTTTGATTTGTAATTTTTTCTTTTTTTTTTGAGAATGTCATATAGCAGAAAATGAAAAATATTTTTTATTTTTTTATTTTTTTATTTTTTTAGAATTGTCGCTCTTTTTTTGTTTGTAGCGCAAAAAATAAAAATTGCAGAGGTGATCAAATACCACCAAAAGAAAGCTCTATTTGTGGGGGGAAAAGAACATCAATTTTATTTGGGTACAGTTTCGCACGACCGCACAATTGTCTGTTAAAATAACGCAGTTCCGGATCGCAAAATATGGCCTGGTCATTAAGAGGGCAAATCTTCCAGTCCAGAAGTGGTTAAACCCTGGCCTTTTGCTTTTGGAAATAGTTGTCAGTTTTTGTACTTGTTCTTCAACAGTAAAAAGCAGAAGCCAGCGAGTCTCCTTGCAGATGTTATTTTGATGTTTATCATTCCTGATCTCATTTTCAGATCTCAGTCTCGGTTCTCAGGAGGATGATATGATGAAAACTGAGCATTGTATTAATCAGCCCCTACAGGTACTGTCTGACAATATTCTCTACTCTATAAAACACGTTGTATTTATGTGCACTCATGACTAGCAGAGGCTTGTAGGTAAATGAAAAGGTGTTTTGTAGATTTTTCAGGAGAGGGATAAAGATACTTGTATTTTCAGACTTGTATTTTCCACGTGAACAGCCTCATGAGTAGTACTTCAATTTCTGACAATTGAGGCTATAAAATACATTCGGGAATATCTGACCTTTGATGTCACAAAGGTTTTTTTACCCCTGTTCCTTATCAACAACTTACAGTGACTGGTTTTTACCACATCCCACTGTAATAGTTGTGAACTAAACAAGGTGGGACCTTTGGACATCACACACGGAAAGTACCAACTGTATATCATTCAGCAAACATCAGGATTTAGGTTGCATAGCAGCAGCTCACAGATAGAAACTATAGAAAAGTGACGGCAGAACAGAGTAGTCCATCGAATCTGCCCATTTTTTTTTTTTTTCGTTAACTTTATTGTCTGACTATAGATCTATGTTTGTCCCAAGCATGAGGGTTCTAGATCTACGCTTGTCCTACAGATGAGTTCATTCGTTGGGGGGATGTCTGATGTAAGGAATAAAGCTCTGCACTTATAACCAAAATGGCTGCCATAACACAGAAAAACAATGCAGAAAGAGCCATGATAAGTGAGTTCTTGCAGAAAAGACAAGCATGACTTTCACAGTATAGGCCCTCTTTAACCACTTTTGGACCGCCTGTCGCTTATACAGTGGGTACGGAAAGTATTCAGACCCCCTTAAATTTTTCACTCTTTGTTATATTGCAGCCATTTGCTAAAATCATTTAAGTTCATTCTTCTTCCTCATGAATGTACACATAGCACCCCATACTGACAGAAAAACACAGAATTGTTGACATTGTTGCAGATTTATTAAAAAAGAAAAACTGAAATATCACATGGTCCTAAGTATTCAGACCCTTTGCTGTGACACTCATATATTTAACTCAGGTGCTTTCCATTTCTTCTGATCATCCTTGAGATGGTTCTACACCTTCCTTTGAGTCCAGCTGTGTTTGATTATACTGATTGGACTTTATTAGGAAAGCCACACACCTGTCTATATAAGACCTTCCAGATCACAATGCATGTCAGAGCAAATGAGAATCATGAGGTCAAAGGAACTGCCTGAAGAGCTCAGAGACAGAATTGTGGCAAGGCACAGATCTGGCCAAGGTTACAAAAAGATTTCTGCTGCACTTAAGGTTCCTAAGAGCACAGTGGCCTCCATAATCCTCAAATGGAAGACATTTGGGACAACCAGAACCCTTCCTAGAGCTGGCCTTCCGGCCAAACTGAGCTATCGGGGGAGAAGAGCCTTGGTGAGAGAGGTAAAGAAGAACCCAAAGATCACTGTGGCTGAGCTCCAGAGATGCAGTCAGGAGATGGGAGAAAGTTGTAGAAAGTCAACCATCACTGCAGCCCTCCACCAGTCGGGGCTTTATGGCAGAGTGGCCTGACGGAAGCCTCTCCTCAGTGTAAGACACATGAAAGCCCGCATGGAGTTTGCTAAAAAACACCTGAAGGACTCCAAGATGGTGAGAAATAAGATTCTCTGGTCTGATGAGACCAAAATAGAATTTTTTGGCCTTAATTCTAAGCGGAATGTGTGGAGAAAACCAGGCACTGCTCATCACCTGTCCAATACAGTCCCAACAGTGAAGCATGGTGGTGGCAGCATCATGCTGTGGGGGTGTTTTTCAGCTGCAGGGACAGGACGACTGGTTGCAATCGAGGGAAAGATGAATGCGGCCAAGTACAGGGATATCCTGGACAAAAACCTTCTCCAGAGTGCTCTGGACCTCAGACTGGGCCGAAGGTTTACCTTTCAACAAGACAATGACCCTAAGCACACAGCTAAAATAACGAAGGAGTGGCTTCACAACAACTCCGTGACTGTTCTTGAATGGCCCAGCCAGAGCCCTGACTTAAACCCAATTGAGCATCTCTGGAGAGACCTAAAAATGGCTGTCCACCAACGTTTACCATCCAACCTGACAGAACTGGAGAGGATCTGCAAGGAGGAATGGCAGAGGATCCCCAAATCCAGGTGTGAAAGACTTGTTGCATCTTTCCCAAAAAGACTCCTGGCTGTATTAGATCAAAAGGGGGCTTCTACTAAATACTGAGCAAAGGGTCTGAATACTTAGGACCATGTGATATTTCAGTTTTTCTTTTTTAATAAATCTGCAACAATGTCAACAATTCTGTGTTTTTCTGTCAGTATGGGGTGCTATGTGTACATTCATGAGGAAGAAGAATGAACTTAAATGATTTTAGCAAATGGCTGCAATATAACAAAGAGTGAAAAATTTAAGGGGGTCTGAATACTTTCCGTACCCACTGTATACTGTGGCAGGGCGGCCCGGATGCACAAAACTACATACATGTACATGATTTTGTGCAGGAGATGTCGGGTTGTGCGTGCATCGCCGGAGCGCCGTTACCGCTGTGATTGGAACACAGCTGGAGCCAATCAGCTGGTCTCGTGGCTGTGATGGCTGCCGGGACCATACGGCGGTCTGCCTCTAGGGCCGGGCCTTTAGCCAGCACCAGAGGAATTTTTTATTCCTGGCCGGAAGGCCTGCTATGGTATTACACTGTGACACTATGGCACTATGCACTTCTCCACTTCCATTTTCGCTACTTATTTGTGTGTGTTTTGTCACGTTTGTCTTTTAGTGTGGCGGGTACACTTTATCACGGCTTGATTAGTACGGTGTAGGTCCTTGGGCCTAGCTGAAAGTCTTGGGAGGGGGTGGGTATGGCCTTGTGGCTTGGTTCGCCCTCTCTCATGGGGGGTCTCCCTTTGGGGGGAGCCCCACCTAGTACTTGGGGTTGATCTGTTTCGGCAGACCTTCCAGAGAACGGGGTCTGCCTGGTTTCGGCTAGCTGGACCAAGTGAGTAGCTTATTCCCTGTCAGGAGCCTTGCACCCCAGGGGATCAGGGTAAGGGTCCTTCTTCTTCAGGGGAGGTTCATGTGTACGCCCTGTGCACTTTTTTGTGTTCTCACTTTTGTGTGTGCACTTTTTTTTCGCACCGGTTGTTAGTCTGAGTGTGTTTAACACACCACGGGATTTAAAAAATAAAAAAAAGGACATATTTTTAATGGGAGGCCATTGATCTACCTAAAGCGAAATATAAGGAATTCTTCTCATGCTTATTATAATAATAACTTAAAATAAGAAGGGAAAATGTATCTTGTCTCTGATCTCTTCTGATTGAAAAGCAAAGCCTGTATTGTAATAAGTATCCAAAGATATTGTGTTCCAGCCTGGAAACTGTGGATCAGTAAAACATGGAAAGAAAGTTGTGCTTTTTTACTCAATAATATTGTGATTTGGTATAGTGTACTGATTCATGCAAAGCATAATTCTAATGATAGGTTTACTTTAAAAAATCTGTCACTTCTCCTTTTAAGCTGGCCATAGATAGATCGAATCTCAGCCGGTTCAGCAGGGACCGGCCGAGATTCGCTCCATCTATTGGCAGGTTGTTTGTACTAAAGTGGATCTATCAATTGATTTTCAACCAGCCTGCCAGATTTTTTGCATGTGATTACTGGCAGCGGTTATAGCTGCCAGCAATCTTCATTGTGTTCTGATGGCAAGGAAGGCTCCCCGAGAACCCCCCACCCCACCCATGGTGAAAGGAAAGAAAATTGTATAATCTATGGGCTGGTTTAAGGACACAGTGGTAGAAGCTCCTTAAAGCCCACCCCCCTGACCCACCTACCCACTTTTGCACCCTATTCTTTCCTTCATTCTAACCTCTGCAAAATACGTTGTGCTTTTGAAATTGGGGGAGCATGTGGTCTCCTAATGATGATGTGCTCAGGTCTAACAATCAAATGCCTGGCCCAAACACAATCATACGAGTTAGAGGTGACAGCACTGCATCTGTGTAAGCTCCGACAAAGGGCTTACACTGGGTCATTTGAGGAGGCTGCAGTGAAGGAAGGAGTATCTGGGAAGTGCTGTCAAGATGAGTATAAGTGAGTCAGTAAACTTTAGAAAAAAAACAAATAGCAGGGCGCTGAGGTCAGTATCAAATAAAAAAACACTTTATTAAAATAAGCAGCACACTTACATTGAAGTTAGCATGAAACAGCATGGATAGGGAACACCTGAGACCAAGCAGCTGTAATCAGTGCGAGGCTGTAGGCTTCACTAAACAGAGACTGAGGATGACAGGTAAACTTTAGAGAGGTTCTGTAAGTGCCCCTGGAGACCTGCACAGGTAACTGCATTAAATGCTTCAATATTTAACCTGTATTTTTTTCCCCCTGGGAAAAAAACAATTAAGTCCATTCTGCCTAAAATCAATAAACGATAAAGATAACAATCAAGATAAATTTAATTATCATTGTTACATTTTTTACTCTGAATTGAGCCATTTTCTAACTCATTCTAGCTTGCTAATACTAGCTCAATTACCACTGAGCGCAGAACCAGAAGTGGACGGATCATTTCAGCAAAGGTTTGTTTAGCCAGCTATATTAAGACATTAGCAATGCATCCAAGTACAGTATTTTTAATTGCTATAAATAAACATTGTGTTTGGTAAATTCACACTGTTATTCCTAAAATGTTTTTAAGATCATAGAATATACATTTTGTTGTACAGGTTGCAAGTCTTTTTTTGGCACTTTGTAAGCAGGCACCGAAGCTTTCATTGGTTGACATTTTTTACATCATATGGTCTTCATCCACTAATAATGCCAAAATAGTGTTCATCGTCTAAAAATGTATCATTTATACCTTTGATAGTACACATTTTGTCTAAAAGCAGCAAAGGATATTTCTCTTTCGTTCGATGACGGACACAGCTCCTGGTATTCATAACTATTGGGTATACTGCCCCCTAAAGGAGTAGGACACTAAGCAGAAAATAATTCTGGCTACACCCATGGGCAGTCCCAGGGGGTATACTCTCTCTCTCTCTGCTATAGCCACTTTTTCTGCTTAGTCAGGAGTAAAGACCTAGTTCCCTGCTGTGAATTTTGGTCCTGTCAATTTTTTTTCTTTTTATATAGAAATTTTTTTTCCTGATTGATTTTTCCTGTGAGATCTACAATCAACTGCCGGACTGGGCTATGGGTTGGATACTCTAGTTCCAATGGCCAACCCAGTCTGGCCAGCGAGAGCACGCAGTGGGGTTCCTAAGCGCTTTACTAGGTGTTACCCCTATGAGGAGTCCCTACTTAAGAAGTGGACTGTGCCACCGGTGATGGACCCTCCGGTTTCCAGATTAAACAAGGTTACCATGATTCCGATTATAGAGTCCCTGGCCTTTAAGGATCCGGCTGACCGGAGGGCGGAAGCTGTGGCCTGCAATATGTACACTCTGGCTGGTTCGGCAATGAGGCCGGTATTCACCATTGCCCTAGTGTCGCAAACTCTGCCCGAGTGAGCTAAGCTCTTACGCTGTGACCTGGAAGGGAAACAGCTCCCCCCTGCCTTTACCGAGCTGGCGTACCAGCTGGTCCAGGGGCTGCAGTTTATCTGTGATGCCTCTTTGGATGCGGGGGGTTCCTAAGCGCTTTACTAGGTGTTACCCCTATGAGGAGTCCCTTCTTAAGAAGTGGACTGTGCCACCGGTGATGGACCCTCCGGTTTCCAGATTAAACAAGGTTACCATGATTCCGATTATAGAGTCCCTGGCCTTTAAGGATCCGGCTGACCGGAGGGCGGAAGCTGTGGCCTGCAATATGTACACTCTGGCTGGTTCGGCAATGAGGCCGGTATTCACCATTGCCCTAGTGTCGCAAACTCTGACCGAGTGAGCTAAGCTCTTACGCTGCGACCTGGAAGGGAAACAGCTCCCCCCTGCCTTTACCGAGCTGGAGTTTGGAGTTTGGTTGAAAATTTAATTTCCATTTATTGGCCTTGGTTCCGTCCATCTAGTTGGACTATCTGGGACTCGCCCTCAGACAGGATGTTCCTCCCAGGAGACAAGATCCAAAATCTGTTCACACTAGACCTCTGCAAGAGAGTTTCTTGCTATGTGAAGCGAGAATCCACAGTCTCTAGATAATCTAGTCCTGTTGAGCCGGGGTACGAGAAGGTCCCTGCTTCAGTGACTTCGCTCTCCAGGGCTTCAACAGGGTGATTCTTCCTTCCCCTGTACTGGACAGTGGTCACCATGGATTTCAGCCTGTCCAGGTGGGGTGGCGTGTTTTTGACACGGATTGTGGTCAGGGGGTCTGGCCTCTGGAAGAATCCAGACTACCGATCGATGTACTGGACATCTCCTCAGAGGTGTTTCATTAGTGGTGTCTCTGGTGGGAAACTCCCGAGTGGTCCTGTTGGCCTCTCGTCTCCACAGGAAGGTGTTTTGGTTTGTGGCATGGTCTTGGGATCCTCTGCCCATCACCACGGACACACTGGTGGCTCCTTTGGGGCTGGTGTCGTCTAAAATATGGCTTTCCTCTTCTGGAACTTCTGCCAAGACTCCTGCGTAGGCTAGAGGCTGGAGGGATTACGGCCATCCTAGTGGCTCCAGACTGGCTTGCTGGTCTTGGTACACAGATCGGTTGCAGTTGGTCATCAATGTTCCTTGGTAACTTCCTCTTAGAAGAGATCTGTTGGCTCAAGGGCAAATCTTCTATCTTGCTTTATAGTTGCTGGCTTTAACGACTTGGCTGTCAAAGCCAGGTGCTGCAGGATAGAGGGTTGTCTGAATCGGTGATTCCTATGCTGCTGCAAGCTAGTAAATCTACTTTTAGGTAGTTTAACATCGCATTTGAGGAGCATATATTGCAGATGTAAATCCCGTAGGGCTCACTCCCGCTCCCTTTTGGTCATTCGGAATTTGGTTTCCTCCAACGAGGTGTTGAGCAGCACCTGGCCTCTGGTACCATCAAGGCCCAGGTTCAACCATTGGTGGTTTGCTTTCTTCGTCCTTTGGCCACGCTTTCTGTGGTTCGCACCTTTGTTCAGGGGGTTCGCCATTTGGCTCCCACAGTACGGTCTCCGTTGCCCTCGTGGGATCTCAACTTGGTGTTGTCGGTTTTCAGTAACCGCCGTTGGAAAATATTAGCGAGATTCCTCTGTTTACATTGTCCCAGAAAGTAGCCTTCTTGGTGGCTTTTTCTTCTGCAACGGGGGTGTCGGAGCTGGCAGCTGTCTTGTTGTTCACCTTACTTAGGGGTTCATGGAGATAGAGTGGTGCTTCATCTCTGCCAATTTCCTTCCTAAGGTCGTCTCTGGTTTCCATTAAAAAAAAAAAAAAAGCTTTGTGTTGCTTTCCTTGTGTTCTAAGCCTAAGCATCCTAAAGAGATTGCCTTACATTCTTTGTTAGTGGTTCAGGCAATCAGGGTGACAAAAAATTGGATTCCCTGGTTGTCCTTATGGATGGCAGAGTAAGATTAAGTAGAGTCTACCTAATAGGAAAAACACCAGAGGCGCTATCTAAAGGCTGCAAAACTAATATTTAGAGGTAGAAAAGAAAACGGCAACTCACATATAGTTAAAACATATGCACTTGTCATAGGGACTAAAGCTGTCATTTGTATGACAACTTTAGTCCATATAATAGGTGCTGTCAGGGGCTGGGACCTCTGCTGGGCCTGGCAATGACTTACTGAGCCACCCGGAATGCTGGACAGTTCAATTCTTTGAATGATCCTGCCTTGAACCTTGTTTGTCTTGAACCTTGAACTCCTTGCTCCTCCCATGAACTTCCTGAATTAAGCCATGTCTCTGCACTCCCTGTTTGCCAGATTTTTGTGCTCTCTCCAGCCAATATCTCGCTTTTGTCTCTCCTGCTGCTGTCCGTATCTTCACTACCATTTGTTTCTCGACCCTTAGCTTGTTTACTAACTACTAACTATGCTTCTGCTTGATCCCTATCTGCTATTTCCGCTACTGGACCCGAGTTTCTTCACCTCCTGGTGGGGTGAACCTGACGACCGTGACCTGGCACTAACACACAGCAAAACCCATCTCCACCATCAGGAGCTCTGGTGAATACCAGTTAGTATTTAGACCCTGCACCTCAGGCAGGGAGACCTGCTAGTATACCTGTCCTGTTTGTCGGTGGGGGCTGCTCCACTGCTATAGCCATTTGCCTCTGAGCCTGACTCCAGACTGTGACAGGTGCAAATGTTTTAACTACATGCATGTTCCATTCTTCTTTTCTACCTATAAATATTAGTTGCATTTATATCACACCCTCTGGTGT
Source organism: Pelophylax lessonae (assembly GCF_965119305.1). NCBI lineage: Eukaryota > Metazoa > Chordata > Amphibia > Anura > Ranidae > Pelophylax > Pelophylax lessonae. Next base: position 24,631,071 of record NC_138780.1, read on the forward strand.
TTTCTTCTTGTTGCTACAAAGATCCTTTCTATCTCTTAAGAAGCTGCACTAAGTTACTGGAAGTCAGCTGAATTAACCCTTGATGTATCAATAGTTTATGAATTTAAGCTGAGACTCCGGTGTTGGAGGAATCACTGTTTACATCTCACGCCATATTGTGATTATCTTTTTTAGAGTCGAAAAAATAACCATCTCATCTCATTCAGGCCACCTGTCCTTCTCTCCTGGTACACACAGCCACTCAGAGCTCTGAAGAGGGTGCCATCTTGCCAATGGGATGGCAGGGACTTTCCCCTTTCCTTGTCTCTGTCCAATTACAATGTCCTTCCTAAAGAAGGAGAGAGCAACCAACACCTCCATCTGAACCTTACATTCATTCGACCTTTAGGTTGCTGGGGGTGGATGGGCAGATCACAAGCAATCGGTAGCCGACCCCTAATCTACAGTATCAGTGTGTATGCTTCAAAATCTAAAGACATCCCAACTTTGCTAGAAAGCTGTTGTGGGTCTGATAGTTCAGGTTGTGGGCAGATCTGTGTCTTGCCCAGGTATGGTAAGTTTGGTTTTTAGCCTTGGATATAAAAGCAGGATTGTGTTGTTAATTTTTATTTCTTCCATTGTGTCCCGGTACTGTCCTGACCTTGTTTCCTGTTTGGCATATCTGAGCTGTATTACAATATGTCCTATTATGTTGAAGGCATTTTTATTGCTTCCTCTCCTTCACAATAATGCATGCATACCCAGGTGGAGTTAAGACGACCTTTCATACTTGATAAACACAGATAGGCAATGGATGATATTAACTGACAGATCCTAGCTTTATTGGGAACTGTAAGTACTCAGTTGTTTCTTTTGGCAAGACTGTCTCCTCCTGGAAATGTTAAACTTTACAGAAAATATTTCTGTATCTGACAGAATCTTTTAGCTACAATATATTTGAAGACTTACCAGCTTGGGTATTTAAAACGTTGCTACAGCCCCCCGCCATGGCTCAATAGGGAATCATCCTTACTGATAGCAGTTTGTGGTTGGATACATGAGGTGCTGTCCCCTTAAAGCATGAGCTGTCATACAAAAATAGATAACTCCTCAGGTAAGCTTACGTCCACTTTATATAGATACTCCACATCGCCGGCTCTGCCTCTTGCGCATTATGCCACAGGCATGGATACCTCGTGTATCTACAGTTGGTGCCATAAATATACAAGCAGTAATGTACATTACTGCATGGCCCAAGGGCTCTTGCACACAAGTACTAAAAATGCCATGTTTTTGCATTCAGGTATTTTTGTTAACTTATCTGAATTGTTGATTTAAACTGTACTCCTGTACACACAGTACAGTAGAGTGTAAATGTCAGTAAAAAAAAAAATACAAAATCTGCATTAGGACTAGTTTACATAGTGCTGGCCCCCTAAGAGCAATCTGTGGCATATCACTTTTTTTTAGGTTGTTTGAAAGGCGGTGAAGAAGCATTATGTGTCCTCCTCACCAATTGTTTTAACTCCTACATGGCTACACCACCACACCACAATTAGGTGCATTGCACGTGGTTGCGGCCCGGCCCTGTTAATGCAAATTGATTGTGTGCGGTGAACAGCACTGCCTGACGAATGCAATAAGGAGTTTAATTCTTGCCACGATTGTGGCATGTACACCCACTTACATACAGCTGCCTTTGCAGGTTAAGGTGGGAAGTAAAAAAGTGGCTAAACCACATGTTTTTAGCACTCCACAACTGCAAGTGTAAACGAGCCCTTACTGGTCAGTATTTTGCGTAACTACACGCATAAATCATATTTGCATACTGTAGCTGCTGACTTTTAATATTAGGACATTTACCTGTCCTGGAATCCATCGATGTCAGCACCCCAGCCAATGTTTCCATCGGCTCTCTCATTCCCCTGCTGATGAAGTCATTCAGGACGCAAAGCGTACGGGGGAGGAGCCTACTCTTTAACCTCAGATCCAGGACAGTCTGATTTATCTCTAGCTGATTAGCTTGTAAAGCCCGCACTGCTTAAGTGCTACCCATGTGAGAGATGTCACCGCTGACATCCGCTGCTCCATAGAGGTACATGGAGCATCCGATCAGGTGGACCTCATCGGAAAGCCCGTGTGAAAGGGGCCTTACAGGAGTGAATTTCCCTTCCTAGAGGTAGATTTCCTCTCACTTCCTGTTTCTCCATTCATAAGTACGGGTCGTTCATAACTCGGATGTTCGTATACTTGGGGACTGCCTGTAGAGGGGAAATCTTCCAATGGGGACACTAGTTCTGGTGACCTGGGGGCCCCAAGGAGTTCCCTTTAATTTACAGGCATTTCCTCTCACTTCCTGTTTGGCTATGGGACAGGAAGTGAAGGGAAATCTTCCAAATGAGACACAGCTGTGTATTAGGTTATAACCCTCCCTTGCTCTATCCAAAATGAAAAAAAAAAGTTTTGCCCATAGTTCTAGTTTAACTAATCACATTCATGTGTCTGTTTTAATATAATAGACCAGTGATGGCAAACCTTGGCACTCCAGATGTTTTGGAACTACATTTCCCATGATGCTCATGCACTCTGCAGTGTAATTGAGCATCATGGGAAATGTAGTTCCAAAACATCTGGGGTGCCAAGGTTCGCCATCACTGTAATAGACTTTGCTTCCAGGTATCTATTAGATGTTTTTGATTTTGTTTGTTTTTAGAATCCACAACCAGTTGAGAAAATCCAGGCCAATAACTCCAGAGCAGGCAAGAAGAGACAAGCCAGCAAGCAGGTATTATTATTATTCAGTTTTTTAAGCTGAAGCTCAGGCACAAAAACTTTCATGTTAATATATTCATTAACAGCCACAATTAATTTAAATCCTATATGTGTTTCATTAAGGACATTCTATTGCTAGCTAACCCATTCCTATTGGCTGCCGATGGCCCTTTAAGGAAATATAAGTGTCAGAAGAATTTTCAGGGTGTAAAAATCACATGATTACTGTAATTGGCTGTTACAGGGATCACATGTTTGAAAGCTTGTCCTACAGGCTCCTGATCGTTGCCAGGAGCTGTTGATGTTTGCATGGTCACAATGCTGGAGGCGTGCAATTAGGAGCCTTCCCTCCACGAAACAGCATACACATATATATGGTAGCACAGCGTTACTGCCCACCGCATTGCACCCACCCTCATAAATGCTTACAGCTGGCATTAGGAAGTTAAAAGTTGTGATAGTTGTGTACACAGATAAAGATCCGGTGTAGTGAGATTAAAGATACCTTTAAAGTCTCAGCGAATATATAATTATCTTGTGCATTGAAAGCGGACATTCCACAGCAGTGATGTTACCTGCAGAAGAATAGGTAATCAGAGAAGAAGACCAAAGTTGTTTCTGTGAAGATGAAAGAAGTAAGAAATGTTATGTACTAAGGTGCTGCTTGTTTAAATGGTTTATATATTAAAGCCCTGCCCTGATTTTTTAAGGCTAGCTGATAAAATGTGTTTTGCATATTTGAAGTGGTACTAAAGGCTCAAGATTTTTTACCTTAAAGCGGAGTTCTGGCCACATATACATTTTTTACCTAAAAATACCACCCTAATCCTAACCTATCCCCAATTACCGTAACACTAACCCCACATTACAGGTCATTACAGTTATAGAAAAAAGATTAATACTTACCTTTAAAATTGATTGCAGAGCGCAGCCATCTCCGGTGTGGGCATCTGAAGCTGTGGTGTCCCCCGCTGTGTCCTTCTTCCGGATTGCCGATCGCAATCTCGCGCATGCGCTGTAGATTGTGATCGGCAATCAGCGTAGCGGCCAGGGCCGTTCCCATTGCCTCCTGGGATTAATGATGTTCATCTCCCAGGACGCAATGGAAAGGAGGAAGTGACATCGGCAGCCGTGTCCGCACAAGGAGGAAGAGGAAGGAAGGTAAGTTCATTTTCATTAAAAACAAGGTAAGTGAAAAAAAAAAATATTAACTTTCCAATTCTTTTTCAGGTTTTTTTTATGATAACTGATGCTGCAAAATTTATTTTTAGGGTGAAACTCCGCTTTAATGCATTCTATGCATTAAGGTAAAAAACCTTCTGGGGGCAGCTCCCCTCCCCTTAACCCCTCCTTATATATTTACCTGAGCCCCATCTCAATCCAGTGATGTGCATGAGAGCAGCAGCTCTCCCGGGTCTCTCTTGCCTCATTGGCTCACACAGCAGCATTGAGCCATTGGCTCCTTCTGCTGTCAGTCACAGCCAATGAGGAGAGAGTGGGAGGGGGGCCGAGCCACGCTGTGTATGTGAATGAACACAAAGAGCTCTGCTCGGGAGTGAGCCGGCTTAAGTGCCCCCATAGCAAGAGGCTTGCTATTGGGGGCCCTTAGCGGGGGGGGGGGAGCCAAGAGCGCATTCAGGGGATCCAAAAGGAAGACAGTTGGGGCTGCTCTGTGCAAAACTATTGCACAAACCAGGTAATTAAAACATTTTTTTTAATTCTTAGAATCACTTTAGTCAAACATTACTCTGCAGAGTGATTTTTTGGTGTGATCAGATCTTCTTACCACCATCTCATTTCTATGACTAGATCAATAACAACCTGATAGAACGACACTTAGAACCTTGTTGACATTGCTGTAATGATGCAACCAGAATCAGAATTGTAATAACAACCGAAAGAGAAACAGGCTCCCAGAATTCTATTTTGTGTCGGGTCACACTTATGCGATGCGGGAAGGCTGCGAATTCGCAGCCTGTTCCCACATCGCAAACGCACCCTTGGCAGTTCACACTGCCATATGCGATACGCTGGGGGTGTCAATGAAATGTTAACGACACCCCCAGTTTGATCGCATATCGCAGTGCGATCTTTACAGTTCACACAGGATCGGATAGCACAAGTGTGAACCACTGTGCGATCCGATCCTGATGCGGCTGAAAAAAGGGTCATGTGCGACTTTGCTGCGGGTGCAGTGCGAATTTAGCCATACAAAGTGTATGGCTAAATTCGCACCGCACAGCCGAACGCATGTAATGAAGGAGCAGTGCGCTCCGATATTACATGCGATCGCCGCAGCCGCAAGAGTGTGAACCGGCACTTAAAGGGATTGTAAAGAAAGAAGGTTTTTTTTTTTTTATCTTAATGTATTCTTTGCATTAAGATAAAAAAAACATTCTGTGTGCAGCAGCCCACCTAATACTTACCTTACCTATCCAGCGATGTTGCAGGAGATTCTCAGCTGCCCAGGACTTCCCTCATCATTGGCTGAGACAGCAGTGCGGCGCGATTGGCCCCTGCTGCTGTTAATCAAAGTCAGTCAGCCAATCAGGAGAGAGTGGGGGTGGGCCCGCTTTGCGGCTCCCTGTCTGAATGGACATAGGTAGTTGTGACTCGGCTCGGGTGCCCCCATAGCAAGCTGCTTGCTGTGGGGGCACTCAACAGGAGGGAGGGGCCAGGAGCACAGAAGAGATAACCAAGAAAAGGAAGATCGGAGCCACTCTGTGCAAAACCAACTGCTCAGAGGAGGTAAGCATAACATGCTTATTTATTTATTTTTTTTTTAAATGAGACTTTACAATCACTTTAGGTTTTATAAACTAGGTGCAAGGTGTATTGGTCCTAGATAGCTGAACTGTAAATTCCCAGTATATTATTCCACCAAATAAAATGCACAAGTAATGCATAAACAAGAAAGTGATGCAGCAACAAAGACCCATCCGGATGGCCATGGTAGGGATTTGCAAAACTGTGATGTGCAATATGGAAAGAAAGGTGAGAAAGTCTATGAAGATGGAGAATGCAGGCTACCACAACAGTCAAGCTGCAAAATGATCAAAGCCTGAAGAGATGTTTTAACCACCTTTTGTGTAAGAAAGGGAAAGATACATAATGTATTTCTTAAGTTAAAGTGACAAGCAGCAGTGAGTGATTGAATGTAAAGCCTCAAGGAGAGGACAGAATCAAAGATAACCCAAAGGCAGCAAGCTAAGTGACTGGGGTGATCCCAGTGTTATTAACAGTAATTGTAAAGTTAGCTGTTGGAAAATCAATAGGTTTAGGTATATTAGGTTTTAAACAGCAAGAGGACATCCATAAAGTATGACTAGGAGGCAGAAGAGAGCGAGGGAAAACAGTGAAGAAGAGTTAACTTATTAGCATGAAGGTGACATTGGAATCCACAGCTGTACAAATCCAGATCCAAAGAAGGAGATGAGTGTAGGGGCAAATCCTTGGGGTATGCAATACAAGACAATAGGAGAAGGCAGAAGAGAATGGAAATGCAAACCTACAAATCAGGGGGTGGGAAGAGATCAGCAGAAGCAGCCTCCTGAAATCTTAAGCTGCTTATAGATGGATAGAAACCTTGGCCGGTTCAGCAGGGACCAGCCACATTTCATACCATGTATGGGCACTGTGGTTGTACAGAAGTCGATTTACTTATCAACTTCTGTACACCTGGCCTGTCAGATTTTTCCCGCCTGATCAGCACCACAGGCTATAGTCTGCTACAATGATCAGTGTATTCTGACAGCGGGGAAGTCTCCTTGATGTCAGAGTACAATAGCTCAATGAGCAGGATTCCCCCATCCACCTTGAATGCGTGGATGGAGGAATTGGGTCAGGTGTTTTTCCGTACAACCTACCAATTGAACTAAAAAACGGACTCATCTATGGGCTGCCTAAGACTTATTAGACCAGTGCAGTGCTATATCAGCTCCATAAAATGTATATTCAAATCATACTGTGCTAATGACACAGTAGATTAGATATGTGACCTTAAAGCAGTGTTCTGCCCCCCCCCCCATCCAAAAATACTGTAGCTGCTGACTTTTAATATTAGGACACTTACCTGTCCTGGAATCCAGCGATGTCGGCACCGCAGCTGATGTTTCCATCGGCTGTCGGATGCTGCCGCCACCATTGCCAGTAAGAGAACCCGGCAGTGATGCCTTGCGACTTCACGAGCAGGTCCCTACTGCGCATGTGCGAAGTGCGCTGCGCTTGGTAATTTGCCTGGAAGCAGAGGGAGGAGGAGGGGCCCGAACCTCTGACATACCTCACCGCGGTGAGGTCTGACAGAAGTGGGGACAGGCTACCTGTCCAAAACAGGTACCTGCTGTACCCAGTGCTATTGCCATATTATGAACATCCTCTATCGCATGCACCTGATCATTGGGACGTGCACCCCAGTTTGTTTACACCTACACCTGTCCCTGACCTTTTGCCCCTCCCGGGGTGGGGTGGTGTGGGTGGTGGACATTGCCTATACAACTTCCTAGGAGTGTATAGTGGGTCAGTGGCGATTTTGGCCCTGAGGAAGAGGGTCCTCCCTGGAAACGCGTAAGCCATACCAGGTTTTGAGGACACCGTCACGCTATCCAGCAGTAGAGAAGTGTTCTGGAAGTGAGCGGTGCCCATTTCCTACATGCTTGTTCATACCCTACGTTTGTGAGTATATTGTACGCTACCCTTCTTTGATTTTAATAAACTTTCAAGTGGTAATGCACAAGGTCGGTGGGCCCTTCTCTTGTCATTTTCTTGCAGTGCCTTTTGGATACCCTTGGTCCTGAGGGGGGCAGCAAGACCACTTCATTTGTGCCATAAAGCCACCTAGAACATTCACCTTCCCGCATACCACTCGAGCGCAGGAGAGATATTGTTTTTTGGAATTCATCAGCCTTTTTCAACCAGGGTGCCTTGAGATTTCTTCAGGGGTGCCTTGGAAAAATGCCTAAAAGATTAGCAAAAATTGTATACAAGCCAGCAGGTGGATGAAGCCTGCCTTTTAGTTACACAAAGCCACAGGTTTTTATTATGCACCATTACGACTTTCTAGACACTGGCACTCTAACAGCCAATGACATCATTAGTTAATAAAGATGTCTATTGCTTCCACAGCACCCTTGTTTGACTTTGTGTGCCCCTTTCCCTAAGCACTGGGGGGACATTAGCTGACTGATGGAAAGAAATTGAGGGAGAAGAGAAACATTGGAATACTAGTCGATTGGTGTGCTACGTGTGGATGTTGCTGCGTTATGTAAATCTATTAGAATAGTTTTTTTTATATTTTAGAATGGGGCGCCTCGAGACTGTCCATAATTTTAAAGGGTGCCTTAAGATTGTCTATAATTTTAAAGGGGTGCCTTGAGATTGTCTATAATTTTAAAGGGGTGCCTTGACTGAAAAAAGGAAAAAGGTTGAGAAACATTGATCTATATAATGTGAAAAATATGAAAACTGCAAAATCACCTTTTCATCCAAGATAGGACAGGATACCTCCACAACTGGGGCAGCCACTGTAGGAAAAAGAGAAACCCCCAAAAGTAGCCCAAAAGAGGGTACTGAGGGGAAGTAGCTGTGAAGGAGGACCAACAACGGTGTAAATTGCAAATCACTAATCTTTAATGAAAATTGAAAATACACATTAGAACAGGGAAAATACACATTAGAACAGGATAAATTCCCAGACACCTAATAAAACCCACACAGACAACATTGATAGAGTCAAGGCATTCATACGGGCCCTCGTTCATTCCAAAATGTGTGGCACCAGTGCACTGCCTCCAGTCCTGTAGTATAAATAAATGTTGTGTAAAAAATTCTATCCGTCACACAATGGGGGGAGGTGCACATAATTGTGGGACCAATTCCTCAGGTGTAGTAGTCCAGGAACAAACACGTGGTCAAGTACAGGTAGAATAGAAGCTTAAAAGTGGCTTCAAAGCTAGATCCGGTAAGAGGAGGCTGTAACTGCAAAGTCACATTGAATATATGTGACCACTGGATGTTTGATTATGGATGTTTTCAAACTGTGGCTGCTGATAATGCAAAGTTCTGGATCACCTCACGCGGGTGACTGATCAGCTGACTTATACCCACAGGAAACAGTCAATTAATTAAAGCACCTCAGTGCAAAAATCGCACTTGTGCTGGATATAGAAACACTCCTGGCAACAAATGTAGTGATTTTCAGTTCAATAGTTAACCCAGGTCACACAAGTGAAGATTCGTGGAATACATAATAATCTAAGGGAGCCAAAGGGCTTCTCACCACTCCTCTGAATCCGGTAGGTGAACTCCTTCCACCTGGTGTTCCAGGGTGAGGGTGAATCACTTTTGAGATATGAGTGCCAGTTGGAAGTGCATGAGTGCGGTCATTGTGGTAGGAACATCCATTCGGTGTCGTCAGGGCTCCTGTATAGTCCGAGACCGGCATCTGGTTTCAGCCGGAACTAGCTGGAACAGCTGGGGGAATGCATCGGGGAGCACAGGAACCGGTGCGCTTCTGACGTCAACGCGTTTCGCATACATCACGTACACTTCTTCAGGACGTGATATGTTTGGTATTTTAACGAAAAAATAATCTAGACTTTACAATCACTTGAATGCACATGCTTCTAAAATATCTCTCAAGGATAGCAGGATAGCCTTGCAACTGGCAGCAGAGGAGATCACTGAGGATTTGTGTGCAAGAGGAGACTTAAAATGCATATGCCCACGCCATGAGAATGGGGGGCCACGATCTCTGGTAAGAGTTTAACCATTGGGCGTGGTTTTCGCACATTGGTGGAGGATTCTTTAAGGTGCTCGAATGTTATTCACAAGAGCCACATCTGGATAGTGCACATGGGACTCTGATTACTGAGAGGATCTCATCCACGATTTCTTCACAGTTGGCACGAGTGTTTTCAGCACATTGAGGGACCATATATTTTTTCCACCTTCTTTTTAAATTTTCTTCACGGAATTTGTGTATACAGTCAGGTCCATAAATATTGGGACATCGACACAATTCTAATCTTTTTGGCTCTATACACCACCACAATGGATTTGAAATGAAACAAAGATGTGCTTTAACTGCAGACTTTCAGCTTTTTTTTTTTTTTTTTTGAAATTATATTTTTATTTATAATAAAACAAACACAATACAGAAAAAGGATAATGCCAAAAAACAAGCATTAAAGGGAATGGCGCCCCCGTAAGGGACAGAGAAACATGAAATAAAATAACAGCAGAAAACAGAGTCCAATGAAGCACAGAACTGCAATACATCAGATAAGCAGCAACACATCAATTGCAAATATCATACATCCAGAAGAACATTGAGATCAGGCAGAGTCCAAGGCATGAGAGTCCCAGTCACCCCAGACAGCATTAAACTTAGTAAGCTCATCATGTACCCTTGCTGTCAAGGACTCCATCTCCCGAATCTCCGAAACCAGCCGTAGAAAAAGGGATTTGTCGGGAGGTGAGCGCTGTAGCCAACACAGCGGGATAGCCCTCTTAGCTGCCAACAGGAGGAAAGAAATCAATCTGTTCGCAGGTTTGAAGACTCTAGGAAACGTCAGACCCAGCAAACAATGCACAGGATCAAGCGGCAGATCCAAACCCACAATAGACTGAAGCATAGTCATAACCATGGACCAAAAAGGTTGTATAAGAGAACATTTCCAAAAAATGTGATAAAAGGAGCCCTCTTCCACCCCACAACGCCAACACAAAGCAGAGCAGGAGGGATTCATCTTGTGAAGGCGGACCGGAGTCCTGTACCAAAACAAGAGAATCTTGAGAGCGGTCTCTCTCTGCGCCACGCAACTAGAAGACTTAAAGATGGAAGTCCATATTTTATTCCACATGGGCAATGTGATAGGTTGATCCAATGTCCCGGACCACTTGCGCATATAAGAGTGGTACTCCTCAGTTAGCGGAGCGGCATCATGTAGGATATTGTAGATTGAAGACACCAAATGACCCTGATGAGGACCACGTGCACACAAAAGTTCAAAGGCCGTGGGCCTCTCCAGGGAGAGTGATGGCGACAATGTTCTGAAATAATTGCGAATTTGAAGATAAAAATAGAAAGAGTGTTTTGGTAAAGCAAATTTATCTGGAAGCTTCTCAAAAGTAAAGAAGGTGCGGGACACCGGATGGACCAAGTTGTGTAATTGGAAAAGTGGAGGTTGAGTCCAAGCCCACAAACGGCTCACCCGAAGACCAACAGGGAGCAGGGGGTTAAATAAAACCGTAGTAATGGGAGGGCATGGCGAAGAGAGAGAATATTGGCGCATACATTTAGGCCAAACCCCCATTGTGACTGTCATTGAATCCAAACACATGTCCTTAAACGCCTTGTCAGAATGCAAGATAGGGGACCAAAGTAAAGAGCAAGGGTGAACCGCTCTCAATCTCTGACCACAGACTTTCAGCTTTAATTTGAGGGTATTTACATCCAAATCAGATGAACGGTGTAGGAATTACAACAGCAATTTTTTGCTTGTTTATTATGTATTCGGTCTGACCAGACTTCTGAGGTTGAGCACCCCATCCCCCACACACACCTGTACTCTATCAGTGTCCACTATCAAGTAGATATAGGAGGAGTCCCTTGTAGTGCATTAGTACATCTTTCCCAGCAAGGAGTGTTGTCTCCAAGGGTTAGAGAGGCTGGATTCACCCCTTTTTTATGGATAGTGTAGGACCCACTGATAATGGGGTACTTTGACGCAGTGGTGGGCTTGAGCACGATATGGCCATATGGTGGGACTAAATCCCCATTTTTATTTATGGATTGTCTCCATATTTGATAGTCATTTATTTTGCATGTGTGCGCTATTCTTTTTTATTATACTTTTTTTAATATAGTTTGTATATGTGCCTCCCACTTTTTAAAGGGACCAAAAGTAATGGGACAGATTAACAATCATAAATCAAACTTTCACTTTTTAATACTTGGTTGCAAATCCTTTGCAGTCAATTACAGCCGGAAGTCTGGAACACATAGACATCACCAGACGCTGGGTTTCATCCCTGGTGATGCTCTGCCAGGCCTCTACTGCAACTGTCTTCAGTTCCTGCTTGTTCTTGGGGTATTTTCCCTTCAGTTTTGTCTTCAGCAAGTGAAATGCATGCTCAATCAGATTCAGGTCAGGTGATTGACTTGGCCATTGCATAACATTCCACTTCTTTCCCTTAAAAAACTCTTTGGTTGCTTTTGCAGTATGCTTCGGGTCATTGTCCATCTGCACTGTGAAGCATTTGGCTGAATATGAGCAGATAATATTGCCCGAAAACACTTCAGAATTCATCCTGCTGCTTTTGTCAGCAGTCACATCATCAATAAATACAAGAGAACCAGTTCCATTGGCAGCCATACATGCCCACGCCATGACATTACCACCATCATGCTTCACTGATGAGGTGGTATGCTTTGGATCATGAGCAGTTCCTTTCCTTCTCCGAACTCTACTCTTCTCTTCCCATCACTCTGGTACAAGTTGATCTTGGTCTCATCTGTCCATAGGATTTTGTTCAGAACTTAAAAGGCTTTTTTGGGAAACTCTAATCTGGCCTTCCTGTTTTTGAGGCTCACCAATTGTTTACATCTTGTGGTGAACCCTCTTTATTCACTCTGGTGAAGTCTTCTCTTGATTGTTGACTTTGACACACATACACCTACCTCCTGAAAAACGTTCTTGATCTGGCCAACTGTTGTGAAGGGTGTTTTCTTCACCAGGGAAAGAATTCTTTGGTCATCCACCACAGTTGTTTTCCGTGGTCTTCCGGGTCTTTTGGTGTTGCTGAGCTCACCGGTGCGTTCTTTCTTTTTAAGGATGTTCCAAACAGATGATTTGGCCACACCTAATGTTTTTGCTATCTCTCTGATGGGTTTGTTTTGTTTTTTCAGCCTAATGATGGCTTGCTTCACTGATAGTGACAGCTCTTTGGATCTCATATTGAGAGTTGCCGACAACAGATTCCAAATGCAAATAGCACACTTGAAATGAACTCTGGACCTTTTATCTGCTCCTTGTAAATGGGATAATGAGGGAATAACACACACCTGGCCATGGAACAGGTGAGCAGCCAATTGTCCCATTACTTGTCATGGACATACAATAGTGTCCGGCAGCTTACCTTCTCCTCCATGTCTCTATTAGAGGCCTGACTCTCTTTCTGGCTGCCTTTTATCGTCTCTCCTCCCTGTATGGCACCACCCCAGGCCATTCCAGGAAGTCTATATTAACTAGTGCACTGCAGGTCTGCTTTGCTGCTCAGCTTTGTTTGTTAGCTTGTGTTCCTGTCTGCCGTGTGCTACGTCTACCTTGCTGTGTACCAATCTTTGGCTCGTCTCTGACTACTCCTGTTTGCCTGTGACCTTGACCTTTGGCCAGTCTCTTGGTTACCCTCGTCTGCCTGTTTGCCCCGACCTCGGCTGACCCATCACTATCCCTTATGTCCTGAGTGGCTGCTCTCCTTCTCTTCCTATGGAGCGTGACCAGGGGGGACTCCAGGAGCCGCGACCTGGGTTCAGCTGCAGCGAAGGCCATCCTCACCATTAGATGCTCTGGTGAACACCTTCTGGGCCTTAGACTCCATGCCCTGGGGAATCTTGGGCTCACGTTTCCTGTCCATTCGCAGCAGTCAGCTATTGGGTTCACTACCTTGTGGTGCACCCCTGCCCCCAACAGGGTGCAGTTGTCACCTGGCCACAAGTGACCTGACATTACTTTTGGTCCCTTAAAAAGTGGGAGGCTAATATACAAACTGTTGTAATTCCTACACCTGATTCCCTTCACCTGATTTGGATGTAAATACCCTCAAATTAAAGCTGAAAGTCTGCAGTTAAAGCACATCTTGTTTGTTTCATTTCAAATCCATTGTGGTGGTGTATAGAGCCAAAAAGAGTAGAATTTTGTTGATGTCCCAATATTTATGGACCTGACTGTATGTAATTTAATGTCTATGGAAGCATTTATTTATATCACTTTGTGCACAACTTGGTGTAGGATTTCTGTTTGTATGTACATTAATTTGGTAACAATGCTTCATTATTTAAAAAATGTATAAGCCCCGCTAAAACTAACCCCGGTAAAGTAATACATTGGGACACCAAATGCAGCCAGCAGTGTTAATTTATTTGGGTGTTTCACAAAACTAGCTAAAGAAAAAAAAAAGATATAGGGTAAATATTTACCCATCAAACACAGCTGTGTAATGTCACATGTCCCACATAATATCTTACACTGTTTACAATTTCCGCTTTTCTTTAACAGAGCCAACCTTTTGATGTCTCCAGTAGCCAAGAAGGTTCTACAGGAACAAAGAAAAGGAAGTTCAGTGAACCAGAAGATCCCATTTAAATCACTTTGCCATTTCAATGCTCTTCTGAAACAGTTTATCCACCTCAGCCCTAAAAAAAAAAGAATTTTTTTAATTTTTATTAAATTACAAGTTTAGGCACAAAGTTCATACATTGGAGGGTGCGGTGAATTTAAATACAATTACCTCCAATGCTCCTGATATGGAAATAGGCACCTTCAATGTTCCCTGTTATCAATTCACCCTCGATTACTTTTAAAATTAGGCCCAAAATTAGCTCTCAATGCATTAGATATCTGTTGGAATGTTGCCACTAACAGAGAGAACTTGAGAGCAACAAGCAGAGAGCGCACAAGTTCTATGAGTCAGCACTTCAAAGACACAGATCTCTGGAATTAGAGCATGGAGGTAGGTGTGTATAATTTCATGATATCCTCCATTTTTTCTACATTCAACATATTTTTTTGTTTCAACATAAAGAGCAGTGGCTGCTGATTGATCGGTCTGTGCTTCTACTGCTTCTCCTCTGGCTGTGCGTCTCCTCTCTCCTCCTCCTCGGCCAATAAGATCGATTCTCCTTTCGGCCAATCAGGAAAGGGGTCTCACGACCCGCTTCCTGATTGGCTGGGAGGAGAGTCAGTATGATAATAGTGAATATTCATTCGCTATTGTCACACAACTGGGTGGGCTCGGGGCGCAGTGCCCTGCGCCCCAAGCCCACCCTTTGTTGAAGCCTATTAGAGCCTCTGGCTCTAATCACGTGCTTCTAAAAAAAAAAAAAAAATCATTGGAATCCATGTGTCCGGCGTCCCTGCATGTAGATTAGGGGGCCGGGCGCATGGATGCGCCCCTAATGGACGGGCCTTCCCTGATAAAGAGTATCAGAGCAGTAACAATATGATGCAGTTTAAAGGAAAAACAAAAACCATAAATTTCCAAAACAGAGAAATATATGCATCAACATTATCAGAAAGAGTTTGACAGCTCCAGCGCTTCCTCTACAAAGAAGACGTTCTCTGTATAGTCTGAGGTCACATATGAATTAAACAGTCACCAGCAATAGAACTAGCATAAAACGCCATAATTAACCTTGAAAAAAGGTAAATCGAACACCAGAGGGATAAAGGAGAGAGAAGGAGAAAGATAGAAGGAAGGAGAGAAAGGAAACAGAACGGAGGGTGTGGTAGGGGAAGAGGATTCCCAAGATGTAGGGAGAGGTAGGTCAGCGACGGATGTTCCTCCAGTTTTAAATTTAAAGACAGGCTTCAGTTTTTTTCTTGTGTTATATGAACACTTAGTTACAAAAAAAAAAAGCCATGTTAAGTTATGTAGGTCTTGTGACCAGTTTGTATCTCCTATTTCTTCTTTCAGTTTTCTGTATATATTTTTTTTCCTTCAACATCTCAGTACATCATTGTGACGGCTCTCACAAGCTGTTGTGGTAGTATGTATATGGAATAGAGTGGGGGTAGTGGTAGAAGAGGAAGGGCTTAAAGAAACCTCTTTGCTATGCAAAAAAGGTGAAAGAAATCCACCCTGTAAAAGATTACTCATGCTAACCTGTCAGATACCAATCCATGGTTCTCAATCACCTGTGGGGGTATCAGTGTGCGGTAAATGAAAAATTGGTTCTTTTGCAGAGCTGAGGCCACCCCTGGAATCTGACACTTCTAATCCCCTGCTGAGGTTCCTTCCACCAATTTCTGTGTTACTACTGTGTTCTGTAGTGATGTAGGAGTTGTGGCAGGAGCTACAGTACAGAATCAGACCTGGGACACACCTGGAAGTGTCAGATACCACTGGAAGCTATAGTTCTGAGAAGCTAGTTTTACATTTGTTGTTTGGAGGCAATGCGGCTGAGACACATTTTTACTGCCCTCTCATGATTACTCTGTATCACTGTACAGGAAAAATGATCTCCCCTGTCATGTTCTGCAGAAAGTACCACCTGTATAAAGCGACCCATTTCACTAAATGGTGGTGTAGGTTTTTAGGGGTTAAAACATGTAGTGAGGAGGCAACATATTGCCTCCTCAGCGCCTGTCAGACACCCTCTGAAAAGTGAAGGTTTTTTGGAGGGCATCATTTGTGTAAATTAGCCCAAAGAGAGTAAAGTTTCCAACTATATAAAACACACAGAGGGCGCACCGACCTAGTGCATTATCCCGAGACAAATCATTTATTCGATAAAAGCACGGTAAGTAATGTATTCACAAAGACAGCAAGAAATTGTGTATCAAAGATCACTGTACATTCCATCCAATGTATCAATACGTATGGGGTCAGAGCTCTGAAGAAGAGGAATTCCTCGAAACGCGTCAGTATTGGGGTCTTCAGTGACTGTTACACCCATACGTATTGATACATTGGATGGAATGTACAGTGATCTGTGATGCCCAATTTCTTGCTGTCCTTGTGAGTACATTACTTACCATGCTTTTATCTAATAAATTATTTGTCTTGGGATAATGCACTAGGTCGGTGCGCCCTCTGTGTTTTTTATATAGTTGCAGTGTTAGACTTCCCTCAAGTCTTTGAGGGCAGCAAGACCGTGGTTACCCGTTTCTAAGCCTCCGTTCACATTAGGTCGCTCCGACTTAGGGGGCGACCTGTGAAGTCGCGTGCGGCGCGACTTGCACGGACTTCACATAATGGAAGTCAATGCAAGTCGCCTCCAGGTCGCCCCGAAGTAGTACAGGACCCTTTTTCTAAGTCGGAGCGACTTGTGTCGCTCCTATTAGAACGGGTCCTGTACTACTCAATGACCGCGACGGTGCACGACTTGCCAGGCTGACCAAGTCACCTGACAAGTCGTATTAGTGTGAACCGGTGTAACGTGAGAATTACCTACCCCGTGAGAAAAACCTACCCTCGTCACTTCCGGCCAGGAACAGCTGAGCAGCGCAGCAGTGCGCATGCTCCCAGCCCCGGATACCTAATAGAAAAGCTGAGGACCTGACTAGTGCGCATGCGCACTAGTAGGAAATTGTCACGGTGTCCGCGGAAAAAACCTACCCACGCCACGCTTACATGAAAACAGCTGTGCTACAATATAAGTCATCTCCGCTCCTGTCCCTGTCACTGCCCTGATCTTGGCTAGTAAATATAAAAGCAGGTCTCGGCTCCGTGATTTATGTTCTCATACACCCGCCGCCGCTTTAATATTTACTAGCCGAGATGAGGGAAGTGACAGGGACAGGAGTGGAGATGACTCGTATTGCAGCATAGCTGTTTTAATGTAAACGCCGCATTAGACACAGTGCCGTGCAACCGGAAGTGACGAGGGTAGGTAATTCTCATGGAACACCGGCACTAAGAGTAATGAAGACATAAAGCACATCCATCCGGAGGGGCCATTTTCCTAAGCACAGGAGGCATTGTGTGTGTGACTGTTTTAAGTAAAGTTTCCAGCCTGCCAGAAAACTAAAGCCGGCCATAAACGGTGCAAATTTCTTTCATGCAATCGCTCGATTCCTCAACACACAGTCAGTAGTGATGGGAAAATCCCTACCGCCGAGCTTCTGTCGCAGGGAGCTGTCGAGAGAACGCACAGTAATTGTTGCTAGCAGCTATAGCTATAGCTGCTGGCAATAATCGCATGAAAAACCCAACAGGCTGGTTATATATGATTGATCGATCAACTTAGGTACAATCAGCCTGCCCTGTCCCTGCTGAACCGCCTGAGATCTAAACCATCTATTACCAGCTTGAGTATTAGTAATCTACTTTTACAAGGTTGTTTGAATTTGAGTTTCTTAGCAACAAGATTACTTTGCAGTGCAAGGAAGTGGAAGTCTTACCTTCCCTTTGGTCTGCGACCATTCTGTTCTTCGGCAGGGGTAAAGATTAAAGCCGTGTTTAGGCTTAAAGCCAATCTTAATTGGAACCTACACAGGGGTGAGGGCTCTCCCCCTGCCTCATGTGACCGCGCGGATGTCAGAGTTGCTAATTGCCAATCATCAATGCTGTTATTTAATGCCAATTTTCCGAAATGTACTGAATATTAAGAAAAGAGAAGTGTGGTGTTTATATTTTGTACCCTTATTGATTGTGTTTTTATTGTTTAGCTGCACAGTAAGGTATCAGTTTAAATGAAAAGGATTCCTTACCTAAGTATGAATCATTTTTTATGCACCTATGTATATGGACCTTGAACAGTAGGGTTGAACAGACTTGTTCCAGAATACTCATTTCCATACATAATATAGTAAAACGTTAGTCTGAAGAGATGTTTACAACATAATTTTATTGTGTGTTTATAGTATTTAACAGTAATAAATATGTTACCTACAACATTTTTGTGTAGTGTCATTCCAATAAGAGAAATATTCCAGGCCTAGTCTACATGGAAAATAGGAACATTTGCAGCTATTCGATCATGATACTAAAAAGAACATGTAAAAAATAAAGAATAAAAAAAAAAGAACATGTAAAAAAAAGAATAGGAAAAAAAAAGAACATGTAAAAATAAAGGATAAGAAAAAAAAAAGAACATGTAAAAATAAAGAATAAAAAAAAAAAAAGAACATGTAAAAATAAATAAAAAAAAAAAAAAAAAGAACATGTAAAAATAAAGAATAAGAAAAAAAAGAACATGTAAAAAAAAGAATAGGAAAAAAAAGAACATGTAAAAATAAAGGATAAGAAAAAAAAAAAGAACATGTAAAAATAAAGAATAAAAAAAAAAAAGAACATGTAAAAATAAAAAAAAAAAAAAAAAAAGAACATGTAAAAATAAAGAATAAGAAAAAAAAAAAAAGAACATGTAAAAATAAAGAATAAGAAAAAAAAAAGAACATGTAAAAATAAAGAATAAAAAAAAAAAAAGAACATGTAAAAATAAAGAATAAGAAAAAAAAGAACATGTAAAAATAAAGAATGAAAAAAAAAAAAGAACATGTAAAAATAAAGAATAAGAAATAAAAAGAATAAAAAAAAGAACATGTAAAAATAAAGAATAAAAAAAAAAGAACATGTAAAAATAAAGAATAAAAAAAAAAAGAACATGTAAAAATAAAGAATAAGAAAAAAAAGAACATGTAAAAATAAAGAATAAAAAAAAAGAACATGTAAAAATAAAGAATAAGAAAAAAAAAAAGAATAAAAAAAAGAACATGTAAAAATAAAGAATAAGGAAAAAAAGAACATGTAAAAATAAAGAAAAAAAAAAAGAACATGTAAAAATAAAGAATAAGAAAAAAAAAAAGAACATGTAAAAATAAAGAATAAAAAAAAAAAAAGAACATGTAAAAATAAAGAAAAAAAAAAAGAACATGTCAAAATAAAGAATAAGGAAAAAAAGAACATGTAAAAATAAAGAATAAGAAAAAAAAAGAACATGTAAAAATAAAGAATGAGGAAAAAAAAAGAACATGTTTTTAAAAATAAAGAATGAGAAAAAAAAAAGAACATGTAAAAAAAAAGAAAAAAAAAAAAGAACATGTAAAAATAAAGAATACGAAAAAATGTAAAAATAAAGAATACGAAAAAAAAGAACATGTAAAAATAAAGAATAAGGAAAAAAAGAACATGTAATTAGTCGCAGAAGAGTAGAAAGCGGTCGCTAACTAATGGGCCAATGGATTCCCTGTTGTACAGTCTACACTCTACTTATTTAAAGTGGTTGTAAAGGCTGAAGGTTTTTTACCTTCATGCATTCTATGTGTGCTCCTCCCCCCTCAGCCACCCCTAATACTCACCTGAGCCCTTTCTCGATCCAGCGATGTGCACAAAAGCCTCAGTTGTCCCTCTCCTCATTGGCTGAGACAGCAGAGGAAGGTCAACCCCCCCCCCTCTGCCACCACCCATGGTGGTTTACAGGTTTTCCAATTTGTCCATGGTAAATGGACGGGACCCCTTCACACAAAAGAGATTGAGGATCATCCGTTTCCGATCTCCTCTGTGACAAACGAAGCCAGAAGCAAAGAAAATGTTGTCACTTCTAGTTTCAGAGCTGTCGTTCCCTGTTACAGCCAAGGAAGCACTTATCAGGCACTATTTGTGCATGGTTAGCTGCTTTGGAGGGGAAGGAAGACACTGGGGTCTAATAAACCTCTGATGTCTCCATATAGAGTACCTCTCATTGACCAAAGCTATCACATAGGGGGTCTTTGTCAAGGGGGTGTTTCTGACCCCTGCAATGCATCAACTGTTCTTTCTTCTTTGCCATCACTAATTGAATTTGTGTAAAAAAAAGATTTTTAAGACATTTTTTTATTGCTCCTATTGGTTCAATTGCACATTGATTTCTCAATCTGGGTGACACAACATGCCCAACGGCTCTCCTTTTTTTTTTTTTTTTGAGTGAATACCTTTTTACACCATCTGAAAGTATATATATACATACATACACACATACAGTACATATATATCACACACATACTGTACATAAAAATACACTCATATACAGTACATACATAAATACACAAACAGTACATACATACACACATACAGTATATATATATCACACACATACTGTACATATAAATTAGTGATCGACCAATATCGTTTTTTTTACCGCAGATACCGATATTTTGGTCATCGGATATTGGTATCGGCCGATATCTGCCGATATGTTCGGGCATTAAATTTTTTTTTTTTTAATGTCTACAGGTACTGTGGTGGAGGGATCTGGGGGTCTAAAAGATCCCAAACCCCTCCTCTGCACTTAAAGCATTCAAAACACCAAGTTTGGCTGTTTTGAATACTGTAAGATTTTGAATTCGGAGCCGGCAGTACCCGGAAGTGATATCATGACATGCCATCACTTCCAGGTACTCAGCGGCGCCGAATTCAAAGAAACGGAGACTCAGTCAGACAGCGGCGGTGCAGATGGAGACCTGGTCAGACCGCAGCAGTGAAGGTAGGATGCTCAGGTCTCCCGGTGGGACGGGAGACCCAGGCGAGCCGCGGGAGGGGGGGGACCCCCCCTCCCGCTCCTTGGAATGACAGCCGAGTGGCTTCTCAGACACATCGGTTGTCATTACAAGACAGCCGACCGTCGGCTATGGACGCTGGAACCGGGGTGATGGCTCTAGCTGCAGGCATCACTCCGTTACAAGTACTTTCCCGAAATATCAGCAATATCGTTAAATCAAAAGCCGATTCCGATATATTGGGGAAAGTCCACATCGGCCCTCGATATATCGGCTTTGCCTATAATCGGTCGATCCCTAATACAAATACATACATATACAGTACATACATAAATACACACACACAGTACATACATACACACATACAGTACATATATATATCACACACATACTGTACATATAAATACATATACAGTGTATATATATATATATATATATATATACACACACACTACATACAGTACATAGACCTTTATAAAGAACTAGATCTATTCCTTCTAGAATGTGAATTACAGCGGACATAGTTTACAATTAAACAAGGCACAAAGATCGGCTCCACAGCCGGAAATATTATGACATATAACAATTTAATGAAATACTGTGGTGTGTCATATAAATAAATCCAAATTGAAAAGTCCACATATGTAATGTATATTGTATATAATGAAAAGACGATAAGTGACATTAAACAGATCAGTCCGTGTAGGTGGAAACCACAGGTGTATTAGACTTTAGTGTTGATAGAAGATGATGACCATGATAATCAAACCCAGAAATCCCCCTGGTATAGATAGCTGCCACCAATGCAGAGAGTTAAATGCGCTTACCAGACTACGTGGACTCCAATTCTGTTGGCACTGAGTCAAGCAGGCATCAGGAGAATTAGACCCCGCCCCCCCCCCCAAACTTAATAATGTGTGACAGGACAATCCTTCTGATTCCACATCAGTCAGGGGAGACTTCTATTTTAATCCAGTATGCCAATCATCATAAAAACAAAGGAAAACCTCCACATAGTGTAAAACTATTTAGCATTTATTAACCACTTAAGGACTGTAAGAATATTTAATAATAAATATCTCGCGCTCGTACTTAATTATGTCAGAATATTTATACTGCTCTGAATATAGCAGTGTATTTATTTGTGGTTAATAAGCAAAGATCTGTGAAAAAGGAGAGTCTTCACCTATTGCCATAAATCAATGTCGTGAATTCTTTTTAATTGATTAATTTCTTTTTAAAAGCATATACCAATCTTAGTGAGTACAGTCTACAGTGTAGAATATATATAAAAATATTTATTCGCCAGACATGTAAACACAATATATGATCAAACAAGAAATGACACAAAAAGATAACTTCTACAGAAAAATACTAACTTCAAATAATCAATGCAATGTGATGTTTAGCTCAATAATGAAAGTGAAAGTAAAACAAAGTGAAAGTGAAACCAAAACAAAATGAAAGCAAGATTACCATTTCTTCCCAGGTATAGCATAAGCCATAAATAAATGCTCTATATAAACAGACTACAATGGTCTGCGTAATGCATTATTGAAAGTCATTCCACTGCAGATGAAATGAGAATAAGCCATGCAAAACGGAAGACTTAAAATTGCAAATAATGCACTGAATCTGATATTAATAAAAATGTATAAAAACAAAAATCAGCCTTTTTAAAGAAAAATCTACCATGGCTTATACGGCTGGGATTGTAATCTCATTACCCTTAAATATGCAATATAAAACATATAAGGAAGGAAATAAACAATTGTTGAATAAAATCAAATAACATAGCAAGGCATAATTACCACACTTAAGATGGCCGCTAGCTTCAAATGGGCACCAGAGTCCTAAGATGGATGCCAGTGAGGGAGGAGTTTCCTCCAAGTTTCCAATGAATGATGTGGACAATATGGAGTATGTCTGGATGAGTCTATTGAGTAATGTAATAGTGTGTGTGATGTAAGTGTATTGTCTGATGGGCAGTGTAATGTGTGTCCTCTCTCATCTGGGTTGGTCTTTTATAAGGTAAGAACAAAGAGCTATAAAAATTACCATAAGTAAAACCCAGAGGGATGAAACATTATCCCTATTGGATGGGATATTCTATACCTAAACTGGTGAGGTCCAAAGACACACCTCTTTTGATAATTAACCCAATACTTGGTATAATAAACTAAGGATGATTCCTCTATATGTAAGATTAATCATAAAACACAACATAAAACTTTGTCCAGACTCCCAGTACATACATAAATGTCCACCTGTATCTCCATCATTCACCTTGGCAAGTAATGCCATTTCAATAATTATATTATTTAACACAATATAATTTTTATATGGGAAATCTGAAATTATCTCAAGACTGCACCTGGTATTTTGTCTCCAGAGGGCAGTATCGTACCGTTCATTAGATTTTGTATTTAACATAATTTCCACCATGTTATCTGATGACCTACTGACCTCTAGCTAGTGAATAGCCATTACTTATTTGAATTGTGACACAACTGTCAGACATCCAGACTAGGATAGGAAGATCTATAGTGTCATAAAAACTTACACCAGACCTACACACAAACTTCTCTGAAATGAGGTAATTAGTAACGAGATACATATGTCTTTACACTTATTAGAAAAAGAATTCTAAGTAAGATTATTACTATGAGAATATAAACCCAAAATGTGATACAACATTCCTAAATATATATGTATATGCCTTACATAATATAATGACATAATTATGGCTAATATCTTCTCACATATAATAATGTACCTTTAACATTTATATTTATTTCATCTTTAAATGTCTGCTATGGATATACTGGGGTATTGTCCATTGTTATATACTTATAGACAGACTGAGATATCCCCCCTTAACATAGCGTCAGACTGACTGAGTCTTATCTGATAAAGATGTCAAAAGAAATCTTATTTACGATTACATAGAAATACAAAGATCTCTGTTGAAACCACAGACCCTTTGTAAGCCTGTGAGAGACATTTTGAAAATGAACCTTCTTTGACCTTAGAAACAACATGGAAGCCATCCTGTTCAGAATCTCTTATATGCATAATATGAAATATACATGGCTTTTAAAATCATTTTTCTTTTTACCTATTATTATTTTAATCAACCCCCAATAACCCCGACAGGACCAGTTATCCTGCGGCAGGCAGCCCCTCCTGTGCAAACCAAGGTATACGGCGGTCACGCACCTACAGCTAGGGGGCGAGCGCGCGCCTCCGCCTGCGCGCTCCCGCCCCCACTCGGCAGTGGGGACTCGGATGCATGGGGCAGGCAGCTCTGATTGCTACCTGACACCCGCGATTGTTCCCTGCTGAGAGAGAAGGACGGTTAGCTATTGTAAGATCGTTCTTCCCTGTGGAATGATCACAGAGCTCCTGTGATCCTTCTATATAGGATCACAGGTCTCCATGATCATTTCACAAGCCCTGCCCCCCCCCCCCACAGATAGAATCACTCCCCTAGGCTCACATTTAACCCCTTGATCACCCCCCAGTATTAACCCCCTTCCCTGCCAATGTCATTATTACAGTAACAGTGCATATGTATAACACTGATTACTGTAGTAATGTCACTGGTCCCCCCAAAAGTGTCAAAAATGTCAGTTAGGGGTCCGATCTGTCCACCGCAATGTCGCAGTCCCGCAAAAAATCGCAGATCGCCGCCATTACTAGTAAAAAAAAAAAAATTACATAAATCTTTCCCGTAGGTTGTAGACGCGATAACGTTTGCACAAACCAAAGTGCGCTTATTGCGATTTTTTTTTTACCAAAAATATGTAGCAGAAAACAAATTGGCCTAAAATGTCAAAAAAAAATTGATTTTTAAATTTTTTGGTGAATGTTATATAGCAGAATGTGAAAAATATTGTTGTTTTTTTTTCAGAATTGTTGCTCTTTTTTTTGTTTATAGCGCAAAAAAATAAAAGTCGCACAGGTGGTCAAATACCACCAAAAGAAAGCTCTATTTGTGGGGGAAAAAACTATTTTATTTGGGTACAGCGTCGCACGACCGCGCAATTGTCCGTTAAAGTAACGCAGTGCCGAATAGCAAAAAAAATGGCCTGGTCATTAAAGCGGAGTTCCGGGCAGAGAAACGTTTTTTGGATGAACATACCCCCGGGACAGTCAGGGCTAGCACATTCCACAATGGCTAGCCTCTGATCTGTCCCGGTTCGCACTTACCTTTTAGAAGAAATACTTACTTAGAAATTTTCTTCCACAGCGTTTCCATCTCGGTTGTGGGCAGCTGAAGCCGGCGCGGTCCTCTTCTCCGTCTTCTTCCGCGTCTTCGTGTCCCAGAATGCACTGCACCGGCCCCTCTCGTCACTTCCGGTGCGGCGCCGCATTCCTAAACAGCTTCTGGGCATGCCCAGAAGCTGTTTAGCAGGGGAATGCGGCGTCGCCCGGAAATGACGAGCGGGGCCGGTGCGGCGCATTGATTCCTGGGAGCGATGACGTTTAGCTCCCAGGAATCATCGCGAGGCAGGAAGTGACGGGGTGAGCCTCGGCGCTGGAGGAGGAAGCTGTCATAGGTGAGTATTTACGATCGTCAATAAAAAGGTGAGTAAACAAAAAAAAAAAAAATAACTATCCAATTCCTTTTCAGGTGCGGCATACCTAGCGGAGGGGCACAAAAAAAAAAATCTTTTTTGTGCCCGGAACTCCGCTTTAAGGGGGGCAAATCATTCCGGTCCAGAAGTGGTTAAAAAGGAATGAAACACATCCCAAACCAAAAAAAAAAACAGGCATTTCATCTCATAATCCTATAAGCTGGGTTGCAGATATGTGGAACGCCGTGTTTGGATGAGCCAAAACCTGACATGTTTCGTCCAATAAAAACCCCATCATATGGGGTAGATTCAAACACAAGGGGTAGAACACCCTTTTATAGATTTTGCAATGGTCATCATTCAAGAAATTTTACAGTCGGGTCTCAATAAAAAGGAGGCCATCTAACAGTCATTCTAAAAGAGTCTAAGATGGAATGTCTTCTACCTGTAATAAGAAGTGTAGGTGGAGTCCTGTGACCTTGCTGCAGTAGCGAGCATGGATGTGCTGTCATTTCATCATTTACTTAGAAGACTGTCACTGAATTTTAGTGCTTTTGTAATCTACTGCCATATCAGTATTTCAGCCTACATATGCACTGCTGCACTATGTCTATCTTTAACCGCTTGCCGGCTGCCCACAGTATATTTACTGCGGCAGTCAGCCTCTCCTGGGCAAACCGACGCAGTACTACGTCGCTTGCCCAGGAGCTCCTGCCCCCACTCGTTCATGGCCATCCCCGCGCGTGTGACCGGCGGCTCCGTTGTCTGCCGGATACTCGCGATCTCCCGCTGGAGAGGGAGAAAGGCAGGCGGCTGATGTAAACAAAGCCGTCTGTCATTCTCCCTGGTGTAACTGCAGAGATCATACGATCCTGCTATGTACGATCGTATGTCTCTGTGGTTACATCACAAGCCACGCCCCTTGACAGTTAGAAGCACGCCCCTAGGGACACACTTAACCCCTTGATCACTAATAAAGTTAACCCCTTCCCTGCCAGTGTCATTTTTACAGTAACGGTGCATATGTATAGCACTGATTACTGTAGTAATGTCACTGGTACCCCCAAAAGTGTCAAAAATGTTAGTCAGGGGTCCGATCTGTCCGCCGCAATTTCCCAGTCCCACAAAAAAAATCGCAGATCGCCGCCATTACTAGTTAAAAAAAAAAACAATAAAAATGACATAAATCTTTCCCTTAGTTAGTAAACACAATAACTTTTGCGCAAACCAATATATAATAAATAAAATACGATTATTGTGATTTTTTTTTTACCAAAAATATGTAGCAGAAAACAAATTGGCCTAAAATGTTAAAAAAAAATTGATTTTTACATTTTTTTTTGGAATTTCATGTAAAAAAATGTGAAAAATATTGTTATTTTTTTCAAAATTGACGCAATTTTTTTGTTTATAGCGCAAAAAATAAAAATCGCACAGGTGATCAAATACCACCAAAAGAAAGCTCTGTTTGTGGGGGAAAAAAAAGACGTCAATTTAATTTGGGTACAGCGTCGCACGACTGCGCAATTGTCCGTTAAAGACACGCAAAGCCGAATCGCAAAATAGGGCCTGGTCTTTGAGCAGCCAAATCTTCCGGGGCTTAAGTGGTTAACAATCTGTAAAGTAACACATGGTTTCCTGATGACTAAAAATAACTTGAAGAAAGCAATTTGATATTTAAAAGAAAAAAAAAACTGGTTTATCAACTTGTAATAATTCAGCAGACCTGCCAGAAATAACAGGGTTATTCTTCTGTGGAGGTTTCCACCTAGAAATATGTAGATCTTTATAAAGAACTAGATCTACTGGTAGTCCTTCTAGAATGTGAATTACAGCGGACATAGTCTAAAATTAAACGAGGCACAAAGATCGGCTCCACAGCCGGAAATATTATGAACGCTGGAGAAAAAATGTACAATATGAAGATAAATATAACAAGACCGTGTAACACAGGTTGTGATAAGAAGGAACTAAAGCAATCATAAAGTCCTCCAAATGAAGCTTTCTTAACCACTTAAGCCCTCTGAGGATTTGGCTGCTCAAAGACCAGGGCCTATTTTGCGATTCGGCACTGCGTGACTTTAACGGACAATTGCGCGGTCGTGCGACGCTGTACCCAAATGAAATTGACGTCCTTTTTTTCCCACAAACAGAGCTTTCTTTTGGTGGTATTTGATCACCTGTGCAATTTTTTACTTTTTGCGCTATAAACAAAAAAAGAGCGACAATTTTGAAAAAATAACACTTTTCACATTTTTTTTATATGAAATTCCCCCCCCCCCCCAAAAAAAAATGTAAAAATCAAAATTTTAACATTTTAGGTCAATTTGTTTTCTGCTACATATTTTTGGTAAAAAAAAAAAAAATTGCAATAAGCGTATTTTGATTGGTTTGCGCAAAAGTTATCGCGTCTACTAACTATGGGAAAGATTTATGTCATTTTTATTGTTTTTTTTTTTTACTAGTAACGGTGGCGATCTGCGTTTTTTTTTTTTTTGCGGGACTGCGACATTGCGGCAGACAGATCGGACCCTTGATTGACATTTGTGACACTTTTGGGGGGACCAGTGACATTACTACAGTAATCAGTGCTATATATATGCACTGTTACTGTAAAAATACACTGGCAGGGAAGGGGTTAACATTACTGGTGATCAAGGGGTTAAGTGTGTCCCTAGGGGCGTGATTCTAACTGTGGGGGGGGCGTGGCTTGTGAGATCATCACAGAGACATGCGATCCTATATAGCAGGATCACATAGCCTCTGTGATAATGTAAGGGTGGACAGACGGCTGTGTTTACATCAGCCGTCTGTCCTTCTCTCTCAGCTGTGGGAGATCGCGAGTGGCTGGCGGCCATTGGTCACACGCACTGACTCCCCGGCTGATGAGCGGGAGCGTGCCGCCGGGGGCGCACGCTCGCCCCCTAGAGTTTCCTGAGCGAGCGACGTAGTACTATGTCACTTTGCCCAGGAGCGGCTGCCTGCTGCAGTAAAACTGCGGCGGGCGGTGGCCATGTGGTTATTGTGTCATGAGTTGTAGATTTTTAATTTTTAGCAGGGGTTCCCTGAGACCAGAAATTTATTTCAAGGGTTCCTCTGTGTTGAAAAGGTTGAGAAAGGCTGGTCAATACTATCACAGTCAGTGTTATATGTAAACTCCAGGTTCAAATGGTTGGCATTGAGATAATGGAGTTGATTTACTAAAGGTAAATCCACTGGGCACTACATGTGCACTTGGAAGTGCAGTCGCTGTAGATCTGAGGGGAGGATGTGAAATGAGGGGAAGCTCTGCTGATTTCTATCATCCAATCATGTGCAAGCAAAATGCTTTTTTAAATTTTCCTTTCATGTTCCCCTCAGATCTACAGCAACTGCACTTCCAAGTGCACATGTAGAGAAAAGTGGATTTACCTTTAGTAAATAAACCCCTATGTACGAAATGCTCTATCACGGGGGTCTCTAAACTTTCTAAATGAAGGGCCAGTTTGCTGTCCTTCAGACTTTAGGGGGCCAGACTGGCCAGTGTGGGAACAAATGTCCTGGTGTGAGTTTCATCATTGGTGTCAGTGGGAGGAATAGTGCCCCATCATTGGTGTCAGTGGGAGGAATAGTGCCCCATCATTGGTGTCAGTGGGAGGAATAGTGCCCCATCATTGGTGTCAGTGGGAGGAATAGTGCCCCATCATTGGTGTCAGTGGGAGGAATAGTGCCCCATCATTGGTGTCAGTGGGAGGAATAGTGCCCCCTTGTTGGTATCAGTGGAGGGAATAATGGTGTCATGGGGAGGAATAGTGCCCCATCATTCGTATTAGTAGGAGGAACAGTGCCTCATCATTGGTGCCAGTCATTGGGAGTAATAGTGCTCCAATGTTGGTGTCAGTGGAGGGAATAGTGTCCCACCGTAGGTGTCATTGAGAGAAACAGTGCCCCCAACATTGCTATCAGTGGGAGGAATAGTTCCTCATCATAGGTGTCAGTAGGAGGAATTGTGCCACATCCTTGGAGTTATTAGAAGGAATAATGCCCCATTCTTGGTGTCAGTGGGAGGAATAATGCCCCATCATTGGTGTCAGTGGGAGGAATTTTGCCCCATTGTTGGTGTCAGTGGATGTAATAGTGCCCCAAGGTCCGAATAAAAGCAAGGAAAGGGCCACATCCGGCCCCTGGGCCGCAGTTGGAGACCACTGCTCTATCACATGAATTGGACCACTCCACATGAGCGCTCTGTGTATTATGCAGTCATGTGCCCAGCGCTCTGTGTATTATGCAGTCCTGTGCCCAGCGCTCTGTGTATTATGCAGTCCTGTACCCAGCACTTTGTGTATTATGCAGTCCTGTACCCAGTGCTCTGTGTATTATGCAGTCCTGTGCCCAGCGCTCTGTGTATTATGCAGTCCTGTACCCAGCGCTCTGTGTAGTATGCAGTCCTGTGCCCAGCGCTCTGTGTATTATGCAGTCCTGTACCCGGCGCTCTGTGTATTATGCAGTCCTGTACCCAGCGCTCTGTGTATTATGCAGTCCTGTACCCGGCGCTCTGTGTATTATGCAGTCCTGTACCCAGCGCTCTGTGTATTATGCAGTCCTGTACCCAGCGCTCTGTGTATTATGCAGTCCTGTACCCAGCGCTCTGTGTATTATGCAGTCCTGTGCCCAGCCATCTGTGCATTATGCAGTTCTGTGCCCAGCGCTTTGTGTATTATGCAGTCCTGTGCCCAGCGCTCTGTGTATTATGCAGTCATGTGCCCAGCGCTCTGTGTATTATGCAGTCCTGTACCCAGCGCTCTGTGTATTATGCAGTCCTGTGCCCAGCCATCTGTGCATTATGCAGTCCTGTGCCCAGCGCTCTGTGTATTATGCAGTCCTGTGCCCAGCGCTCTGTGTATTATGCAGTCATGTGCCCAGCGCTCTGTGTATTATGCAGTCATGTGCCCAGCACTCTGTGTATTATGCAGTCCTGTGCCCAGCGCTCTGTGTATTATGCAGTCCTGTGCCCAGCACTCTGTGTATTATGCAGTCATGTGCCCAGCGCTCTGTGTATTATGCAGTCCTGTACCCAGTGCTCTGTGTAGTATGCAGTCCTGTGCCCAGCGCTCTGTGTATTATGCAGTCCTGTACCCAGCGCTCTGTGTATTATGCAGTCCTGTACCCAGTGCTCTGTGTAGTATGCAGTCCTGTGCCCAGCACTCTGTGTATTATGCAGTCATGTGCCCAGCGCTCTGTGTATTATGCAGTCCTGTGCCCAGCACTCTGTGTATTATGCAGTCCTGTACCCAGCGCTCTGTGTATTATGCAGTCCTGTGCCCAGCCATCTGTGCATTATGCAGTTCTGTGCCCAGCGCTTTGTGTATTATGCAGTCCTGTGCCCAGCGCTCTGTGTATTATGCAGTCCTGTGCCCAGCGCTCTGTGTATTATGCAGTCATGTGCCCAGCGCTCTGTGTATTATGCAGTCATGTGCCCAGCACTCTGTGTATTATGCAGTCATGTGCCCAGCGCTCTGTGCATTATGCAGTCCTGTGCCCAGCGCTCTGTGTATTATGCAGTCCTGTGCCCAGCACTCTGTGTATTATGCAGTCATGTGCCCAGCGCTCTGTGCATTATGCAGTCCTGTGCCCAGCGCTCTGTGTATTATGCAGTCCTGTGCCCAGCACTCTGTGTATTATGCAGTCATGTACCCAGTGCTCTGTGTAGTATGCAGTCCTGTGCCCAGCGCTCTGTGTATTATGCAGTCCTGTACCCAGCGCTCTGTGTATTATGCAGTCCTGTACCCAGCGCTCTGTGTAGTATGCAGTCCTGTACCCAGTGCTCTGTGTAGTATGCAGTCCTGTGCCCAGCGCTCGTGTATTATGCAGTCCTGTGCCCAGCGCTCTGTGTATTATGCAGTCCTGTGCCCAGCGCTCTGTGTATTATGCAGTCCTGTGCCCAGCGCTCTGTGTATTATGCAGTCCTGTACCCAGCGCTCTGTGTATTATGCAGTCCTGTACCCAGCGCTCTGTGTATTATGCAGTCCTGTACCCAGTGCTCTGTGTAGTATGCAGTCCTGTGCCCAGTGCTCTGTGTATTATGCAGTCCTGTGCCCAGTGCTCTGTGTAAAAATGTCCCTGGATTTCATTTTAAAAATCTTTCAGTAGTTGGGTTTCCAGTTACTTTAATCAATATAACCTATTTATTTATTACTTCACTATATAAAGCTTCTAAAACCATCACTGTGACCTATAGAAGGAAATAACTTAAAGCGGAGTTCCACCCTGGATTTTTTTTTTTTTTTTCTAATACCCCCGGGACAGTCAGGGCTAGTGCATTCCACAATGGCTAGCCTCTGATCTGTCCCGGGTTGCACTTACCTGTTAGGACAAATACTTACCTTGCAAACGTCTTGTCCAGCGCTGCCATCTCAGATGTGGGCAGCTTGAAGCCAGCGCGTCCTCTTCGGCGTCTTCTTCCGCCTTCTTTGGTCCCACGATGCTCTGCGCCGGCCCCGACGTCACTTCCGGGTCGCGCGCGTCATCCCTCCACAGCTTCTGGGCATGCCCAGAAGCTGTTTAGAAGGGGATGACGCGCGCGACCCGGAACTGTCGTCGGGGCCGGAGCAGGCGCAATGATTCCTGGGAGCTATGACGTCCAGCTCCCAGGAATCATTGCAGAGCCAGGAAGTGACGACGGGCCGCGGCCGAGGAAGGAGGAAGAAGGAAGTAAGGTAAGTATATTTTCTTCGCTACGAGGTAAGTAAAAAAAAAAAAAATATGCGATTATCCATTTCTTTTTCAGGTGACCCGGAGCGAGAAGATGGAGGTAAGTATAAAAATAGGGTGGAACTCCACTTTAAACCCTGACATCACTTCCGCACTCATTCTACGCTCGTCGTAAAGCCTTCCATTACTTCCGCCCTAACACCAATCTCCCCCAACCGCATTCCTCGTTCCCTAGCTCAACATGGCCGCCGCTCCACCACCAGCCAGAACGCGCATTCCGCAGGACTTGTCCCCGCCTCCCTTCACGCTTTCCCGCAATGCCATTGGCCAAGACGCTCTGTCACGGCAACAGATCAACCTTCACTCAAGCTTGGCAGACGCGGGGCCGGGGGCGGGTCAAACCCGTTTCAGATTGGACACTTTGACACTGACAGCGGCCGGTGATTGGTGGGACGCGCTTGTCCATCTTCTTGCCCAGCGATCGGGTTCGGGTGAGCTTGTCTGGCTCAGAGCTGATGTGTCCGAGACCAGGAAGTGAAGTTTTCAGGCAGTGCAGCTGAGAGTGGAGCAGGTAAGAGCTGCTGGAGGGTGAGGGGGGCGGGTGTGGGGTGTAGATCTTCCTGAATGATTAGTACTGGTATTGGTGGGGGGTTATTTACTAATGCACATATGGTATGTATACATCATATATATATATATACTTCCTGGTTATTTGTCAGCTGCCCCTGGTGACAGTCCCTGGCTTTGGTGCTTTGTCCCTGGGATTGCACCTGATTTTTGCTTCTTGATTGATTTTCTCATTAAAAAAGTGATTTTATTCCAGATTCTCCCTGGTTGATTTTGCTATTGTGACTCCAGCAGGCCTATCCTCCTCCTCATCCATATCCTCCTCCTCCATATCCTCCTCATCCATATCCTCCTCATCCATATCCTCCTCATCCATATCCTCCTCATCCATATCCTCCTCCTCCTCATCCATATCCTCCTCCTCCTCATCCATATCCTCCTCCTCCTCATCCATATCCTCCTCCTCCTCATCCATATCCTCATCCATATCCTCCTCCTCATCCATATCCTCCTCCTCATCCATATCCTCCTCCTCCTCATCCATATCCTCCTCCTCCTCATCCATATCCTCCTCATCCATATCCTCCTCATCCATATCCTCCTCATCCATATCCTCCTCATCCATATCCTCCTCATCCATATCCTCCTCATCCATATCCTCCTCATCCATATCCTCCTCATCCATATCCTCCTCATCCATATCCTCCTCCTCCTCATCCATATCCTCCTCCTCCTCATCCATATCCTCCTCCTCCTCATCCATATCCTCCTCCTCCTCATCCATATCCTCATCCATATCCTCCTCCTCATCCATATCCTCCTCCTCCTCATCCATATCCTCCTCCTCCTCATCCATATCCTCCTCCTCCTCATCCATATCCTCCTCCTCCTCATCCATATCCTCCTCATCCATATCCTCCTCATCCATATCCTCCTCATCCATATCCTCCTCATCCATATCCTCCTCATCCATATCCTCCTCATCCATATCCTCCTCCTCCTCATCCATATCCTCCTCCTCCTCCTCCTCATCCATATCCTCCTCCTCCTCATCCATATCCTCATCCATATCCTCCTCCTCATCCATATCCTCCTCCTCCTCCTCCTCCTCCTCCTCCTCATCCATATCCTCCTCATCCATATCCTCCTCATCCATATCCTCCTCCTCCATATCCTCCTCCTCCTCCTCCTCATCCATATCCTCCTCCTCCATATCCTCCTCCTCATCCATATCCTCCTCCTCATCCATATCCTCCTCCTCATCCATATCCTCCTCCTCCTCCTCATCCATATCCTCCTCCTCCTCCTCATCCATATCCTTCTCCTCATCCATATCCTCCTCCTTCTCCTCATCCATATCCTCCTCCTTCTCCTCATCCATATCCTCCTCCTCCTCCTCATCCATATCCTTCTCCTCATCCATATCCTCCTCCTTCTCCTCATCCATATCCTCCTCCTTCTCCTCATCCATATCCTCCTCCTTCTCCTCATCCATATCCTCCTCCTTCTCCTCATCCATATCCTCCTCCTTCTCCTCATCCATATCCTCCTCCTTCTCCTCATCCATATCCTCCTCCTTCTCCTCCTCCTTCTCCTCCTCCTTCTCCTCCTCCTTCTCCTCATCCATATCCTCCTCCTCCTCCATATCTTCTTCCTCCTCCTCATCCATATCTTCTTCCTCCTCCTCATCCATATCTTCTTCCTCCTCCTCCTCCTCCTCCTCATCCATATCTTCCTCCTCCTCCTCCTCATCCATATCTTCCTCCTCCTCCTCCTCCTCCTCATCCATATCTTCCTCCTCCTCCTCCTCCTCCTCATCCATATCTTCCTCCTCCTCCTCCTCCTCCTCCTCCTCATCCATATCTTCCTCCTCCTCCTCCTCCTCCTCCTCATCCATATCTTCCTCCTCCTCCTCCTCCTCCTCATCCATATCTTCCTCCTCCTCCTCCTCCTCCTCATCCATATCTTCCTCCTCCTCCTCCTCCTCATCCATATCTTCCTCCTCCTCCTCCTCCTCCTCATCCATATCTTCCTCCTCCTCCTCCTCCTCCTCATCCATATCTTCCTCCTCCTCCTCCTCATCCATATCTTCCTCCTCCTCCTCCTCATCCATATCTTCCTCCTCCTCACCCTCCTCCTCCTCACCCCCATCCACATCCATATCCTCCTCACCATCCCTATCCTCCTCACCCTCCTCCTCACCATCCATATCCTCCTCCATATCCTCCTCCTCCTCAGCCATATGCATATCATCCATATCCTCCTCCTCATCCATATCCTCCTCCTCCTCCTCATCCATATCCATATCCTCCTCATCCATATCCATATCCATAGCCTCCATATCCATATCCTCCTCATCCATAACCATATCCATATCCTCCTCATCCATATCCATATCCTCCTCACCCTCCTCCTCACCATCCATATCCTCCTCCATATCCTCCTCCTCCTCAGCCATATGCATATCATCCATATCCTCCTCCTCATCCATATCCTCCTCCTCCTCATCCATATCCATATCTTCCTCATCCATATCCATATCCATAGCCTCCATATCCATATCCTCCTCATCCATAACCATATCCATATCCTCCTCATCCATATCCATATCCTCCTCATCCATATCCATATCCTCCTCATCCATATCCATATCCTCCTCATCCATATGCTCCTCCTCCTCCTCCATATGCTCCTCCTCCATATCCTCCTCATCCTCCTCCTCATCCATATCCTCCTCCTCCTCATCCATATCCTCCTCCTCCTCATCCATATCCTCCTCCTCATCCATACACACACACCAGGGGTCTGTGCCGCTAGGATGTCGCTGTTCCACCAGAGAGCCAGGTGTGCTCACCTGTGTGTGCTCCTCGTTCACAGATTATCACATATCATGGTCATATTAAAGGGGTTCCAAGGTGTTTTCTTATCTTATTGCATTCTCTGCATCAAGGTAAAAAATATTCCTCTATGCTTCAGGATCCTAACCCCCCCCCTCACACACACACTTATACCCTAAGGGTCCTTACACACAGGCTTTCTGCCCGGTGACTCCATTTTGCTCAACAGGGATTGATCCCCGCTGAGCAGACGGATGACCGGTCCGTCTCCGCTTACTCTGTCAGATCTCCGCTCTCCTCTATGGGACGGGCGGTCCGTTTTCATCCGATCCTATCTGATCCCGCAGATGGATGGAAAATAGGGTTTCCATCCGTCCGGATTTAACGGACGGGATTGGATTGGATAGCAGCGGGTGTCAGTGGAGGTGTCACCGCTGACATCTGCTGCTCCATAGGGGATGCATGGAGCATCTGATCAGGTCCGCCTAAAAAACTGACAGGCAGAGCAGATCAGAAACCCCTTACCTGAGCCGTTCTCAATCCCGCGATCTGCCTGAGAAGCTCTTCTCACAGAGCTGATTGATAGCAGTGGTAGCCATTGTCTCCTGCTGCTGCCAATCAAATCCTATGGGAGGTGACCCCGCTGTCTGTGTCTATAGATGCTGGCAGTGTTGCTTGTGATTGAGCCAGAATTAATGTCCCCATAGAATGTGGCTTGCTATAGGCGTACTTACTGAAGAGGAGGTGCCCAAAGTGCTGGCAGGGACATCGGATGTGGAGGATCGGGGCTGCTCTGTGCAAATCCATTTTTTTTTTTTTTTTTACTAAAAAAAGTAAAGCCCCGTACACATGATCAGATTATCGAGCGATCTGTCGTCCCTTTTTTGTGGCATGCTAGTCTGATGTGGAAAGTGAAGAGATTATTTTCATACGAATTTTCCCGTACGACAGAATTCTACTTCAGAAGTGATGTCATGTGTTGGATTGCTTTGTATGTTCTTTCGTCTCGGAGCATGCTCAGTCTTGCTCTTAAGATTTTTTCCCGTCCAAATCTGTACTAATGAGACGAAAATCGGACGTTGTTTCGAAGGACGACAAAAATGATATAGCCTGCACATCAGGATTTTGTCAGCCGAAAAGTCGGAGTCGGCTGTCGAAAGCACCATACTAACAATCCGAAAATCGGCAGATCGGTCGTCGGACGAAATTTCCCTACAGATTTTCTTATCGTGTGTACGGGG
The DNA here is from genome assembly GCF_965119305.1 of Pelophylax lessonae. Taxonomy (NCBI): domain Eukaryota; kingdom Metazoa; phylum Chordata; class Amphibia; order Anura; family Ranidae; genus Pelophylax; species Pelophylax lessonae. The sequence goes on from NC_138780.1 coordinate 24,667,934, forward strand.
CTTAAGGCTTACAATCACTTTGAAGAGGAAGTTTACTTTTCCCTTAAATGTTTTTTTCTCTTTACCTTTTTCCCTCGTCTACTGGTTCTCCTCAAAAAAAAAAAAACCCAGGCCCAGCGAATCCAGCGTTGTCTGGTGTCCTCGTTCCGGGTCCCACGATGCCGTCTTATCTTCTGATGTCATAGGGGGTGGTGGTGGCTTTTTCTTTCTGGGTTCTTTGGGATAACCCTTTTGATGACGTGTGTTGACGAATGCACAACCTGATGGAGATAGACCCAAAGCCTCTTGGGATGGGTGACAGGTGGTTTTGGGCACGGGGTAAAAAAAACCCAGGCCCAGCGAATCCAGCGTTGTCTGGTGTCCTCGTTCCGGGTCCTGCAATGCCATCTTATCTTCTGATGTCATAGGGGGTGGTGGTGGCTTTTTCTTTATGGGTTCTTTGGGATGACCCTTTGATGACGTGTATTGACGCACGCACAACCTGCTGGAGATAGACCCAAAGCCTCTTGGGATGGGTGACCTCAGGTGGCTTTGGGCAGAGGGGGTAAAAAAAAAAAAAAAAACCTAGGCCCAGAGAATCCAGCGTTGTCTGGTGTCCTCGTTCCGGGTCCTGCAATGCCGTCTTTTCTTCTGATGTCATAGGGGGTGGTGGTGGCTTTTTTTCTTTCTGGCTTCTTTGGGATGACCCTTTGACGTGTGTTGGCGCATGCACAACCTGATGGAGATAGACCCAAAGCCTCTTGGGATGGGTGACGTCAGGTGGCTTTGGGCACAGGGGGTAAAATGGTGGCTAACCTGAAATAAAAAGTAATATCCAATTGTGTAACCATTAAGGAATGGAGGGGGGGGGGGGGTGTCATATAACGTCATAGGTTGCTTCTCTTATACACCCCTTTCACACACACACCAATAGGCTTACTTTCACATTTCCTGATATATATATATATATATTTTTTTTTTTGGGGAGTCCCCGCCGATTCTGCCTGCAGTCCCAAATCGCGACAGAACATGCTTTTGGGTACCATTATTCTTTTTTGGCACTTCAGGCATGATGTTATTCTGACGTGATCGCAGCAAAAGGCGCCTTTTAAAAACACGCTCTGCTTGTCGCCCGAAAAGAAGCATTATCTAAGGGCGCAGAGGGCAGCCCATAAAGTGAATTAGCTGCCCTATGTGTGAAACTCGAAAACGTGTGCACATCGCTCAACCAAAATTGTGAGCAGGGACGCTTGTTCCTGCTACGTGAAAGTGTGAATGTAGCCGAAATGCAGGGATCTCGATCTAGTTTAAAATGTCAAAGTCATACAACTGGCCCTGATGAAGAGGGGAGTGTCTTTAGCCCCCCCGAAACACGTTGGCTCCATTCTGCTTTGAATTTTATTATTAAATTATCTTACAATCTTGGAGGTTTGTTTGGTGCTCTCATTGAGTTGTATTGTGTTTATATGGGGTAAAGGTCTCCTTTAACTGGCGCACACCAACGCTGCTAAATTAGGTCTGGGCGAGTAAAGCCTCGTACACACGCAACGATTTTATCGGCCAACCGGTCGTCCGTCTTTTCTCCATAGTTGTGTTTTGTTGGTTGGAATGTGCTCTAGACTGCACACGAATTTTCCCGCACGACAGAATTCTACTTCAGAAGTGATGTCATGTGTTGGTTTGCTTTCTTTGTGTTCTTTCTTCTCTGAGCATACCTAGTCTTGCTCATAAGATTTTTCCCTGTCGAAATCTGTACTGACTGCACGAAAATTGGACGTGTTTTGACGGAGGACAAAAATTTTATAGCATGCACACCAGATTTTTTTCGGCCGAAAAGTCGGAGTCGGTTGTGGGAAGCATCATACTAACAAGCCGAAAATCGGGGGATCGGTCGTCAGACGAAAATTCCCGGCCGAATTTCGACGCGTGTGTACGAGGCTTAAGATTGAGGCTGGCCATAGATGGTTTATTTGCGTGTTGTGTTTTTTTTTGTCTTTCCATTTGTTTGTGTTTTTTGTTGTGTGTGTTCTTCTTTTTTTTTTTTTTTTTTTTTTTTTGTTTTGATCAGGGCAAAAAAATAAAATAACTGAATGGATTCCAGCATCCACACAACCGAGATGGTGATCCATGCTGTGTCGTATTCTGATCAGAGCGAACTTTGTCCGAATACACTGATCAGTGGCTGCAGCTGATTCGTCCCAAGCCACTGATCAGTCCCGTTCAGTAGAAGTCCATCATAATGGGCTTCTGTTGAGTAGGAATGGTCATATACGGATCAAAATTTGGCCAATCCCAGCTGATCTGGTTACATTTTGATCCATTTACGGGCGGCTGAAGGCTGCATACACACGGCCAACAGGATAGTTTGCAGCATTCATCAATACTCTATGGCCGCATACAAACTCGTCAATTGGCTGCAGCCTGAAACGGCATTGGCACCAACCCTGGACACACACAGGGAGATTTACTAAAGCAGCTGTGCGAAGTAACCCCCAATCCCCCCTTGGTTAATTTTGCTTTTCGACCCCCCCCCCCCCCCCCCCCCCATGTTTTTGTAGCCGATTTTCCAGGCATCGGGCCTGATATGGGTCTGCCATGGTTACCGGTGACTCCTTCAGCCCATTTAAGCTGAATACCCAAGTGTAAGATTGGAGACAATGACCATTCCGGCATCTTTGGTTTGTTTATTTAATATTGGGGATGGGAGAAGGGAATGAGTGGGATACTCCTCTGGCTCAGGTAGGTACAACTTGGGACACTTTGCAGAAAAATGCCTTTCACCGCTGTCTTGACGCCGGCTGGATGCCGACCAACGCTTGCTGGTGCTTGAAAAATACTGACTTGCTGAACTGTACTTGGACTTGACTTTTGACACTCTGGTTAGCTCAAAAAGTCCTGAACACTTCTCCATCCAGTCCTTCCTGACTGAGGTAGCCTCTGTAACTGCAACTCCTAACACTGTACATTGCATGCTGTACACTTTAACACTTCAGGGCCCAACCGCTGGCGCCCTCTTTACACTTCAGGGTCCTCTCACTAGGCACCCCCTCAACTTTCAGGGTCCTCTCACTAGGCACCCCCTTTACACTTCAGGGTCCTCTCACTAGGCACCCTCACTGCACTTCAGGGTCCTCTCACTAGGCACCCTAGCTGAACTTCAGGGTCCTCTCACTAGGCACCCCCTTTACACTTCAGGGTCCTCTCACTAGGCACCCTCGCTGCACTTCAGGGTCCTCTCACTAGGCACCCCCTTTACACTTCAGGGTCCTCTCACTAGGCACCCCCTTTACACTTCAGGGTCCTCTCACTAGGCACCCCCTTTACACTTCAGGGTCCTCTCACTAGGCACCCCTTTACACTTCAGGGTCCTCTCGCTAAGCGCCCCCTCTACACTTCAGGGTCAACACTGGCACCCCCTTTACACTTCAGGGTCCTCTCACTAGGCACCCCCTTTACACTTCAGGGTCCTCTCAGTAGGCGCCCCCTCTACACTTCAGGGTCAACACTGGCACCCCCTTTACACTTCAGGGTCCTCTCACTAGGCACCCCCTTTACACTTCAGGGTCAACACTGGCACCCCCTTTACACTTCAGGGTCAACACTGGCACCCCCTTTGCACTTCAGGGTCCTCGCACTAGGCACCCCCTTTGCACTTCAGGGTCCTCGCACTAGGCACCCCCTTTGCACTTCAGGGTCCTCTCACTAGGCACCCCCTCTACACTTCAGGGTCCTCTCACTAGGCGCCCACTCTACACTTCAGGGTCCTCTCACTAAGAGCCCCCTCTACACTTCAGGGTCAACACTGGCACCCCGTTTACACTTGCATCGGCTAGCTCCTGGATCCCTTGGACCTTCATTGGAGTGGTCCTTCTCACTAGGCAGACCCCCAATGGCAGTTTATATTACTCACAAACTGGGAATGCTTTCCTGAAACTGGACCCCCTCAGCTCTGCTGGTCCTTGGCACACCGGATCCTCTCTGCAGCTCAGCTCAGCCCTCTGTCCCCTCAGGCAAGCCGCCTGGGACACCCGATTCTTCTGACAGGAGGAGAGACAGCTGTACTCTCCCTCCTGGGACTTTGCTTCCCGCCAAAGACACTGTGTCATGCGTTCCCTTCAAACTTATACCCACTCCCAGAATGCTGTGCGGCAGAATCTGCCTTTCTGGGGTAGATACAGGCCTGAGTGTACCATTGGCTGGGTTTCCTCCACTGCCCAATGAGAACCCTCTCATGGAGCACAGTGAGGAGACTCCCCAGTCTCAACAGCTACACCTGGAAGACTTGATAGCCCAGCTGAAATTCATGGCCCTGCTGTTAGGCAGCCAAGGCCCACTATACTTTACCTTGCACCTACTTTGTAGGCTGCTAAATTTTTTATTTTTTTTGCTGGGTTGTGCTTGGGTAAACATAGTCCCACCATGTCTAGCGAATCCAACGTTCTCCTGTGATCAGCTACCACATGCTGGGTCCTGTGCCACCATCTTCTTTCCTTACATTGTTGGGAGCTGGCTGGCTCTTCTGCATTCTTGATGATAAACCATCGGGTCCACCCTCCTCCAGCCGCTGTGTAGACACCGATGCCTCCTGACGTAGATATATCAGTCTTGCCTTGGTGAGAATGGTTTCTGGAGGTGGGGAGGAGCAAAAATAACCACTTGCCGACCGCCGCACGACTATCTACGTCGGCGGTCAACCCCTCACAGGCAAAGTGACGTAGGTCTACATCGCTAGCCTGTGAGGGTCTAGGGAGCGCGCGCGCGCCGCCAGAGGCGCGCACCCGCGTGATCACGGACCCCCCCGCGCGTGTGACAGGCAGACCCGATGTCCGCCGGTCACTCTGCGATCGTCGGGGGAGAGGGAGAAAGTCAGGCGGCTAATGTAAACAAGCCGCCTGTCATTCTTCCCGCTGTATGAATGATGATCATACGGTTCTACTATGTAGATCCGTTGATCACTGTTCATACATCTCAAGCCACAGCCAATCACAGTTAGAATCACGCCCCTAGGGACACACATAGCCCCTCCCTCTCAAAAAATTTAACCCCTTCACTGCCAGTGTATTTTTACAGTAACGGTGCATATATATAGCACTGATTACTGTAGAAATGTCACTGGTAACCCCAAAAGTGTCAAAAATGTCAGTCAAGGGTCCGATCTGTCCGCCGCAATGTCGCAGTACCGCAAAAAAAATCGCAGATCGCCGCCATTACGCGTTAAAAAAAAAAAACAACAAAAATGACAAAAACCTTTCCCTTTGTTAGTAAACGCGATAACTTTTGCGCAAACCAATCAAAATACGCTTTTTGCAATTTTTTTTTTTTTTACCAAACATATGTAGCATCAAACAAATTGGCCGAAAATGTTAAAAAAATTTTGATTTTTACATTTTTTTTGGGGGGGGATTTCATATAAAAAAAATGTGAAAAATATTGTTATTTTTGCAAAATTTACGCTCTTTTTTTTTTTTGTTTATAGCGCATGATCAAAAAATCGCACAGGTGATCAAATACCACCAAAAGAAAGCTCTGTTTGTGGGGAAAAAAAAGGACGCCAAATTTTCGTTTAGATACAGCGTCGCACGACCGTGCAATTGTCCGTTAAAGTCACGCAGTGCCGAATCGCAAAATACCCCGTGGTCAGGAAGGGGGTAAAATCTTCCGGGGCTTAAGTGGATAATGGGTACAATAAAAAAAAAAGCATCTTCTTTACATGTGTGCAGAGATGGTGGGAATAAAGTGTAGCAAAGTGTTTACTGTAAGTGCCGGTTCACACTAGTACAATTTGTCAGGCGATTTGGTCAGCCTGACAAGTCGCGTCAGTCGCTCCCATAGTGTAGTACAGGACCCGTTGTAATAGGAGTGACACAAGTCGCTCCGACTTAGAAAAAGGTTCCTGTACTACTTCGGGGTGACCTGGAGGCGACTTGCATAGACATTCATTTTATGAAGTCCGTGCAAGTTGCGCTGAAGTCGCAGTGCACGCGACTTCACAGGTCGCCCCCTAAGTCAGAGCGACGTAGTGTGAACCGAGCCTCAAGGTCTGCTCTCGGGGAGGAGTCTGGATGGACTTCCTAACCACCTTGTGGCTGTCCCTTGACCAAGACCTCTTCCCGCTGCCCGTTGACCATAACTAGAGTGTTAACCACCTACTTCCTGCCCAGGCCAATTTTCAGCTTTCAGGGCTTTTGCTCTTTGAATGACAATTACGTGGTCATGCAACGCTGTACCCAAACAAAATTTTGGATAGTTTTTTTCATCACACAGAGCTTTCTTTTGGTGGTATTTAACCACTTATGCCCCAGAAGATTTTACCCCCTTCCCGACCCTATTTTGCGATTCGGCACTGCATGATTTTAACGGACAATTGCGCGGTCGTGCGACGCTGTACCCAAACGAATTTGACGTCCTTTTTTCCCCACAAACGGAGCTTTCTTTTGGTGGTATTTGATCACCTGTGCGATTTTTAATTTTTGCGCTATAAACAAAAAAAGAGCGAGAATTTTGAAAAAATAACAATATTTTTCACATTTTTTTTTTTTTTATATGAAATTTCCCCCAAAAAAATGTAAAAATCAAAATTTTTTACATTTTTGGCCAATTTGTATTCTGCTACATTTTTGGTAAAAAAAATCGCAATAAACGTATTTTGATTGGTTTGCGCAAAAGTTATTGCGTTTACTAACTAAGGGAAAGATTTATGTAATTTTTGGTGTGGTTTTTTTTTTTTTTTTTTTTTTTTTTTTGCGGGAATGTGACAGATCGGACCCTTGACTGATGTTTCTGACACTTTTGGGGGGTACCAGTGACATTACTACAGTAGTCAGTGCTATTCATATGCACTGTTACTGTAAAAATGACACTGGGAGGGAAGGGGTTAAATGTGTCCCTAGGGGCGTGTTTCTAACTGTAAAGGGGCGAGGCTTTTCGTGTAACCACAGAGATATACGATCCTACATAGCAGTACCGTATGATCTCTGCCGTTAGATCAAGGAGAATGACAGGCGGCTTTGTTTACATCAGCCTCCTGCCTTTCTCCCTCTGCACTGGACGATCGCGAGTGACCGGCGGGACTTGTTAGGGAACGAGCGGGGGCGGGAATGCGCCTCCCGCGTTGCGCGCTCGCCCCCTAGAGGCTCACAGGCTAGTTACGTAGTCCTACGTCACTTTGCCTGTACGGGGCTGACCGCCGCAGTAAATAGTCGTGCGGCGGTCGGCAAGCGGTGTTTCTTTAACGAAAAAAACTATTTTTCATAGTTTGTTATAAAATTTAGCAAATGGGTAACTTTTTTTTTTTTTTTTTTTCTTCACTGATGTGGCCGCACTGATGGTGCACTGATAAATCTGCACTGAGGGCAGCACTGATGGGCTCTGATAGGTGGCACTCGTGGGCGGCACTGATGGGTTGCTCAGGTGAGCACTGATTGGGACCGTTGTCCTTGTTACAGAAGCCAGTTACCGGCTTTCTTCTTTTCTCCTCACGCTGATCGTGAGGAGAGAAAAAAAGACGATAACCGGCTTCTGTTTACTTCTGTGATCAGCTGTCATTGGCTGACAGCTGATCACTTGGTAAAGGGCCGCTGTGATTGGCCCTTTACCCTGTTCTGTGATCAGAAGGACTCGACGATCATGGGTGAAAGTAAAAGAAAATCCTAAATTTTGGGTTGTCCCCTGAAAAGTAATACAGGGGAAATATTCCAATGGGGGCACTAATTCTGGTGACCAAAGAATTCTGCTAATTTGTGTTTGGCTATGAGACAGGAAGCGAAGGGAAATCTCCCCAATGGGACACAGATGGTGAACAAAAAAATCTCAGTGGTATTACCCTCCCTTTATGCTTTCGGCCACCGAGGGTCATAGAGATGGCCAGGGACCATGTGGTCCATGGCCAGCTCTATGGTAAACCGCCACAACCAGTGGATTCATTCTTCGGCTCCCCGATCGCAGGGGCGAGACCGAAAAAGCAGAGGGTGGTGGAAGGGGGGTGATGTCCCCTCCCGCAGCCTGTAAAAGCAATCAAGCAGCCAATCGGCTGCTATGAGGGCTTTTACATATGAGGAAATCTGCCTGTAGCTGCCAGCATCATTCAGATATCCCCACTTAAACTCCACGACACCCACCTAAGGTAAAGTAATTGTAAAGTCTCTGTGTGTGTGTATATATATATATATATATATATATATATATATATATATATATATATATATATATATATATTATACGTACCTCCTCCTGTATGGTTGTTTTTTTGATACGGAACTGGCTAAAAGGGCGTGTCCAAAGGGTGTTAATAAATAGCACATACTCAGACTGGTCTGAGGTGGTAAGCGGGGTCCCCCAAGGCTCAGTCCTGGAACCATCCCTGTTCAATTTTTTCATAAACAGCATTGAGGACGGGATCAGTAGTTCTAGATCAGTTTTTGCAGATGACCCGAAATTGAGCAGGGCAATAACTGCACGGCATGAAGCAGATATCCTACAGAATGACCTGGGCAAAATAACAGAGTGGGCAACGACATGGCACATGAGGTTTAATGTGGAGAAGTGTAAGGTTTTGCACTTGGGGACTAAAAACATAAAAGCACAATACACTTTAAGGGGGGAACCTTTGGGGGAATCAAAAATGAAGAAAGATCTGGGAGTCTTGGTTGATGATAGACTAAGCAATAGCATGCAATGTCAAGCGGCAGCTGCCAAAGCTGGCAGAATATTAGCATGCCTAAAAAAAGGGATGTATTCTCCCTGGAGAAGAGACGCCTGAGAGGGAACATGATAGCAATTTATAAATACCTCAATGGTGATCTCCGCATAGAAAAAAAGCTATTCAGTCAAAAGGATTGCATGAGTACTCAAGGGCATACAATGCGATTAGAGGAGAAGCATTTTAAGCTCAGGCAACGCAGGGGGTTCTTTACTGTTAGGGCTACAAGATTGTGGAATTCTCTACCACAAGAGGTGGTTTCTGCGGGAAGTATGGTTGCTTTCAAAAGACTCTTAGACGTACATCTCAATGATCAGAACATTCCAGGGGTATGAGAGATGATTACGGCCACACACACCTACACAGGTTAAACTGGATGGACTATTGTCTTTATTCAACCTCATCTACTATATAACTGTCTTATGTCTGTTCCAGTAAATGAGACTTGTGCTGTGGCTGGGGGAGTTGCACACGTTGGACAGGTTATGGTTTCCCCGTTAAACCGGTCTTCTAATTTTACTAAGCTTTCCAAAGAAAAATGTTTGGGTGTGGGTCGTGCCTGTGCAGGTGGTGCCCTCCAAAGTCAATGGGTAGCTTAAAAAGGATCTCATCTTCTGTTTTAACCACTTCAGCCCCCAGAGTCGACCCCCCCCCCCTTCATGACCAGACCATTTTTGTGCGTTTGTTGCCATGCGACACTGTACCCAAATAAAATTGATGTCGTCCCCCCCACAAATAGAGCTTATTTCTGGTGGTATTTTATCACCTCTGCGGTTTTTAATTTATGAAAAAAAGAGCGATTAATTTTGAAAAAAAAAAAAAAACACTTTTTACGTTTTTGATATGTAACATTTCCCAAAAAATCAAAATTTTTAACATTTTAGGCCAAATTGTTTCCTGCTACATATTTTTGGTAAAAAAAATCGCAATAAGCGTATTTTGATTGGTTTGTGCAAAAGTTATCACGTTTACTAACTACGGGAAAGATTTTATTTATTTTTGCGGCGGACAGATCGGACCCCCAACTGACATTTTTGACACTTTTGGGGGGACTAGTGACATTACTACAGTATTCAGTGCTAAAAATATGCACTGTTACTGTAATAATGACACTGGCAGGGAAGGGGTTAACCCTGTTGGTGATCAAGGGGTTAAATGTATGCCTCATGCTTACTGACGTGTGTGGGGGGAGGGGGTTTTGCGACAGACAGAGATCGCAGGTTCAGCTATGCTGAATCCTGTGATCTGTCCCTGTCTGTCACAGAGAAGATCCGCCTGCTTTGTTTACACAAGCAGGCAGATTTTCTCACTCTTTCCCCGACGATCGGGGAAGAGAGGCGGCAATCGCCACCTCTCCTCCTCCGGCCCGACTCCCGCTGTGTCTGAACACAGCAGAGGCGAGCCTCCGGCGACACGCGCTGCCAAGACAAGCAGGAGTCCAGTGACGTAGGTCTACGTCGCCGGACACAGGGCTGCCACTGTGCCGCAGTAGCAGCTCGGAAAGTGGTTAAAGACCGCTGCGCAAATACAGTGTGACATAAAATATTGCAACGATTGCCATTTTATTCTCTAGGGTCTCTGCTAAATATATATAATTGTTTGGGGGTTCTAAATAATTTCCTAGCAAAAAATACTGATTTTAACTTGTAAGCAACAAGTGTCAGAAAAAGGCTTCGGCATGAAGGGGTTAATCAGGGAATTAATAAAACGTGGGACTTACACGGTACAAATATCAGACCAATGAAATAAAATCTTGTATAAAAGGTACAGACTTATATTTCCGTTCAGATAAATTGTTCATAAAACCACAAATTGTAAATATGCGTGCCATAGCGTTTTATCTTTTGCTTTACATATGCATCAATGAATAGCATAACTTCCAAATGTCTCCTGACCTCCCCTAGTTCTCTGCATTTTATACAGCTTGTCATTGATATTACATAAGCAAATATCGTTCAGTTTTCTGGACGAAACTTGTGGGGAGATGGGACCGTTCCTAATGCGTTTTCCAGCTATTGAAATCTGCTTCTTCAGGAATAGATCTACAAAATCATAAATCCGATTGACTTTATTACCAATCGGTATATGGCACAGAAAATATTGGTTGGAATGTGCTCTAGACTGCGCACAAATTTTCCCGCACGACAGAATTCTACTTCAGAAGTGATGTCATGTGTTGGATTGCTTTCTTGTGTTTTTTCATCTCTGAGCATGCCTAGTCTTGTTAATAAGATTTTTCCCCATCATAATCTGTACTAATGAGACGAAAATCGGACGTGTTTTGACGGAGGACAAAAATTATATAGCCTGCACACCAGGATTTTTTCGGCCGAAAAGTCGGAGTCGGTTGTCGAGAGCACCATACTAACAAGCCGAAAATCGGCAGATCAGTCGTCGGACGAAAATTTCCAGCCGAATTTCGACTCGTGTGTACGGTTCCTAAGTCTGATGGTAGTGTCATCTACAGATATCCTACATCTTCTGAAGAACTTTCTTTCTGAAGTGGAATCTTGTTGTTTTTTTGTATGTTGGAAAGTCGTTGTAAATTTCTTGGCACTCTGCTGATATTGACCACCGATTTTAGTCTTTGGACAACAGAATGAAAATTGTCAAAACAGCTGGGAACTCATCTACTGGTAACAAAGTAGAACCCGTTAGAAGGGCATACAGATAATGGAATTCTAGTTAATAACGGGAAACAGCTGGCATATGTTTGGTGACTGCTTTTAGGCAGGAAATGTGCGGTGACCCTCCTTTTTAGAAGCCAAGCTCTGGGTACAACAAACAGTTGAAGACTGTTTGCTTAAAAGCCACTTCCCGTGTTGAATAATATTTTTTAAATCCTACAAATCTTCTTGATTACATGTGGGTGGAGGTCTAGCTGCCCCTGATTGTTGGCCGTAAATTTTCAGCCAATGTCCGATCGGCCGACTGTCGGCTTGTTAGTATGATGCTTCCGACAACTGACTGCGACTTTTCGGCCGAACAAAATCTGGTGTGCATGCTATAAAATTTTTGTTGGCCGTCACCAGAACGGCCGATTCGTCAGTCAGTACAGATTTCGGCCGACAAAAGTCAGATGAGCAAGACTGGGCATGCTCAGAGAAGAAAAAACACACGGAAAGTAAACAAGAACATGACATCACTTCTGCAGTTGGTTTTTGTTGGCCGACAAAATTTGTGTGCAGTCTAGAGCACATTTCAACCAACACAACAACACTGGACAAAAGACGGCCGATCGGTCGGCCAACAATTGGTGTGTGTGTACGAGGCTTAAAGCCCCGTACACACGATCAGATTATCGAACGATCTGTCATCCGTTTTTTGTGGCATGCTAGTCTGATGTGGAAAGTGAAGAGGTTATTTTCATATGAATTTTCCCGTACGACAGAATTCTACTTCAGAAGTGATGTCATGTGTTGGATTGTTTTGTATGTTCTTTCGTCTCTGAGCATGCCTAGTCTTAAGATTTTTTTTCTGTCAAACTGTACTAATGAGACAAAAATCGGACGTTGTGTTGACGAACGATAACATTTTTATAGCCTGCACATCAGGATTATTTCGGCCGAAAAGTCGGTGTCGGCTTTCGAAAGCACCATACTAACAATCCGAAAATCGACAGATCGTTCGTCGGATGAAATTTCCCTTCAGATTTTCTTATCGTGTGTACGGGCCTTTAGGCTGTGTGGTTTGTGATTGGCCAGGAGGAGATACGACCACAGAGTTGAGGTCTGTGAGACCTGCAGCAATTCGTTCTCAATCTACAAATTTTGTTTGATATCAGAAAGCACCTTTCTCTTGTATACGTTCTTCAGATGGTGAAGGTCTGCCTTTTAACATGTTGCAAGGAAGCAACAGCTAGGATTTTTGGCAATTTTATACTCGCAGCTGGACATAGACTGAAACAGGGGATTTTCATAAAACCTAGCTTGCATTATATTCATTTTTCCTTTAACCCAAATTCACCTCCCGCCCTAAGCATCAAGCTCAGCCAGTGGCTTAGCTATGAAGATAATATATTAGTGCCAATAATACTTGCATTTCAAAAACTTCAAATTCTCTGCAGATGTCCCCATCGGGTCCGCTCGTATTGGCGAGATTGCTTTGTAAAATTTGCAATGCTCGCTGACCTGGGGAAAGGAAAAGAGATTTAGAATTGGGCAGCTGCTAGCCGGTAGGGTGAGCTTCACTTCACTGTATGGAGACCAAAAAAAAAAAGATCTCTTTAATAACTACCCTTTGTCTGGAAAAAAAAAAAACCTTCTTAGTAGTCCATGGAGTCCAGCGTTGTCTTCAACTCCAAAGTTCTCCTTGGGACACTCTGGCTTTCGTGCTGCCATCTTGATACTCCTGGTTGGTTGATGGCTGTTTCTTATTGCTATTTCATCGCATGTGCGTTGCAAGATCCCACGCTTGCATAGACATGCTACCAGGCTTTACCAGGTCTAAATAGTGATACCGTATTTTTCGGACTATAAGGCGCACTGAAAATCCTAAAATTTGATCAAAAACTGGCAGTGCGCCTTATATATGAAAATAGTTTGAATATTTACCGTTAAATGGATGGTTTGACCAAAGGGGTGCAACCACTGGACATAAGTGTCAATCGTTCCTTCAAGGCGAAACTGCAAATCACGTGGGAAAATTGGATGATGGAAGGAGAGCACTCCTTCACGAAGACCGGGAGGCAACGCCGGGCCAGTTATGCCACTGTGTGCCAGTGGATAGTGGATGCCTGGCCTAAAGTATCCGCCAGAACTGTCATCCGAGGGTTCGCAATGAGCACCTGCCAGTAAACCTTGCGCGGATCAACGGTCCAAAAAAAAAGTGCGGTGTCTAATCCGGTGCGCCTTATATATGAAAATAGTTTGAAAATTTACTGTTAACTGATACTGCGCCTTATAATCCGGTGCTCCTTATAGTCGCGAATATACGGTACTTAATTCAACACTGCCTCCTGGGATATTTGACGTTAACAGGCTGCAGGGGCTGATCTTGGGCAAGGAATCGGGAAGTGGCAGGTTACACGCATACATTTTCAATATGATAAAAGGAAACTGCAAAAGGCCCTGTTTACATGGCCATTAAAAAACGGAAATTGGGGCGTGTTTTTGCCACTGCCCGAACGCCTAACACAGCAGCCTACAATGGACAATATGAGCAGTGGACAGAGTTGTTCACATTTAAAAATCGTAGCCCTTGCGTCACTTAAAAGCATGGGATTTTTTTTCTTGTTCGAATCATATTTACCTAGGTGGGTGCAGCATCAGTCCGATGCTGCATCTCACCCCTGCCGGCTGTAAGACTGAGAACTGAACAATCAAACCCACTGATCACTCAGTTCTCCCTGAGCAGAGAGCTTGTGACTGTCAGTCACTCACTGGAGCGCTGGGCTGTGGAGGGTGTGGGAGCGTCCGGCTCAGGCTCTCAATGGCTCGCTGAGAGGCTGAACCGGGTACCGCTCCAGAGGAAGAAAAAGAGGAGGGCAAGAAGAAAGTGCCACCTAAAGTATAGTATATTAGAAATTTTTTATTTCCCCACACGGATTAAAAAGACTCACAGGATGCAGGAGTTAACAAGCTCATAATAGTGATGTATAGGAAGAGCCGTCTCGGACTGTCCCAAGATCAGAGCGATCCACTGGGCTGTATGGTGTAGTAAGCCAAGCAAGGAGTTCACTTGTCCTGTGGCCACTGGGAGACAACCAGCGTGGACCGCAAGGAAATGACGTCACTGGAACCGGTTCCTTGCGGTCCACGCTGGTTGTTTCCTGGTGGCCACGGGACAAGTGAACTCCTTGCCTGGCTTACTACACCATACAGCCCAGTGAATTGCTCCGATCTTGGGACAGTCCGGGACCGCTCCTCCTATACATCACTATTATGAGCTTGTCAACTCCTGTGAGTCTTTTTTTTTTTTTTTTTTATCCATGTGTAGAAATAAACAATTTCTAATATACCATACTTGGGTGGCACTTCCTCCTTGCCTTCCTCTTTTTCTTCCTCTAGAGTCTAGACATAGAGCCTGCTAGACTCTCTGAGGATAGCTGCCGCCATCCATATACTGTATGTGCTATGCCTGTTAATGGACAATTTTATATGGACTTGATTTTTCACGGAATTGTTTTACCTTAGCGAATCATCCCTCCGCCAGATGTATTGTTTTGTTTACGGGTACCGGTCGAGGCATGTGGACGGATCATGACGATATGGTCGCAATTGTTCCCAAACCTGGATCCGCTCGGTGACGTCAGCCGACAGCAGGCTTCAGCTCGCTGTCTGCTGAAAATGGGTTACAGGAGTGCAGAACAAACTGCACTCCTGTGATTCACAGGGGTAACAACGAGCTTCAGTAAGGATGCAATGTACTTCCTAATTCATAAAGAAAATAAAAAAAGAGCCACGAGTGAAAGAAAAATTTGTGTTCTCATTCATATTCTTGGAAAAATGGCCATAAAATCATAAATTCTGCAAGGGTGTGTATTTGTAAACTTATGAGCACAACTGTATACGGCGCCGACAATAATTTTTTTTTTTCAGCGCTTTAGATACTCTACATCCTCCCCTCCAAGTATTTTACAATCTAAGGGAGATCTAATGCCACTTCATTGCCTGGGCGTGTATGAAACAGTGTTAATTTCGTCGACTAAAACCGACTAAAACGTTTTCGTCGACTAACACAATTCAGATGACTAAAATACGACTAAAACTAAAATGGCATTTTAGTCTTAAGACTAAAATACGACTAAAACTAAAATGGCATTTTAGTCAAAAGACTATAACTAAAACTAAATCGAAATTTGCTGCCAAAAATTAACACTGGTGCATGCTCAAAGCATAAATAATAACATATTAGATTTTTCACTCCAGGACCAGCAGTAGTATATAATGAGTTTGGAAATTGTAGAGAAATGCTTAAATAATGCATTACAAATTACAATTGAACTACACCCATTCGATTTATAGATGACTAAAATGAGTTTTAGTCGACTAAAATGTTGGGCGTTTTAGTCGACTAAAATATACTGGAGTTTTAGTCGACTAAATACGACTAAAACTAAAACACTTGCAGAAGACTAAAATGGGACTAAAACTAAAATGCCATTTTAGTCCTAAGACTAAGACTAAAACTAAATTGAAATTTGCTGCCAAAATTAACACTGGTATGAAATCTGTACCCTACTACCTCTCCCAACGCTAGTTACACATAATATTAATATATTTTCTTACTCTGACAGATCGTTCCAGACCCTTCATGTGAATATACACTTAACACTCTGCAGACTTTATTTCCTATGTTACTTTGCAGCCAGCACTGATGATGTTATTTAGGGGGCGCTATATCTGGAAGGACTGGTTTTCCTGGCTGCCCAGAAGGCAGAGTTGTCTCTGATGTCACTGCTCAACGTCCGGACGTTGAGAATATCTAGAGGCAAAATTATCTTGTGTTGAAAAAAGAAAAACGGAGCCACTTATATGGGTGGGTCAGGAATATAATGTACAAGTATGGCAAATGAGAAATACCATTAAAAGCCGAGAAGGAAAAAAAAAAACCAAAATACAACTAAAAGGTATAGAGGAAAATAAATGGTAATGGCGATTTTTGCACACATAGGGTAAATTAAAAACGGTAAATTCTGGAGTGTCCAGATTTATAATTACCGTATTTTTCGGACTATAAGGCGCACTGAAAATCCTAAAATTTTATCAAAAACCGGCAGTGCGCCTTATAATACGGTGCGCCTTTATATATGAAAATGGTTTGAAAATTTACCGTTAACTGGATGGTTTGACCAAAGGGGTGCAACCACTGGACAGAAGTGTCAATCGTTCCTTCAAGGCGAAACTGCTAATTACGTGGGAAAAATGGATGATGGAAGGAGAGCACTCCTTCATGAAGACGGGGAGGCAACGCCGGGCCAGTTATGCCACTGTGTGCCAGTGGATGCCTGGCATAAAGTATCCACCAGAACTGTCATCCGAGGGTTCGCAATGAGCACCTGCCAGTAAACCTCGCGCGGATCAACGTTCAAAAAAAAAAAAGTGCGCCTTATAATCCGGTACGCCTTATGATTGAAAATTTACTGTTAACTGATACTGCGCCTTATAATCCGGTGCACCTTATAGTCACGAAAATACGGTATAGGAATAGTGAGGTGGCAAATTAGGACATAAAGGGGGACCAGTGGGGAGGAAGAGACAAGAATGAAGAAGACCATAGGTGGTCAAGAAGAGACAAGAGAATACTGTATAAGACGTAGAGAGAAAGCTAAGAGAAGGGCGAGTCTCTAGAACCATAAATGTTATAGTAAAAATATGAAATTAAAGAGGAGAGTTGCCAGAGGAAAGTATCTGAAGCAACCTTCAGGGGGTCTGGAAATTCATCAGAGGGACCGCTATATTGACCCATGTGAGGACGAGGTCAGTGTATTCTCTGGACCACCTGTAGGTGATGGCATCTCCTTAAGGCTGCAGCTGAGCGTATTGTTTTCTGGCGTTTTTTGGCCGTTGTTGTAGGTGTTTTTTTTGGGCGTTTCTCTAGTGTTTTTGGGGTGTTTTTTAAAAAAAATGGGTGTGTTAAAAGGGGTGGAGGCCACCTATGTCCGATAACTGCGTTTTGATGCATTCCTATGGGACCAGAACAGCTCTTGATCAGAATAAAAAGAAGCTCCTGTACTTTTTTGAGCTACAGGCATTTTGCTTCAGGGGACAATTCAGATGTGGCCATTGAAATGAATGTGATTTTAATTGTTGGGCGTTTTGGATTTTCACAGATGAGCATTTTATGGACTGACAAAAGCTCAGGTGTGAACAGGGTCTAAGGGCATCGGATGTAGAGAAATGAATCCAAATATACCACAAGACTTTGTATTTCCCAAGAGTATCATTCTCCAACGCTAGCATTTTTTCTATGATGATGTCGTCCTTTACCATGGAAACCCATATGGATAATGGGGGGGTAATATCGGTCTTCTAAAATAGTGGAATGAGTTGTCGTGCCGCAGAAAGGAAAAAGACAGCTGACACCGTTTCTGGGATGCTACTGAGCCCGGAAGGATAGAAGTGCAATCTTCGGAGTTGCATAGAATATCTAGGTGTTTGTTTGCATTGGATACCAGGGCTTTGCATATTCACAGGGCATGACGACCTTGTGTCACGGCTAATCAGGGAAGTTTGCACCGCTTGATTAAACGTATGTTTTGTAACCTAACAAGCTCTGCGCTTAGAGCCCGACTGCGGGCAACAAAAAAAAAAAATGTTCTAATGCAGTGGGGCTGTGCCCGCACTGCTTTGGTCAACTGTTCATTTTGTCCAGGGAATTGGAGAAAGCTGTATGCTCACCCAATCCTCTGCTCTACTAGGAAACTGTGTCTCCCCCCCCCCCCCCCACAATCCAGTGGGTGGACTCTTCTGGAGGTCCTTGCGTCAAGAGCAGCTCTGTGGGCGTGATGACGTAAGGAAAAGTCCACCACACAAGACTGCTAGATCACGGAGGGAGGAGAGCTAGAGCCACAGGGGCCAGTCTTGTGTGTGTGTGTGTGTGTGTGTGTGTGTGTGTGTGTGTGGGGGGGGGGGGGATTAGGTAAGTATATCTACATTCTCTAATTCCCTAGACAAAAACTAGCCCAGCCCTACTGCATAGGAAATCTTCTTATTTTTTTAAAGTCCAACTCTAGGCCAAACTCTAGGACAGATGTAGGTAAGTATATCTACATTCTCTAAAGCCTAGTACACACGCAACGATTATCAGCCGACCGATCGTCCGTCTTTTGTCCAGAGATGTGTTTTGTTGGTTGGAATGTGCCTAGACTGCACACAAATTTTCTCCCCCGACAAAATTCTACTTCAGAAGTGATGTCATGTGTTGGATTGCTTTCTTTGTGTTCTTTCTTCTCTGAGCATGCCCAGTCTTGCTCATTAGATTTTTCCCTGTCGAAATCTATACTGACTGCACAAAAATCGGCCGTGTTTTGACGGCGGACAAAAATGTTATAGCCTGCGCACCAGATTTTTTTCGGCCGAAAAGTTGGAGTTGGTTGTCAGAAGCATCATACTAACAAGCCGAAAATCGGCAGATCGGACGTTGGCCGAAAATTCCCGGCCGAATTTTGACGCGTGTGTACGGGCCTTAATTCTCTAGACCAGGGATTCCCAAACTATGGCCCTGCAGTTGTTCAGGAACTACAGTTCCCATCATGCCTAGTTATGTATGTGAAGGTCAAAGTTTTACAATGCCTCATGGGATGTGTAGTTCTGCAACAGCTGCAGGGCCGTAGTTTGGTAATCCCTGTTCTAGACAAAAACTAGCACAGACCCACTGCATAGGAAAACAATTTATTTTTTAAAGTCTAACCCTAGGACAGATGTAACCCCCCCGCCCCCTCCCACCCCTTTTGATCTGATCTTTGGGTTAACAATAAAAGCGCTCTAAACACCCATTTTCACTCTTCCTGAAGCCATGGTCATATGGTCATCTGGTGCCTGGTCCTTCTCTCCTGTTTACATCATGGAGTGGTCCTTTTTCTGGGTGTCCATACCGCTGCCCGTGTCATGGGGACAATTCCCATTGGCTAACTAGTGGGAGGGGTCCTCTTAGAATTTTTTGATGAGAGATGATGTCGGACCAATGGGAGTAAGGTGGGTCAGACAGTGACGGAACTGCATAAGAGGAGGACCTGGATGGGGGGACTCAGATACGTAGTACTGGCTTAACCAAATGAGGACAACTTTACATCTGGCAGGATGGGTGGGGACGTATACAGGTCCCTCTCAAAAAATTTGCATATTGTGATAAAGTTCATTATTTTCTGTAATGTACGGATAAACATTAGACTTTCATATATTTTAGATTCATTACACACAACTGAAGTAGTGCAAGCCTTTTATTGTTTTAATATTGATGATTTTGGCATACAGCTCATGAAAACCCCAAATTCCTATCTCAAAAAATTTGCATATTTCATCCGACCAATAAAAGAAAAGTGTTTTTAATACAAAAAAAAGTCAACCTTCAAAAAATGATGTTCAATTATGCACTCAATACTTGGTCGGGAATCCTTTTGCAGGAATGACTGCTTCAATGCGGCGTGGCATGGAGGCCATCAGCCTGTGGCACTGCTGAGGTGTCATGGAGGCCCAGGATGCTTCGATAGCGGCCTTGAGCTCATCCAGAGTGTTGGGTCTTGCGTCTCTCAACTTTCTCTTGACAACATCCCACAGATTCTCTATGGGGTTCAGGTCAGGAGAGTTGGCAGGCCATTTGAGCACAGTAATACCATGGTCAGTAAACCATTTACCAGTGGTTTTGGCACTGTGAGCAGGTGCCAGGTCATGCTGAAAAATGAAATCTTCATCTCCATAAAGCTTTTCAGCAGATGGAAGCATGAAGTGCTCAAAAAATCTCCTGATAGCTAGCTGCATTGACCCTGCCCTTGATAAAACACAGTGGACCAACACCAGCAGCTGACATGGCACCCCAGACCATCACTGACTGTGGGTACTTGACACTGGACTTCAGGCATTTTGGCATTTCCCTCTCCCCAGTCTTCCTCAGGGTCCGGTCACCTCTTCTCGTTGTGCAGCGTTTTCTGCCACACTTTTTCCTTCCCACAGACTTCCCACTGAGGGGCCTTGATACAGCACTCTGGGAACAGCCTATTCGTTCAGAAATTTCTTTCTGTGTCTTACCCTCTTGCTTGAGGGTGTCAATGATGGCCTTCTGGACAGCAGTCAGGTCGGCAGTCTTACCCATGATTGCGGTTTTGAGTAATGAACCAGGCTGGGAGTTTTTAAAAGCCTCAGAATCTTTTGCAGGTGTTTAGAGTTAATGAGTTGATTCAGATGATTAGGTTAATAGCTCGTTTAGAGAACCTTTTCATGATATGCTAATTTTTTGAGATAGGAATTTTGGGTTTTCATGAGCTGTATGCCAAAATCATCAATATTAAAACAATAAAAGGCTTGCACTATTTCAGTTGTGTGTAATGAATCTAAAATATATGAAAGTCTAATGTTTATCCGTACATTACAGAAAATAATGAACTTTATCACAATATGCTAATTTTTTGAGAGGGACCTGTAGGTAAAAAATTATTTTTAGGTGAAGTTCCTAGGTTGCACAACTGGAAATTCAGTGCCTGCCTAAATGGAGGATTTATATTTCTCTTACGTCCTCCGACAGTCGCCGCCCACTCATACAGTCTTCACTTATGGGGTATTGACTTCATCTCCACAGGAGTACTAGCTACTCCTGTGGAGATGAAGTCAATACCCCATAAGTGAAGACTGTATGAGTGAACGGCGACTGCCGGAGGACTCGGAGAAAGGAATTTTACGGTAAGATTTTACAAAAATTCTGTTTTTTTTTTTTTTTTTAACCTTCGATTACATTTTAAGGAATTGGCCAACCAACCAATCGGATCCCAGTTTGTCACTTTCCTACTGCTGACTCTTTGATTTGACCTAGCCTCCCAATTTTTAGGAAACCTTCTCTTTTATCCTTGGTAATGTACAAATACTTTGACACTTGAGGTGCAAAATTTTAATTTTAATCTTTGCTCATTTTGAAGGATGACCACTTTAATTCGTCGGGGACGACGCGGAGAGGAGGGACAAGACCGAAGAGCAGATTCCGAGGATGGCGGCAAAGAAAAAGATGAAGAGTCCTCAGGGGATTGCAAAGACATGAGGCTAACGCTTATGGAGGAAGTGCTGCTTTTAGGATTAAAAGACAAAGAGGTACGTTATTTAAAACAATATTCCGTAATAACTGGAGGCTGAAAGCAGCCTATTGTGCAAAATTGATCATTTGCTAAAGTGTATTTCCCCTTTTTGCAGCCAGTTAAGGAAAATGCCTTCTATATACTGTATTTGTTAAATGCTCCAATGCATAACTTAAAATGAAAAATTGCTGCTTTCTTTTGCAGTTGTTGGCCTTAATTAACCCTGCCTGTACTCTGCTGGAAGATCTCATTATCAATTGTAAGCTAGATTTGGTCACTGTCTGCCTCAACAAAGGGCCTTCTGAATTGTATGTTAATGGAGAATGTTGAGGGGAAATTCGGTGTGTCCCTCATTGTCAGTGGGGACAGATTGGGTTCCTCTCATTTCAAAGTGTTAAAAGTAGCTTGGTCTGCTCGAGGCAACAAACGCCTAGAAAGGTATGGGAGCTTAAAGTCTGACTGCAAAAGTGGAAGGACGTCTTTAAAAATTTTTGACTGAACCCGTTTTAAGCTGAGTCTGTGTGTGAAATGCAGTGACACGGAAAGAGCTTTTGCACTAAACTGCTTGTGACCTAAAGCCTTTTGACAATTCCAGCATGCATTGTTTTCTCTGAAGCACTTGGAAGTACCAGCAAGGCATGTTTGGCACTTTGGCAGGTTGGGGGGGGGGGGGGGGGACTGGAAGTCTGCAGCTGACTTGGTGGTCTTGTAGAGAATGATTTTTCTGGAGGAGACTGGGGAGCACTGTGGACCATTATGGAGGTTGGAGGGCACTATGGGAGGTTGGGGGGCAATGTGCAGATGAAGGGGTCTAAGGGTGTCTGGGGACACTGTGGACCATTATGGGGGGGGGGGGTAGGTTGCACTGTGGAGTCTAAGGGTGCCTGTGAACCATTATGGAAGGTTGGGGGGAACTATGGGAGGCACTGTGTAAGGTTGGTGGGCACTGTGTAGACTAAAGGCTCGAAGGGTGCCTGTGGACACGGTATCAATATGGGCGGTTGGAGGGCACTATGGGGGCACTGTGGACCATTATGGGAGGTTTGAAGGGCACCATGGGAGGCACTGTTGGAGCTTTGGGGGGGGGGGGCACTGTGGAGCCTAAGGGTGCCTGTAAACCATTATGGAAGGTTGGAGGGCACTATGGGAGGCACTGTGTAAGGTTGGGGCGCACTGTGTAGACTAAGGGCTCTAAGGGTGCCTGTGGACACTGGATCAATATGGGAGGTTTGAGGGCACTATGGGGGCACTGTGGACCATTATGGGAGGTTTGAAGGGCACCATGGGAGGTACTGTTGGAGCTTGGGGGGCACTGTGGAGTCTAAGGGTGCCTGTGAACTATTATGGAAGGTTGGAGGGCACTATGGGAGGCACTGTGTAAGGTTGGGGCGCACTGTGTAGACTAAGGGCTCTAAGGGTGCCTGTGGACACTGTATCAATATGGGAGATTGGAGGGCACTATGACGATGGAGGGGGCCTGTGGACACAGTGAACCATAATGGGAGGTTGGAGGGCACTAGGGGAGGCATTGTAAAAAGTTGGGGGGCACTGTGGGGATTCGGGGCTCTAAGGGTGCCTGAAGACACTGTGGACCACTATGGAAGGCACTCTGGGAAGTTACGGAATTTGCAGCTGGGGGCCCAGGAGAGCGGAGGCCATTGCCCAGCGGTTGAAAACCACTGCGTTAGAGTGTCCTCCTTCATTTTTTGACATGAGGGAAGCCAAATTTTGCTTGCTGTTGGTAATTGGACACATTCAGCTGGACTCGTTAGTAATGTTGGATAGGTTTTTTTATAGTAAATCCAAGGCTCATTAGAACCGAAGAATTGGCTTTAATAAGCTACAAAAGGTCTTCAATGTTACAGGAGCAGTCCAATTAGATTTGACTGACTACAACTGGCTATACCATGACCTGGATAAATGAGAACCTTCACAGACGTATTGTACTTGCTTGTCTGACCTGTATCGTCTTATAGAGAAGGGAAAAATTGCTCCTTAAGGAATAGTAAGCGCTTCTGATAAGGACGCCTGCTCGTTATTGGTTGCTTAAAGTGACCCATTTTTTTTTGTCCATGTAGAGCAAAGTAAAAAGGTCCCTAAACCCCCTCCATCCCCACCAACACATACAGTCAGGTCCATAAATATTGGGACATCGACACAATTCTAATCTTTTTGGCTCTATACACCACCACAATGGATTTGAAATGAAACAAACAAGATGTACTTTAACTGCAGACTTTCAGCTTTAATTTGAGGGTATTTACATCCAAATCAGGTGAAAGGTGTAGGAATTACAACAGTTTGTATATGTGCCTCCCACTTTTTAAGGGACCAAAAGTAATGGGACAATTGGCTGCTCAGCTGTTCTATGGCCAGGTGTGTGTTATCCCTCATTATCCCATTTACAAGGATCAGATAAAAGGTCCAGAGTTAGGGCTCTTTCACACAGGCGGACCGTTCAGATCCGCCTGTCCGTTTTTTTGGCGGATCTGAACGGTTCCCCCTATGCATTCCTATGGGACATCGGATGTCAGCGGAGACATGCCCGCTGACATCAGATCCGTCAAATCTGGACGGATCGAGACCCTACTTTCCATCCGTCCATCGGATCGGATGAGAACGGACCGACGGTCTGTTCCCATCCGATTTCCTCCATAGAGATGCATGGGGAACTAATCGATCCCCCCGCTGAGAAAAATGGACTCCGTCCGGACGGAGTGTGTGAAAGGAGCCTTAATTTCAAGTGTGCTATTTGCATTTGGAATCTGTTGCTGTCTGCAAGAACCCTGCATTGCACCATGAGCTGCTAATCGTGGGTGCAATGCTTTTTTTGGCTCCCAATAAAAAATTAAAAAAAAAAAAAAAATAATAATAAATGCACATTTTTTTTTTTTTTACCTGCACAAAGATGTACATTTTATTTATCTATTTATTTATTTTCTTTTTTAAAAGGTGAACTTTTTTTTTTTTTTTTTTAACCACCTCCCACCCGGGCCATTGTAAATATACGGCCGGGCGGGAGTCTCGTCCTTCTGAATGGACGTTCCGGAACGTCCTTCAGAAGGAGAGAGATCGCGCCGCCACGCAATCTCGATGTGCCTGTGTCCCTCGGACACAGAGCAACATCATTCGGCAGGAGGGCCCTGTGATTGGCCCTCCTGATCACATGACGGCTGTGTCCAATCACAGCCGTCATGTTATGTAAATAGAGCCGTTGTAACGGCTTCGATCTCTTCTCCTCCTGACAGATCCTGTCAGTGAGGAGAAGAGGGATGATCGGTGCTGCTGCGGGGGTGATCAGTGAGTATTTCTAATTACTCACTGATCACAGGGGGGGTCTGTGCTGGTAATCAGAACATTGATTACCAGTGCAGCCCTGGGGGGGGGGGGGGGAGGGGTGCCACTAAGCCACCAGGGATGGCAAGCAGGGCTCAGAGAGCCCCACAGTGCCCTCCCTATCAGTGTTGCCCACCAATGCCATCTATCAGTGCTGCCCACCAGTGCCGTTATTGCCATTCATCAGTGCCGCCCACCAGTGCCCATTATTGCCCACCAGTGCCGCCCATCAGTGCCGATCAGTGCCACCTATCAGTGCCCATCAGTGCTGCCTATCAGTTAACATCAGCGCTGCCTATCAGTGCCCACCAATGCTGCATATCAGTGCTATCTATCAGTGCTGCATATCAGTGCCACCCCATCAGTGCCACCC